>NC_141015.1:27396728-27943065 GCF_052327205.1 Somniosus microcephalus
CTGCCTCTCCTCTCCTCACACTCCCCCCCCCTCCTCTCTCCTCACTACTCCCCCCCTCGTCCTCAATCCCACCCTCTACACTCTACTCCCCCCACCTCACACGTCCCCCCCTCCTCTCCCCTCACACTCCCCCCCCCCCCCTCCCACACACCCCCCCCTCCCCCTCAACACCCCCCCCCCTCCCTCACCTCACACTTTCCCCCCCCTCCTCTCCCACACAAATTTCCCACAATCCCCCCCCACCCCACCACCACACTCCCCCCCCCCCTCTCCCACCACACCACACACCCCCCAACCCCACCACACCCCCCACCACCCCTCACCACTCCCCCCCCCACCATCTCCCTCACACCCCCCCCCTCCCCACAACCCCCCCCCCCCCCCCAACACTCCACCCCCCCTCCCCTCCCTCACACTCCCCCCCCCTCCTCTCCCTCACACACCCCCCCCTCCTCTCCCTCACACTCCCCCCCTCCACTCCTCTCCCTCACACTCCCCCCCCCCACCTCACCCTCACACTCCCCCCCCTCCTCACCCCTCCCACACTCCCCCCCCCTCCTCTCCCTCACACTCCCCCCACCTCTCCCTCACACTCCCCCCCTCCTCTCCTCACACTCCCCCCCCCTCACACTCCCCCCCCCCCTCACCTCCCCCCCTCACACTCCCCCCCCCCTCCTCACACTCCCCCCCCCCCTCACTCCCCCTCCCCCCTCACACTCCCCCCCCCCCTCCCTCACACTCTCCCCCCTCCTCACACTCCACACCCCCCCCTCACACCCCCCCCCCTCACACTCCCCCCCCCCCCCCTCACACTCCCCCCCTCCCTCACACTCCCCCCCCCTCCCCCTCACACTCCCCCCCCCCCCTCACACTTCCCCCCCCTCCCTCCCCACCCTCCCCTCCCCTCCCACTCCCCCCCACCCCTCCTCACACTCACCCTCCCTCCTCCCCTCACACTCCCCCCCCTCCTCTCCCTCACACCTCCCCCCCTCCTCTCCCTCACACTCCCCCCTCCTCTCCCTCACACCTCCCCCCCCTCCTCTCCCTCACACTCCCCCCCCTCCTCTCCCTCACTACTCCCCCCTCCTCTCCCTCACACTCCCCCCCTCCTCTCCCTCACACTCCCCCCCCCCCCTCACACTCCCCCCCCTCCTCTCCCTCACAATCCCCCCCCTCCTCTCCCTCACACTCTCCCCCCCCCCCTCCCTCACATTCCCCCCCCCCTCTCCTCACACTCCCCCCCCCCCCCCCTCTCCCTCACACTCCCCCCCCCCACCACCCCCTCTCCCTCACACTCCCTCCCTCGAGCTGAGGGCGGCCGGCGCGGCGCCGGGAGCGGGGAGAGCGGGCTCTCGCGGGTGGCACAGTCAGTGCCAGCGGCACGAGGCGGCCCGCGGGGAGCAGGCAGGGAAACCCCGCGGCCGTTAGCGAGCGGCTCGAGCGGGAAAACTTCGGGCGGCCCGCCCAGCGCTCCGGCCCTGGCACCTGTCAAACCTCCCCGCCCCGGTGGAGGAGCCACAGTAGTGTCCAAGATTGAAGTAAATGGCCACTTGCGATGGTGCTATTGTTTCTGAGTGCTCAACCCACCTGTCAAGGCCAGCCTACTGTTACCCACTTTGCGATGTGTGTAGTCCTTCCACAGCGGAAGTGGAAGTCACGATTCACTCACAGGGAGAGAGGGGGAAGTAGAGAGAGAGAGAGAGAGAGGGAAGAGAGAGAGAATTTTTTTTTCAGCTTCAGGCCTGCCTGCAGCGGGCCTGGAGAGCAGCCCCGAGTCCCCCCTGCGCAAGGGTGAGGAGGAGGGGGGGGGGGACGGCGGCGGTTAGGGGATCACTTAATTTCCTACTGTTGCTAAACACAATTTAAAACTCAAATAAATTGTTATTTAATTCCCTAACACATAATTCAAATATTTACCTTAGTTCCCGAACACACAGAAAGTGTGGGGAAAAAATCGTGAAAAATCAAGATGGCGGCCACTCACCTCGGTTCAGAACGATAAGGCCCGCCCACACACGATTCGACCGATTGGTCAGACCGTCAGGTCACCGAAGCGTAGGATTGGTCAATCGTCAAGTCACTCAACACTCAACTGTAGGATGGCCCGGCAGCGATTGGTCGACCGTCGGTCAACTGTCGACCGCTACGATTGGTCAACCTTCACGTCACTCAATGCTAATGAGCAAATGAGCGGAACTTTTCCCATTTAATGAGCGGAATTTTGAACGTTTTTTGGATACCGCGGGCGGGATTTTTGTCCGGCCGAAACGTAAATACACCAATGACCGGTCCGGAATCGCAAGCTTTCTTTTGACGTGACGCGCGCGTTAGAGGTACGCTCTATAACTTTCAAACGTATAGAGAACGGACGGACAGACAGACAGAAGAGCCGCTTTATATATATATAGATTACAACACTCCACTGGTCACTTAAAGGAGCAGCCTGCATCATTACTCCCTTTACCTACATTATGTTTTTGAAAACTGTCTATAATTTTAAATATAGCATAATTTGGAACAAAAAAACACTACAGGCACAGAGCAATACAATTTTGAGTAGAACTGGAATGTAAATAATTTCCTTTCAGTGCAGATTCAGTATGGTTTCAATCATATGTAATTTTTAGTTTCATCAGCATCACTCATCACTGTTAACTGATAAAATATTTGGCATGTTACTACTTTGGATTTTTAAAGTGACTTCTCCCACAGAATGGTTCAGCAGCGGTTCCTGAAAATGTACCTTCTCCCTACGATCCAGAAATTGTAATCTTTTCTATAAGGGAAAACATTTGCAGGGCTGTGGAGAAAGAGCAGGGACAGGCATGATGGGGCCGAATGGCCTCCTTCTGTACTGTATCATTCTATGATTCTAACTTGTCCTCAACAATCTTGAGGGATCAACAATTATTATACCACTTGCAATAATCTACTTATTGGAATTAACAGAGTGTTGTTACACTTACTAAACTTCCTTTGAAAAAACATTGCCAAACTAGGTTTACAGACCACAGCAAACAAACACTGATGATTACCTACCCAGTATGAATGATATTTATCCTCCCCTCCAGACTGTGAGAGTACACCCAAATTGATACTGGGGAAACCTGCACTGAGCACAGCATATGAAAATGGTGGCATGACTGCAGATAATAAGGCCACATGAAGTCTCCTACTCCTGGGTCATATAAAGCCCCAGGACTGTGTCATTATGGTAAGCTCACAAATCCTCCTAGGATAAGGCGATGTCACTTTACAGTAGTTAGCTCATAGAAATCTACTGATTCATGCTGAGAAATTTCACAAACTACACATGTACAGACTGCACAGGTGTGGTTGGTAACTCCCTTCAACGGTTCCGGGAAAAACAAAGCCATAGCTTTTCAGACAGGTTGCGGCCTTTAAGTAAAAAATTCATTAAGATTTAAAAGGCAAAAAAGACAATTCAATTGGTAAATTTGATTATATTAATGAGAAATTTGTATTTTTTTTGATGTTTTGATTTTGTTTAAAACCTTATTTTGGACATTAGAAATTATAGTTATTCAGGAAAAAATGGTAGACAAATTCTTTTTCAAAAAGCCGTTTGAACGATTCCATTGCTGCAATTTTTTCCTCCAAGTGTTTATCCAATTCCCCATTGAAAGTCATTATTGAATCTGCTTCCACCACCCTTTCAGGCAGGGCATATCCTTCAGGCAGAGAGTTATAAGTGAATCATCACCAGAATTCTCAAAAAAGCTCTTGTTTTGCAACCTCCTGATTTGGTGTTGAAATTCCATCCCTCCTACATTTTAACAATTCATAATGGAGAAATATATGAGGAGACAAAACAGCAAAGCACATTCTGGAAGATGTCAAACACTTTGCACTTATTTGCCATTCCTACAAATCTATACAATAGAATGATTTAAGATGTTTCAGTTCAAAGTTAATTAGCAAACCCATGCTGTCTTGATCAAAATATACTGTCTGATCTATATGTACATAAAAATAAGCAATTCATCCTTGCAACGGGAAGAATTTAATTTTAAAAAGACATCAGACTTTTATTCTATTCCCAATGCTCAAAGGTGTAGCGTTAACATCATTTAATAAATTTCAAAAGAAATTATTATAAATTTAGTCAGTTTAAAATCTCTGAGAATACTGAATTTTTACAGTAAATCCAAAGGAAGAGAACAATTATGTGACTCTGAAGGTTGCACATTGTTGGCAATTCTGAATTCAGATCTTTTTGATCAAATTTTGTTAATTTAATTTTAGTACTTCTTCACAATCCTTAGTGTGATGTTTCAAGTTACAACCATTTCAAATATTGCTTAAAAATGAACACACTCAATCTGCCGAGGAGCAGGCTGAAGAACAGCCAATTCTAGTTAGAACTTTGGTGAAGATAATTTGGGTAAATTAACAGGGAACTCCTTCTGCCCGCCTCCAAGAAAATGTACTACTGCACCAACATACTTCTTCAAACTAATTGAATAATTTTAGCTATTAATTAGCACTACATGAATAATTTTATCACCCAGTTTGCAAATTTTACCATGACCGTCAGCCCACAACCACTAATGCCAGTGCTGCAGCTGTGTGTTTGGTTGGCAGAGGTGGGAGAATACATGGGGCGACTTCAATCAAGGCATTTTTTGGCTTTATTTAAAACAAAACCACTCACTCAAATACAGTACTATTGGAACTTGAAACCAAAGATGTGAACCTGGTTTCAGTATTACAACTACAGTGCGTGGAGACAGAAATAGAATATGGAATATATTATGTCCGTGTGTAATTGAGACACGGACTGCAGGAGTTGGTTATAACAGGTCTTTACTGAGTGGAGACAACCTGGAACTACTGTGCAAAAGTTACTACACAGGCTTATATACAGGGGTGGTCACTACTGGTACTGCAGTATACAGGGGCTGCAGAATATAGTTCCTTCTGCAAAGTACATACACTACAATTCCTCCCCTTTTAGCTAAACAGTACATAACATTCGATTAATAATTAAATAACATATTTACAATTACAGTTGCTGGATACATTAGTTGAAGTTAAGCAAGTAAGTGGGGTTACGGGGATAGGGTGGGATATGTGTTGGTGTAGGGGTTACGGGGATCGGGTGGGATATGTGTTGGTGCAGGCTCGATGGGCCGAAATGGCTTCTATCTGCACTGTGGGGTTTCTGTGATTCTGTGATAAGTTCAGTCTTTGAGGAGGCTTCCTGATTCTGTTTGGATAACGCCTCGTTAGGGTATCAGGTTCTTCTGGCAAAGTTGATTTGGGATCAACGTCGTTGTTTGGTTCGTCTGCTTCCAATGTCACTGATTCTGAGGTAGGTGCAATTGGTACTTCGGTTTCATCACCAGGTGTATCGGATCGTGGTGTGGAATTGATGTTTTCCAGTGACTCTAGAATCTGGTCAGCATGGCGTCTTACAATGCTCTCTCCAACGTCCACGGTATACATTAGAGGTCCTTGCCGTGTACAGATCGTTCCTGGCTGCCATTTCTCTGTGCGGTAGTCCCGGGCCAAAACTGGTTGACCTATCTTAAAACTCCTGGTCGGCCTTTCATTCATATTCTGAAACTGCCTGTTCTCCGCATCTCTTCTGATGTTTGGCTTAATCAAATCCAAGCGGCATCGTAGTCTTCGATTGAAGAACATCATGGCTGGAGTTTGGTTGGTAACCGCATGTGTCGCATTCCGGTAGGCAAACAAGAAGTTGTCCACCTTGTGTTGTAGGGGTATGTCTTCATTACACATTGCCTTGATAGCCTTCTTGAATGTTTGAATGAACCTCTCAGCCAATCCATTGGTGGCTGGATGATATGGGGCAGATGTGTAATGCTTAACACCATTGTTCTTTAAGAACCTCCGGAACTCTTCAGACACAAACTGTGGTCCATTGTCGGAGCAAATCTGTTCAGGCAGCCCATTTCTGGCGAATATGGTTCGTAAGACTGTGATAGTTTTTTCTGTGGTGGTTGAGGACATTTTTATTACCTCTGGCCACTTTGAATGTGCATCCACCGCAAATAAAAACATCGAGTCCATAAATGGACCAGCAAAATCAATGTGCACCCTTTGCCATGGAGATGAGGGCCACTCCCAAGGATGTAGAGGGGCTTGTGGTGGGGCGTTTTGGACCTTCTGGCATCCTGTACAGCTCTTGGTGATCTCTTCGATTTCTCTATTGATTCCCGGCCACCACACAAACGCTCTGGCTAAGTTCTTCATTTTTACCCCTCCCAGGTGACCCTCATGATGCTCATTGAGCACTCTATCCTTCAATTTGGGTAGAATTACTACTCTGGATCCACACATCAAGGTTCCTCTGCACACTGACAGCTGTTCTCTTCTCGGCGAGAATGCTGGCAGCAGTGGTTCACCATGTGCTGGCCATCCCTTCACCGTTAAATCATAGACCCAGGAGTGTGTCGGGTCATTTCGTGTTTCCTTTTCTATGTTTGCATTCGTCACAGGGAGACATTCGACTATGGTCGAGTGGAATATCTCCACTGGGTCCACTGCAGGTGCTTCTTCCACCGTCGGCAACGGGAGGCGCGACAATCCATCAGCATTCCCATGCTGTTTAGTTCCTTTGTACTCGATGTCATATTGGTGTGCCCCTAGGAAAAGGGACCACCTCTGTAGCCGTTGTGCTGTCATTATCGGTACGCCCTTCTGAGGGTTGAAAATGGAGACAAGAGGTTGATGGTCAGTTAGTAGAGTAAATTTCTGGCCGTGCAGGTAGTGATTGAACTTCTTCACCCCCCACACCAGGCTGAGGGCCTCTCTGTCAATCTGGGCGTAGTTACGCTCGGCTGAAGTTAACGAGCGTGACGCAAAAGCTATCGGCCTCTCTGAACCATCAAGGAATTTATGTGGCAGTACCGCTCCAATGCAGTAGGGAGACGCATCACACGCCAGTCTTATCGGTAGTGATGGGTTGTAGTGAGCCAATACTTCCCTTGAAGTGATGAGGTCCTTACTCTTCTGAAAGGCCCGCTTACATTCATCGCTCCATTTCCATGCTACTCCGGTTTGTAGTAGGGCGTTCAGTGAGTGCAGAATTGTGGACAAATTCGGCAAAAACTTATGGTAGTAATTCACCAATCCGAGGAATGACCTCAGTTGCGACACGTTTTGAGGCGCTGGAGCCTTAACTACCGCTTCAATTTTGTCAGGGGACTTATGCAACCCCTCTTCATCAATCACGTGGCCACAATACGATATCTGTTTCTTAAAAAACTCGCACTTGGGGCGATTGGCTCATAGCCCATGTTCTCTTAGTCTAGTGAGCACCTGCTCTAGGTTGGCAAGGTGTTCACTGTTACCTTCACCTGTCACTGGGATGTCGTCCAAGTAACACTGAGTCCCCGGAATCCCTTGCAGGACTTGTTCCATCGCTCTTTGCCATATCACCGGAGCTGATGCTACTCCGAATACCAGTCGATTATACTGGTAAAGACCTTTGTGAATGTTTATCGTGAGATACTTCCGAGAGGATTCTTCAACCTCCATCTGCAAATATGCTTGTGCTAGGTCAATTTTTGTAAAACGCTTCCCTCCAGATAGTGAGGCGAAAATATCTTCTATCCTCGGAAGAGGATATTGTACTGTGTGAAGGACTGGGTTCACCGTCACCTTGAAGTCCCCACAGATGCGAACCTTCCTTGGCTCCTCAGACTTATTGTTTAACGTTTTCTTCATGACAGGAACGATGGGTGTCGCCCACTCGCTCCAGTCTACCTTCGATAACACGCCTGCATTCTCCAGCTCTGCCTCGACGGCTGGGCGAATCGCATATGGTACCGGTCTTGCTTTGAAAAACTTGGGAATTGCATTCTCTTCTATTTTTATCGAGGCGGTTACACCTTTAAGAGTTCCCAGTTCTTGTTGAAATACCTCTTTGGCGTTAGCTAAGATTGTTGACAATCGTCCAGGAGTGACGTCGTCATCCTTTTTACCAGCCGTCAGTGCCTGAATGGAGTGCCAGTCTAAACTTATCTTTCTGATCCATTCACGTCCCAATAACGGTGGTCCACCATCTTGCGGTATGTACAGATACAATTTCTGTATTTCCTTGCCGTTGTATTCGACAGGCACCCTTATTTTTCCTCTGGGGTATACTTTTTGCCCCGTATACGTCTTCAAGACAATGGATGTCTCTTTCAAGGGTATGTGTGAGAATAGCCGCTCGTAGTCTCGTCGATTCATGACAGTCAGAGCTGTCGTGAGGGTGACCCAAATGGTTCGGTGATCCTCTTTTGTGATTACGTTGTGAAGTTTGAGACCGCTTAGTCTCTTGTTCCCGGATTCACTATCGCTCATCTGGTCTTCGGAACTACTGTCCGTCATCTTTTGTACTTTCCTGTACTGTTCCTTAGTAGCCTTTTTGTTGTCGTTAGTCTTCTTCCCAGACCTGCAAACTCGTGCAATGTGTCCCATCTTTCCGCATTGCCTGCATATTTTGTCCTTGGACCAGCAGTCCTTCTGGTCATGGGTTGTTCTGCCACAGCGATAACATTTTTCAAATCCCCGTGTCATTTCGTGGGTGCCGTATTCCTGTGGCTTTTGCTGTATTTCCGCAGCTCCCCTTGCTGCTGCTTCGTACAATACTGCCACGCTGAAAGCCTTTGTGGTAAACCACTGTTATTGTTGTTCACCGTTGTTGTTGTTGCACACTGTTGTATCTAGGCATGCCTCAGCATGCCTCTGCTGGCTCCGCCCCTGGCTCCACCCACAGGCCCAGGTATAAAGGGGACTGCTCTGCAGCCCCCTGCCTTCTTGGAAACTAGTCAACCACAAGAGGCATGCTCTGTTCTTTGTTAATAAAAGCCTTTTAGTTACTCTCCTAACTCTCCATCTTTTATGAGTAATTGATAGCGCATCAATTTTATTAACAAAAACAAAATGTCGGCACCAAACGCTGAGCAGCAGGAAACGACGGCACCAAACGCTGAGCAGCAGGTGCTGCAGCAAACGACGGCACCAAACGCTGAGCAGCAGGCGATGCTGCATGCCCTCAGACCAACATGCCTGGACCTAGACCCTCAAGAGGCGGGTTCGTCTACCAAGTTCGCACAATGGCTGCGTTGCTTCGAAGCTTACCTGGAAGCCTCAGCCGTGACACTAGATGGAAACAAACTAAAAATCCTGGCCTCCAAGGTGGGCCACCAAGTCTACACGCTCATCCAGGACGCGACTACCTACACGGCGGCTATCGATCTGCTAAAAGGACAATACACACGCCCGGTAAATACGGTTTATGCCAGACACCTCCTGAGATCCCGCAAACAGCAGTCCGGGGAATCGTTGGAGGCATTCCTACGGGCACTACAGATACTCGGCCGAGCCTGCGATTGTAAAGAGGTATCGGCCGCGACACACACGGAGGGACTTATCCGAGATGCTTTCGTTGCGGGCCTCAAATCTGACTACTCCCGGCAGAGACTGCTGGAGAAGGGCGAAATCGACCCGAAGAAGGCAGTGTCCCTCGCGCTCTCGCTAGACGCGGCCCACCGGAATATGGACGCATTCTCCCCTAACCGCTCCGCACCGTGGACGCCGCAACCTTGGGTCATGGGACCCCCGGCACCAACTGCTGCAGCGATGTCCAAGGGCCCGAAATGTTACTTTTGTGGCCAGGCAAAACACCCCAGAGCACGCTGCCCGGCGAAAAACGCTACCTGCTCTGGCTGCGGGAAGAAAGGACACTACGTCAGCGCCTGCAAAGGTAAAACCGCTAACGCCAGCAGCGCCGCGTGTGAACCGTGGGGGCAGCCATCTTGTCCGCCATCTTGGACACCTCCAGCCGCGTGGGGATCGGGATCATGGGCGCAGCCATTTTGTCCGCCATCTTGGACACCTCCAACTCCAATCGCGGGTGACCCGGACTCAACCACCGCCTCGTCTGACGACCACAGCAACTCGCTCGACCATACGCTGGCCTCCGTGACGCTGGACCAATCTCTCCCTCACCAACTGTCCAGGTCCATGATGGACATTACGGTAAACGGCCGCGCCACTACCTGCCTTTTCGACAACGGGAGCACGGAGAGCTTTATCCACCCCGACACGGTGCGCGGTTACTCTCTCCCGGTCCTGCCAACGCGCCATCGGATCTCTATGGCTTCCAAATCCCATTCAGCAGACGTCGGTGGCTACTGTGTAGTGACCCTTTCAGTAAGGGGCACAGAATACAAACATTTTAAACTTCTTGTCCTGCCCCATCTCTGCGCTGCCGTTCTACTGGGGTTGGATTTTCAGTGCCACCTTAAAAGTGTCACATTAGCGTACGGCGGACCCCTCCCCCCCACTCACAGTCTGCAGCCAGCAGCTTTTAAATCGCCCGCCACGCACCATTTGCAGCCTCTCCACGCTTAAAGTCTCCCCCCCCACCGTTCGCTAACCTCACCCGCGACTGTAAGCCCATCGCTACCAAAATCAGGCGGTACAGTGCCGGGGATAGGAGCTTCATTAAATCCGAAGTAGCAAGACTCCTGAAGGAAGGGATTATTGAGGGTAGCACTAGCCCATGGCGAGCACAAGTGGTGGTAGTGAAGACTGGCGAAAAACAGCGCCTAGTTATTGACTACAGCCAGACGATCAATCGCTACACCCAGTTAGATGCATACCCACTCCCCCGCATATCTGGCATGGTCAATCAGATAGCACAATACCGGGTGTTCTCGACGATTGATCTGAAGTCGGCATACCACCAGCTCCCCATCAGGGCTGAGGACCGCCAGGACACAGCTTTTGAAGCGGACGGTCGTCTCTACCACTTCCTCCGAGTCCCCTTCGGCGTCACCAACGGGGTTTCGGTCTTCCAAAGGGGGATGGACCGAATGGTTGACCAGAACGCGCTGCAGGCCACCTTCCCCTATCTAGACAACGTCACCATCTGCGGCCACGACCAGCAGGACCATGACGTTAACCTAGAGAAATTCCTCCGTACGGCCCAGCGGCTGAATCTAACATACAACAAGGACAAATGTATGTTTCGCACCACGCGCCTTGCCATTCTTGGCTGCGTAGTGGAGAACGGAGTCATCGGCCCCGACCCCGACAGAATGCGCCCCCTTATGGAGCTCCCCCTCCCCCACTGCCAAAAAGCACTGAAGAGATGCCTAGGGTTTTTCTCTTACTATGCTCAGTGGGTGCCCAACTATGCGGACAAAGCCAGACCCCTCATCAAGTCCACCTCCTTCCCCCTGACAGCAGAGGCATGTGCAGCCTTCACTCTCATAAAAAAAGATATTGCGAAGGCCACAATGCACGCAGTGGATGAGTCCATCCCTTTCCAAGTGGAGAGCGACGCATCCGACTTCGCCCTAGCTGCAACCCTTAACCAGACAGGGAGACCCGTGGCCTTTTTCTCAAGGACCCTCCAGGGCCCCGAGATTCGACACTCCTCTGTCGAAAAGGAGGCCCAGGCCATTGTGGAAGCGGTGCGACATTGAAGGCATTACCTGGCCGGAAAACGATTTACCCTGCTCACTGACCAGCGTTCAGTAGCTTTTATGTTTAATAATAATGAGGGGCAAAATCAAGAACGACAAGATCTTGGAGGTGGAGAATTGAACTCTCCACCTACAATTACGATATCTTGTACAGGCCCGGGAAACTCAATGAGCCCCCAGATGCCCTATCACGTGGTACATGCGCCAACGTGCAGGTTGATAGACTGCAGACCCTCCACAATGACCTCTGCCACCCGGGGGTCACCAGGTTCTTCCACTTCATCAAATCCCGTAACCTGCCCTACTCTATCGGAGGAGGTCAGGACCATGACCAGGAACTGCCAAACCTGTGCCGAGTGCAAACCGCATTTTTATAGGCCAGACAGAGCAAGCCTGATCAAGGCCACCCGCCCCTTCGAGCGCCTGAGCGTCGATTTTAAAGGGCCCCTCCCCTCCTCTGACCGCAACGTGTACTTCCTCAACATAATTGATGAGTACTCCCGTTTCCCGTTTGCCATCCCGTGCCCAGACATGACCAGTACCACGGTCATTAAATGTCTGAATGACCTTTTCACCTTGTTCGGCTTCCCTAGCTATATCCATAGCGACCGGGGCTCATCCTTTATGAGCGACGAACTCCGTCAGTACCTGCTCACGAGAGGTATTGCTACAAGCAGAACCACCAGCTACAACCCCCGGGGGAACGGCCAGGTGGAAAGAGAGAACGCGACGGTTTGGAAGGCCGTCCTCTTAAACTTAAAATCTAAGGGCCTTCTGACCTCTCGCTGGCAGGAGGTCCTCCCTGCGGCGCTCCACTCCATTCGGTCACTGCTTTGTACGGCCACCAATGCCACCCCCCATGAAAAAATGTTCACTTTCCCCAGGAAGTCCACATCGGGGACCTCGCTACCGACATGGCTGACGTCTCCAGGACCCGTCCTACTGCGGAAGCACGTGAGGTCCCATAAAACGGACCCCCTGGTCGAGAGGGTGAGCCTCCTCCACGCCAACCCCCAGTATGCTTACGTGGCGTACCCGGACGGGCGGGAGGACACAGTCTCCATACGAGACCTCGCACCTTCGGGTGCCCCTGAAACACTACCATTGCGGGAGGACACAGTCTCCATACGAGACCTCGCACCTTCGGGTGCCCCTGAAACACTACCATTGCCATCCACCACTACCCACAACCCAACCCCGGTAGACGGCATGCCGCAGCCCCAGGACCCGTCATTGACCACCCAACCACTCAATGAGATGCCAGATTCAACGTTGGATGCTGCACCATCACCGCCGCCACCACGACGATCAGGACGGCATACAAGGCCACCTGATAGACTTACTTACACGAACCTTTAGTACACTTCACCCCGCCGGACTCAATTTTAAACAAGGGGTGAATGTGGTAAACCACTGTTATTGTTGTTCACCGTTGTTGTTGTTGTTGCACTGTTGTATCTAGGCATGCCTCAGCATGCCTCTGCTGGCTCCGCCCCTGGCTCCACCCACAGGCCCAGGTATAAAGGTGACTGCTCTGCAGCCCCCTGCCTTCTTGGAAACCAGTCAACCACAAGAGGCATGCTCTGTTCTTTGTTAATAAAAGCCTTTGAGTTACTCTCCTAACTCTCCGTCTTTTATGAGTAATTGATAGCGCATCAGCCTTATCTAGCGTCAGCTCTTTCTCTGAGAGTAACCTCTTCTGTGTTCCTTCACTCAGGAGTCCACAGACAAATTTGTCCCGTAGGGTATCTGCCAGTCCTGCTCCGAACTGGCAGTGCTTTGATAGCTTGCGTAGTTCCGTAAGGTAATCAGCATTGCTCTCATCTTTATGCTGATTTCTCCTGTGGAATTTAAATCTTTCTGCTATCAGCAGCGGTGTAGGATTTAGGTGTTCCTGTAGGATATCAACAATTTCGTTAAAGCTCTTCGCCTTCGGTTTGGCTGGAGTAATCAGGTTCCACAATAGGCCGTACGTTCTTGCGCCCATTAAGTTTAGTAGTACCGATGCCTTTTTCTCATCGGCTACTTCGTTTGCCTCGCAATATACCTCGACTCTTTCCACATACGTGGTCCAGTCTTCTATTGCATTATCGAAGGCAGTGATATTGCCAGTCTTCGGCATCTTGGAAATCTAAGATGGCGCCTCCCGCGCTTTGCCTTCTTCCCCGATTTACAAAATGGCGCCTCCCGCGCTTTGCCTTCTACCCCGCTGGATTAAGATGGCGCCTCCCGCGCTTTCTGCCTTCTCCGCTGTTGCTGGTGTTTTATGCCTTGATGGCGACGCCCTATGGTCTTCGCGCACTTCCCCCTGCGCTGCTGCTAACGCCGCTCTCCGCGGTTCCCGTAGCAAACTGCAGCTCCTCGCGGCTTTCTGCGCTTCTAATTTTTTTTTATTATTTCCCCGTCGTCGGAGCAACCCTGCGGAACACTTGCCTCCCTCTTCTCGGGTCTGTACGCTGCCCGGCTTCGTAGCACCGGCCGCGCCCTGTGTGCTCCACCCTCTCTCGCTCTCCTCTTCCCGACAACACTGCTTGGCCCCGTTGCAAAGCCACCCGATTGAGCTCTAGACCGCCGCAGCCCAGGAAGGATCAGTGTACTACCGGCCACCAGCCCGATTAGCTGAAACACCATCGACAGGATAACCAAGCCCCGCTCTCGACAGCCTCTCCTGCAAATCTTCAACTCCGATGAATCAGAGGCAGATGCCCACGGTCGACGCCCGTTTCTTCTGTTCGTTTGATTTTTTTTTCTTTCTTCTGGCCTCGACCTCTGATAACTTCGCTTCAGGGATGGATCCCCATGAGGTGGTGCAGACTGTAGGTAAGTTCGGATCTGCTCGTCGCCAGTATTATGTCCGTGTGTAATTGAAACACGGACTGCAGGAGTTGGTTATAACAGGTCTTTACTGAGTGGAGACAACCTGGAACTACTATGCAAAAGTTACTACACAGGCTTATATACAGGGGTGGTCACTACTGGTACTGCAGTATACAGGGGCTGCAGAATATAGTTCCTTCTGCAAAGTACATACACTACAGAATATATGATGATGGGAGAGGCAAAACAGTGTTTATTTAGTGACCATAATTTTGTCACAAAATATTATTCTTATTTGTTGTATCTTGCAAAATACACTGAGCATAACATTTTAGGCCGGTGTGCCATATTTAATATCCAGGCCCTATACCATATTTGTATTACAACATTGTCTCCAGTGACAGGAATCTGCACCTCACGAGTTTTTCTTCTCATCATCTCCTACAAATGTAAACAGCTCATTTTTTTCAAGCTGCATGCAAGTCCTTACAGACCAGCAGCATAGTTTTTGCATCCATAGCCTTTATAGAGATTTCCCCAACGGGATGTGCTGCCAGAAATGTAAAGTCATGACTTTTCAGCAACTGTCCATACGCAGCGTTTCCTCATTAGTCTGAATGTATCCTACAATATGGAACAATGAATTCAGAACAGTGCACTCTTCGCATTTTTCATCCAAAATATCAATGGCACATCAATATATCTATTGTAACATACTATAGATTCTTTTTTAAACATGTGACCATAGACTCGAAGGATATCATTTAAATGGCTGTCCCTCATCTCAATTATATCTAATTTGCATGATTAATTCCACAAATACAGTTTGTATAATTATTCAAGAAAGAAGGGAGAGAGAAAACAAGGAATTATAGGCCAGTTAGCCCGACATCAGTAGTAGGGATAAACGGATCTTTTTCAGGTTGGCAGGCTGTAACTAGTGGGGTGCCGCAAGGGTAAGTGTTTGGACCTCAGCTATTTACAATCTATATCAATGACTTAGACGAGGGGACCGAGTGTAATGTATCCAAGTTTTCTAACCTGAAAAGGATAGAACAGGGTACTTTCTAAATGGTGAAAAGCTAAAAACAGTGGAGGTCCAATGAGACTTTTGGGTCCAGGTACATAGTTCATTAAAATGTCATGAACAGGTACAGAAAATAATCAAAAAAGCTAATACTGGCCTTTATTTCTAGAGGACGAGAATACAAAGGGGTAGAAGTTATGCTGCAGCTATACAAAACCCTGGTTAGACCACACCTGGAGCACTGTGAGCAGTTCTGGGCACCACACCTTAGGAAGGATATATTGGCCTTGGAGGGAGTGCAGCCGAGGTTTACCAGAATGATACCCAGACTCCAAGGGTTATGTTACAAGGAGAGATTACACAAACTAGGGTTGTATTCCCTAGAATTTAGAAGGTTCAGGGGTGATCTGATCGAAGTTTTCAAGATATTAAGGGGAACAGATAGGGTAGATTCTGCTGGTTGGTTCTAGGACTAGGGGGCATAGTCTAAAAATTAGAGCCAGACCTTTCAGGAGTGAAATTAGGAAACACTTCTATACACAAAGGGTGGTAGAAGTTTGGAACTCTCTTCCTCAAATGGCAATTGATGCTAGATCAATTGTTAATTTTAAATTGGAGATTGATAGCTTTTTGTTAACCAAAGGTATTAAGGGATATGGGCCAAAGGCGAGTTAGATCGCAGATCAGCCATGATCTCATTGAATGGCGGAACAGGCTCGAGGGGCTGAATGGCCTACTCCTGTTCCTATGATGATACAAAGCTAGGTGGGAAAGTAAGATGTGAGGATGCCGCAAAGAGGTTGCAAAGGGAGAAAAATAGGTTAAGTGAGTGGGCAAGAAAGTGGCAGATGTAGTATAATGTGGGGAAATATGAAATTATCCACTTTGGTAGGAAGAAAAGCAGAATATTTTTTAAAAGGTGAAAGACTACTAAATGTTGGTATGCGGAGAGATTTGGGTGTCCTTGTACATGAATCACAGAAAGTTAACATGCAGGTACAGCAAGCAATTAGGAAGGCAAATGGTATGTTTGTCTTTATTGCAAGGGTGTTGGAGTACCAGAGTAAGGCTTGTGGCAATTATATAGGGCTTTGGTGAGACCACTCCTGGAGTACTGAGCATAGTTTTGGTCTCATAACCTCAGAAAGGATATACTTGCCTTAGAGGGGGTGCAATGAAGATTCAGTTGACTGATTCCTGGGATGGGGGGATAGTCCTATGAGGAGAGATTGAGTAGACTCGGCCTATATTTCCTAGAGTTTAGAAGAATGAGAAGTGATCTCCTTGAAACATATAACATTTTGAAGGAACTTGACAAGGTAGATGCTGGGAGAATGCTCCCCCTGGCTGGAAAGTCTAGAAAGAGTGGTCACAGTCTCAGGATAAGGGGTTGGCCATTTTGACTGAGATGAGGAGAAATTTCTGCACTCAGAGGGTTGTGAATCTTTGGAATTCTCTACCCCAGAGGGCTGTGGATTCTCAGTCATTCAGTATATTCAAGACAGAGATCGATAGATTTTTGGACACAAAGAGAATCTAGGGATATGGGGACAGTGCAGGAAAGTGGAGTTGAGGGTGAAGATCAGCCATGATCTTATTGAATAGTGCAGCAGACTTGAGGGACTGTGTGACCTACTCTTGCTCCTATTTCTTATGTTCTTATGTTTTAAGTTAACTGGGATTTGGGTATCCCTGTACATAAATCACTAAAAGCTACTGCACAGGTGCAAAAAGTAATCAAAAAGGCTACTACAATGATGGCCTTCAAAGGTAATTCAAAAATGAGAACTGATGCTTCAGTTGCATACAGCCTTGGTCAGATCCCATCTGGAGTACTGCGTTCTGTTATGGGTACCGAACTTCAGGGAAGATATATTGGCCTTGGAAGGGCGACAGTGCCAAGGTTGATATCAAGGCTTAAAGAGTAAAGAGTGATTGAATGCTTCCTCTTCTCTTTAGAAGAAGCCTTCTAATTGATCCAATCTGTGCCATTTCAGCTTCAGATCTCAAATGACTTTCACTTTCATTGAGTACGTTGTAGTTACCCGGAAACAAACAGTTAATTTTTTTAATTATCAATGGTTTGGTGAACAGCAGTATTACAAAGGATTAATTATACATTGTTTCAGGTGACCAGGATAGGAATTTCACTGCTTTGCGGAACACCTCCGTTCAGTCCGTAAGGGGGACCCCGAGCTCCCGGTGGCCTGTCATTTTAATTCACCACCCCATTCCCACTCAGACCTCACCGTCCTTGGCCTCTTGCATTGTTCCATGGAAGCTCAGCGTAAGCTCGAGGAACAGCACCTCATCTTTCGATTAGGCACTCTACAGCCCTCTGGACTCAACATAGAGTTCAACAATTTCAGATCATAACCTCGGCCGCTATCACACACACACACATACATATATTATATATTCTCTTTTTTTTTAATCCACATTTTCATCTGGGCTTTTTTCTTCCCTCCCACATGGCAGTTGTCCTTCATTCTGCCAGGGCCATTCACTCTTCATCCAGAGCCATCCTTTGTTCCTTGAATATCTCTCAATGTCTCTTAATCTCTCCTGCTTTCTATCCTATCACTGACCTTCCCTTTTGTTCTTTCAGCCCCTCTCCCTTTTCCCAGCCCCCACTTGTTTTAAAATCTATCCCTTTTCCTGTTTTTTTTCCAGTTCTGACGATGGGTCTTCGACCTGAAACGTTAACTCTGTTTCTCTCTCCACGGATGCTGCCCTGGCCTGCTGGGTTTTTCCAGCGTTTTCTGTTGTTATTTAGGAATTTCACCTCACTGTGGAGCACAGGAATGAGATTTCACACCTGGGACACGGGCATGCAGGAGATTTCATACCTGGCTTCAACAACACAAAAGGACACAACTGATACAAATGGATGAACTAGCTAGATTTCTATTTAACAACAGTCAAACCAACTGCATATGATCACACGCCTGACTGTTTCTCTTTGTGTACAAGGACATGGTGGTTTTTCCTCAGAGGACTTGCTTTTAATTTTAACTTCAACAAACAATGCCTTAAGTTGCAAGTCTTGGCAAGAGCAAGTTGTAACTGGCAACGGGAACAGAAATATGGTGATTAGGAGGACTGGTTTCAAATTTTCCAAGTGTCACAGCAGAGGCACACGAGGGCCACAGCTGGCACTCAGGCTGCATGAGTATCCCTGCAGTAGTGAACAAAAGCAACAATTCTGATTTTGGCCAGCAACACAAAAATGCTTTGTGCAATTCTCCTTCTTATTACTTCAAAATATGAAATATGCATGAAAATGTTCACAAAAGCAGGGAACCTGAACAAACTCCCAAAATTGGCCACAGTTCTAAAAACTTTTGTAGGAAAGGTATGTATGTAGTGCCAACTGTTGCTGTATAATTCTATGGGGTTGGACCACACAGGATTTCCCACTGGACAGCTTCCTCATCACTGCTAGTCGTCTGGGGAGGTAGTTCCACAGGGGAACAGCAAAATCAGAGGGCGAGTCGAACTGCACCACTTTCACACATTTAATAACTAGTTCAAGCACAGAACAGGTACACACCTGAGAATAAGTGATCTGCCCACCTTGCCCTTGAGGGAATAGCACAGAAAGAAAAGTAACTTGCTCATATCAAGATTTTAAAAATTACAGTAAATAAAAATGGACTTTCAGTGTACGACTTTGATGTTTAATGGTGCATAATGCCCTGGATGGTTCTCACAACTTTGCGTGGTGTTCTGCAGGCTGCTTCCAGTGACATGATTAACAATAAAAATATGGAAACAGCTGTGCCAAATAGTGTGACACTGCTTCTAGATATACCAATGACTGGAAACAAAACATTTTTTTTTGAAGTACAAAAATATATTCTGTGATCTGGATCCATACCATTCATAGGCAAACTGGTTAAAATCTTATACCATAACAAAGCTGGGGTTGGTTAATTCCCTTTTATGGTCATTGTGCATCTTTCCCACTCAATTATAGATTCCATTAAAACAAAATCTTCATACACCAGCGAAAAGGAAGCTGCTTCTTATACTCTGATGCTTCCTATGAATAATACTGAAACATCTTCTCCACTCTAAAACGCTACCTGTATTTAATAATGCAATCTTCACTTCAAAATACAGCCTGCACAGAATTTTTTTGGTCTATTTTTCTCTCAGAAAACATACAATTCCCCATGGCATGTGATCTCCTTCCAAGCCTCTGCCAATGCCATTCTGTAGCTATACACTGCTAGAAAGAACATCTAGCATAGTTAAACCTTATATATATTTGTGGCTGATTATCCGTGACAGTGAAGCGGTTATAAATGCCACATTTTTTCCGTATTACTGTAACAGATTTTCTAACTGTTTCGAAAATATTGCTGCGCCATTTTGCATTCAAGAAGGTTTCTGCTAATACAAGAGTTAATTTATACAGTAATCGAGTAATTATTCAGACTTGCTTTATAAATTTTCTACTTGTAACCTGATGGCACAGACAAGGTAAAAATACTTAAAAGAATTCATTTCATGGAGCATTTCAATGCTATCCCACAACACTACCGTCTTAACTATAATATCAAAGCAAACACTAAAATGTCTTTTCAGTACTTCACTATGGAATAGTTTTATGCATTGGGTGATATGCAATCCAGCTGAGCTGGAGTTCACTTCAGGCAGTAACGCTGTGTTCAGCAATTACGTACTGACATTACAATGAGCAAGCTCCAGCTCCAAATATTCGATCAATTATGACAAATATTCAAAAAACCACAAGCAGTTGACACAGTCTGATATCTAAGCCAAAAAGCCATTTTATGACACAACATTTTTCATAAACACATGTGCGTTCTCAGTAAAAGCAAAAATCAGAAATAACATGCCAGCTGGCAAAACAATGTGCTCCCCAAGACACTGGCATAATGAGATGTTTAATAGGTAAACTATCATTTAGCAGTCGCACACAGACATGTGTGCTTGTTCTACCACTACCAGTCTCTCCCACATGCCAGAAGAAGTTGAACGCAGGTGCAATGTAGCTCTGTGGAACGGCAGATTTTTTATTAAATGGTTTCTGTGGAATTTTATGCCACAGTCATACTGTATTTTGGAGTTCAAAATAACATTAGAGAAAACCAAAATACAAAATACAAGCCAATTTATGCATTCAAGAGCAGTGTCAAAATAAACTATGGGCAGTTTCATACTTGCACCAATTTGGCGTTCTGTAGAACCAAATGAGACTAAACCTCGTACGATAGCAAAATACTGCAGATGCTGGAAATCCGAAATAACAACAGAAAATGCTGGAAAAACTCAGCAGGCCAGGCAACATCCGTGGAGAGAAAATAGAGTCAACGTTTCGGGTGAAAATCCTTTGTCAAGATTGAAGAAGCACAGGAAATGAAAGATTAAGAGGCCAGGCTGGGAGAGAACAAAAGAGAAGAGACATTAAGAGGTATTCAAAATGAGACGAGATGGTGATAGGGCTAGTGGAGACAAAAGACGGCTCTAGGTTAGCTTCTACCTCCTTCCCAAGATCCACAAACAGGACTGCCCTGGTAGATCCATCGTTTCAGCCTGTTCTTGCCCCACGGAACTTCTCTCTTCCTATCTCGACTCTATCTTTTCTCCCCTTGTCCAGTCTCTTCCCACCTACATCCACGACTCTTCGGACGCCCTCCGCCACTTTTAACAGTTTCCAGTTCCCAACCGCTTCCTTTTCACCATGGACGTACAATCCCTCTACACCTCCATCCCCCACCAGGATGGCCTGAGGGCGCTCCGCTTCTTCCTTGAACAGAGGCCCAACCAGTCCCCATCCACCACTACCTTCCTCTGCCTGGCTGAACTTGTTCTCACATTGAACAACTTCTCCTTTGACTCCACTCATTTCCTCCAAATCAAAGGTGTTGCCATGGGTACCCGCATGGGTCCTAGCTATGCCTGCCTTTTCGTGGGATATGTGGAACACTCTTTGTTCCAGTCCAACTCGGGTCCCCTCCCTCACCTCTTTTTCCGATACATTGATGACTGTATCGGTGCCGTTTCCTGCTCTCGCCCTGAACTAGACAATTTCATTCACTTTGCCTCCAATTTCCACCCTTCCCTCACCTTCACATGGTCCATCTCTGACTCTTCCCTTCCTCGACTTCTCCGTCTCCATCTCTGGGGATAGGTTATTGACCAACATTCACTACAAGCCCACTGATTCCCACAGCTACCTGGACTACACTTCCTCCCACCCTGCCTCCTGTAAGGACTCTATTCCATTCTCCCAGTTTCTCCGTCTCCGCCGCATCTGCTCCGACGATGCCACCTTCCACACCAGTGCTTCCGACATGTCTTCCTTTTTCCTCAACCGAGGATTCCCCTCTACCGTGGTTGACACGGCCCTCGACCGTGTCTGTTCTATCTCCCGCACTTCTGCCCTCACCCCTGCCCCTCCCTCACGGAACCACAATAGGGTTCCCCTTGTCCTCACCTTTCACCCCACCAGCCTCCACATTCAACGGATCATCCTCCGCCATTTTTACCACCTCCAAAAGTGATCCCACCACCAAACGCATCTTCCCCTCCCCTCCCCTTTCAGCATTCCGTAGGGACCGCTCCCTTCGAGACACCCTAATCCACTCCTCTATCACCCCCAGCACCCCTTCCCCTTGCACCTTCCTGTGCAAGCGCAGGAGATGTAACACCTGCCCTTATACCTCCCCCCTTCCCACTGTCCAGGGCCCCAAACACGCCTTCCAGGTGAAACAGCGATTTACTTGTACTTCTTGCAATCTAGTATACTGTATTCGCTGCTCACGATGTGGTCTCCTCTACATTGGGGAGACCAAACGCAGATTGGGTGACCGCTTTGCGGAACACCTCCGTTCAGTCCGTAAGGGTAACCCCGAGCTTCTGGTCGCCTGTCATTTTAATTCACCGCCCCATTTCCACTCGGACCTCACCGTCCTCGGCCTCTTGCATTGTTCCATGGAAGCGCACTGTAAACTCGAGGAACAGCACCTCATCTTCCGATTAGGCACTTTACAGCCTTCCGGACTCAATATCAAGTTCAACAATTTCAGATCATAACCTCGGCCCCTATTCCATTTTTACTTATTTTTTATCCACACCTTTGTTTTGGCCTTGCCCCTCCCCACCCCTTTTTTTTTCTCTCTCCCACATGGCAGCTGTCTCCCATTCTGCCAGCGCATTTCACACCTAATCGAGAGCCGTCTTTTGTCTCCACTAGTCCTATCACCATCTCTTCTCGTTTTGAATACCTCTTCATGTCTCTTCTCTTTTGTTCTCTCCCAGCCTGGCCTCTTAATCTATTTCATTTCCTGTGCTTCTTTAGTCTGGACAAAGGGTTTTCACCCGAAACGTTGACTCTATTTTCTCCCCATGGATCTTGCCTGGCCTGCTGAGTTTTTCCAGCATTTTCTGTTGTTTTTGAGACTAAACCTCCTCCCTTTGCTCTGTCTACAACAATGGCCAACTCAACAATTTCTTTACCATATCATGTCCTGCAGCTAATTCATCTCTTCTACTGTGAGCAATTGGGTTCAGAATTGTTTGCACACATCAGTATACAAAATGTGTATTTATGCAAAAATGTATATACACATACTTTTGCTTGGGAGCTTCCCCATTTATAACATATATTCAATAACCAGGGGAGCTCCACTCCATCACTTTTGCAGAATCCATGTACTGAGCTATTACACCTCAAAGTCTCAATATGAACACAGCAACAGCATCTATATCCTATGCTATGGAGACCGCATTTTTAGACTGAAAGGACACAATTACAATATTATGGACCCTGTTATCTGAACGGCAATAGATTGAGAGAAGAGGAAGTGCAACGAGACCTGGGTGTCCTTGTGCACCAGTCGCTGAAGGTAAGCATGCAGGTGCAGCAGGCGGTTAAGAAGGCAAATAGTATGTTGGCCTTCATGGCGAGAGGATTCGAGTCCAGGAGCAAGGATGTCTTGCTGCAGTTGTACAGGACCTTGGTGAGACCACACCTTGAGTATTGTGTGCAGTTCTGGTCGCCTTATCTGAGGAAGGATGTTCTCGCCATGGTGGGAGTGCAGTGAAGATTCACCAGACTGATACCTGGGATGGCAGGAATGACGTATGAGGAGAGATTGGGTCCATTGTGCTTATATTCGCTGGAGTTTAGAAGAATGAGAGGGGATTTCATTGAAACTTATAAAATTCTAACAGGGCTAAACAGACTAGATGCAGGAAGGATGTTCCCGATGGCGGGGGAGTCCAGAACCAGGGGTCACAGTCTAAGGATAAGGGGTAAGCCATTTAAGACTGAGATGAGGAGGAATTTCTTCACCCAGAGAGTGGTGAACCTGTGGAATTCTCTGCCACAGAAGGCATTTGAGGCCAATTCATTAAATATATTCATGAAGGAGTTATTATATTTCTTATGGCTAAAGGGATCAAGGGATATGGGGAGAAAGCAGGGACAGGGTACTGAATTTGGATGATCAGCCATGATCTCATTAAATGGCGGAGCAGGTTCGAGGGGCCGAATGGTCGTCTCCTGCTCCTATCTTCTATGTTAACATTTTGCACTACTGTTACCATTTGACCAGTTTAAGATCAGTATCAGTTAAGGTCAAATACATTAGTATTTCTTAATACTGAGGCTGGAATCAGTCCCAGTCTAGATTCAGTTCTCAATTCCTCCTCTTTCTTTTGCAGAGGCGAGTTCAGGTCCCAAAAACAGAAGATTACACAACTTTGCAAGCATTTTGATCAACGCACTAATTTCCCCTCATTAATTCCTATGGTGCTAAATTCCTAATATCAGTACGTCCCAGCGGCATTAAAAAAATCTTGTGCTCTTCTGTTCTGTATTCCAAGTGCGTCATCGCAGCTGCCTTTTTTCTTCAAATTTTAAACAAATAATGCAGTTTTTACAAAGTTTAGTAATCAGCATTAACAGTGGAAATGCGAAATCCAGACGGTGACAATTCTTATTAACGGCAAATCTTTTGTTTGACAATCCAATTCGCCTGCAAGAGAAATTGTTCCTACCATATTTTCCAACAGATAGGGAGGGGGTTTAGGGTTGGGGGGGTAATTTTCACCCTCACCACATGGAGCGGATCACCCACCAATAACTGAACCCTCCAATTTTCACTGAAATGAAATCGGACAGGTTCTCTAACAGGCAGATGATCCATTCTCCCAATTCACCACGCAAGCAGTGAAGCTGAAGCTTATCTGCAGTGTAATTTTCATGTGATTATCCCCCAATATTTCATGGAGATTATGAAAATCACTTTTTAATGTTACAAATGTTTCCTTCTGCTAGCATATATATATATTTTTTTTATTTTCCTCCGTTCTCTCCTCTACTGAAGGTGTTGACTTCCTTACTGTCAGTTTGGCTCTGCAGATCCCTCCAGTGCCTTGCTCATTAGCCATTATTTATAAGTGAAGTGGAAACCAGTTATTTTCCCTTCTGTGCTGTCCTTACACTGCCCCAGCTGAGATCAGCTAACTCTGCAGAGATTAGATATCGAACCTGGGATCTTCCTGGTCTGTATGGTGAAAGACAGTAAATTTACTGCTAATGTAAAGGATAAAGCAATTTAATTCCTTATGGCATTTGGAAGTTTCCAAAATACTTGGAATAATATTTAAAATACCATGCATGCTTTTTGGTGCATATGAAAGTTGGGAAATTTAGAGTTTAAACGAGGAAATTAATTTACACAATTGATTTATCAGGTTCAAAATGTTTCAGTGAAGAACAGAAAATATAAAGCATCATAATTGTTGTGGTGGTCAGATGACTCGAAAAATCAATTAATTCAGAGGAAGAGTTTGTGATGTGTAGAAGAGTGTACCTGAGGAACAGTGATGGTGCGGGTAAAGTAGTGGCAACTGGACATGCATTGCAAAATTACACAGGCTGATCTGGGTGAAGCCAGCTGCTTTGCGACTTAGTCCATTAAGTGCAATACAGAATGAATATATCCTGGGATGTCCACATACATTGAATACAGTTACCGTTATCATTTTGTGAGGAGGGTCACAGATTTCATCCAATGGCAGATAACTAGAATTTAATTATTGTTTATTAACTGGTATGTAGTCTAGATGTGGCCTGTCCGCATGCCCGATACGAGACTGCCAAAACAAGCGCTCTACTCAGAGCTCCGGCACGGCAAGAGAGCCCCAGGTGGGCAGAGGAAACGCTTCAAGGACACCCTCAAAGCCTCCTTGAAAAAGTGTAACATCCCCACCGACACCTGGGAATCCCTGGCCCAAGACCGCACAAAGTGGAGAAGCATCCGGGAAGGCACCGAACACCTCGAGTCTCTTCGCCGGGAGCAAGCGGAAGCCAAGCGCAAACAGTGCAAGGAGTGCACGTCAACCCAAGCACCCCACCCACCCGCCCCTTCAACCACCGTCTGCCCCACCTGTGACAGAGACTGTAGGTCCCGCATTGGACTCATCAGTCACCTGAGAACTCATTTTTAACATGGAAGCAAGTCATCCTCGGTTCCGAGGAACTGCCTAAGAAGAAGAAGTCTAGATCAAAGTTATAGATGGGTATATGTTTATCTAATTAAAAACAAAACAAACCAGTGTGTTAACTGCTGCTCGTATAAGCCTCTCTTATATTCTTTATGAGGATCTGGTCCAGGTAGGTTTAAAAAGTTTCCAGGAGATCCAATACTAAAGTTGTAGTGTAAAAGCACCCTAAGATTTTATAGTGCATGTGTCCCAATATACTATAGTGGAGATCTAGCGATGTAGCAGTGCAAAGGGAGTAGTGGGAGCTAGGATTCTGATTCGGGAGGGAAAAGAACACAATAGGAGCCAGGGATATGACTTGGGAGTATACGAAAAGCAGCAAAAGTGAAGATGAAACCTGGGAGCCTATTTATTTATCTGTTAGAAGATCAGTCCGAGCCATGCAGTAGGTACACAATGATCAGAGCCCGAACCCATAAATTCCTACACAGTTGAAGAAGCATATCAAGAAATGTACACATCCTGTTGCACTCTCTGCACTACAGAGTCTGGTTGCATCCTCTCCAGAATTCATAGAACAGGGAGAACTTCAATTTGTGAAGTTTGCATGGGGTTTGGTGTTGGGTGTATGTGAGGCATTTTATTGCAATTCACGATTGTTTCCAAACTTTCCTCCATTTGCTTTTGGTATTCCCTACACCCTCAAGTTCCTCAAGGGCTCCTATCGAGGTTGTTGCTATGGGGTTTAATGTGCACGTTAGAGGTATGTTTATGCTCTTTGGGCTTGAGGGTATGTACCTCTTCAGGAGAGGTGAGCAAATAAAGGGGGAATGGCTCTCACTGCAATTAGTCTGTTAGTTGCTGGAAGGGTAAGAATTTCCCTTTGTGGAGAAGGGGCCCATCCCGGTGATGTTCTTATCATGCCAGGATCTGAATCCAACTGTGGCACAAACAATATAGTACTGAAGATGTTGTGTGAGCACATTAATGCAACTTATATTATATGCAATTTTCAGTTGTATAATATAAATGAATTTAGCCAATAAAAGCAATTCTACCAACATGATAATCATATCAAACGTTTCTATATAGCAACTAAATGATTTATTTGAAAACAGGGTGTTACCAGTCCCAAATAGATTTCTACATTATAGTTTATTTCTTCATCTACAGCATATCAAGTCTATTTCCTCATTTAGCCACACAACATCAAATTAATACAGTACGTATTTAGGTGGATTTTAGCCCTCAAATTAGAATATTTCAAATGAATTGCGGTGATAACATATTTGATAGTCATCCCTTGCTCTATAAATGTCGTCTTCTTCTCTTCTTCTTAGGCAGTCCCTCGGAACCGACGATGACTTGCTTCCACATTAAAAATGAGTTCTCAGGTGACTGATGAGTCCAATGGGGGACCTACAGTCTCCGTCACAGGTGGGGCAGACGGTGGTTGAAGGGGCAGGTGGGTGGGGTGCTTCGGTTGACGTGCGCTCCTTCCGCTGTTTGCGCTTGGCTTCCGCTTGCTCCCGGCGAAGAGACTCGGGGTGTTCGGTGCCTTCCCGGATGATTCTCCTCCACTTTGTACGGTCTTGGGCCAGGGATTCCCAGGTGTCGGTGGGGATGTTGCACTTTTTCAAGGAGGCTTTGAGGGTGTCCTTGAAGCGTTTCCTCTGCCCACCTGGGGCTCTCTTGCCGTGTCGGAGCTCCGAGTATAGAGCGCTTGTTTTGGGAGTCTCGTATCGGGCAGGCGGACGATGTGACCCGTCCATCGGAGCTGATCGAGCATGGTCAAAGCTTCGACGCTGGGGATGTTGGCCTGAGCGAGAACACCGACGTTGGTGCGCCTATCCTGCCAATGGATTTGTAGGATCTTGCGGAGGCAGCATTTGTGGTACCTCTCCAGTGCTTTGAGGTGCCTGCTGTACATGGTCCATGTCTCTGAGGCATACAGGAGGGCGGCTATTACTACTGTTCTGTAGACCATGAGCTTGGTGTCCGGTTTGAGGTCCTGGTCTTCAAACACTCTCTTCCTCAGGCGACCGAAGGCTGCACTGGCACACTGAAGGCGGTGTTGGACTTCGTCATCGACGTCTGCCCGTGTTGACAGTAGGCTCCCGAGGTATGGAAAGTGGTCCACGTTGTCCAAGGCCTTGTCATGGATTTTGATAATCGGGGGCAGTACTGTGTGGCGGGGGCAGGTTGGTAGAGGGCCTTTGTCTTACAGGTGTTTAGTGTAAGGCCCAAGCTCTCGTACGCTTCGGTGAAGATGTTGACGATGGTTTGGAGTTCGACCTCCGAGTGAGCGCAGACGCATGTGTCGTCTGCATACTGTAATTCGACAACAGAGGATGGGACGACCTTGGATCTGGACTGGAGGCGACGGAGGTTGAACAGTTTCCCGTTTGTTCTGTAAATTAGCTGCACTCCAGCGGGGAGCTTACTGAGGGTGAGATGGAGCATTGCCGCTAGGAAGATCGAGAAAACCATTGGTGCGATGACACAGCCTTGCTTGACCCCGGTCCGTACATGAACTGGGTCTGTGGTGGAACCGTTGGTCAGGATCACGGCTTGCATGTCATTGTGAAGCAGCTGGAGGATGGTGACAAACTTTTGAGGGCAGCCGAATTTGAGGAGGACACTCCATAATCCCTCACGGTTGACAGTGTCAAAGACCTTTGTGAGGTCAAAGGCGGCCATGTACAGCGGTTGGCGCTGTTCCCTGCATTTCTCTTGTAATTGGCGCACGGTGAAGATCATGTCCATTGTGCCCCTTAGTGGGCGGAATCTGCACTGCGACTCTGGGAGGAGCTCTTCAGCCACTATAGATTCCCGATAAATGAAGCCACAACTGACTAATCCATTCCCATTAGCCATTTAAATAATGAAGAATTTTTTCACTTACAAAATGGACTTTTGAAATAAAACATCTGCCAGGAATTACAAACCTTTAATGTACTGAATCAGAAAATGTTTTTAGTTCAGTGTCCTCAGAATTAAAAGTTGTATGAAGATCAGGTTAGATTTTGACTGTTGCTAAGGTTTTCAAGCAAAACCGCACTAGTTTTTTTATATAAGCACACAGCTCTCTCCAAAGGTAAAGACCAACATCACAATGAGGAAAAACCTGAAATATTGAAACAATTCTAATAGTTTCAAAGTATGTACCCAACCTAAAAACCATTAGTAGGCGACCTTTCTACTACAAGACAGAACTACATCATCAAAACAAAAGTTAAGGAAAATTAACTTCTCTCTTATGTAAACTACCTTTCAGTCAGTTGGAGAAGTGCTGTACCAGAATTGCAGCAGTAAGACAATGGACTTTTTAAAAAATGTAATAGGAATAAAATCTCAACTGTTCACATATTAATTGCGCTCTCTCTAAAGATATTACTATTGTGAGCAATGTTATTACATATTTTTAAAAATTGTCTTCAGGTAATTTGTTTCGATTTAACAGTGTGCAATCTCTATGAAATTGCATATCTCCTCAATACACTTCAAACAGAATACCAGAGAAAAATCATCATAGAAAATCATCAAAAGCCATTACTGCTAGTAAGTATACAAAGCAACTTCCTATTCAGCTAAATATGGGAAGCTGGGATTCAGAAAAATGCTTAAATCTTGTAACATTTCAAACAAATATTGGCAAAACTTAAAAATTCCTGTAAAGACCAATTCTGTCTATAATAGAGGAAAAAAAGTCTTCCTTTTGAGCAATCAGGTGACTGTTCCAATTTGAGTGTTGTGATTGATCTACAGGAACAAGCCTAAAATATCTCAGCTGACATTGGTCTGTGGTAATTACTGCTCATTGGTCCCTGGTGGTGATAGTTTATGGAGCAATCACTAGTTTACGGAGTAACCACCGCTCCTTATCGTGAGCACGGCAGTTGGCCCTGGACAAAATGGGACGAAAATTCTCCTTTCACTTGGTGCATGATAACCACTGAGAACAGGACAGGACCCAGCACAGAGCTCTGGGAAACTGCACATCAAGACTTCAATATGAACCGTTCCTGTTAATATGCACTTTCTGTTTACGCAGTTTCCGTCAACTTCTGATCTTGAGGCATCAGAACTTTTAGGACCGAAGGCAACTATCTGGCCTATTGTAACTATGTCAATGCTACCTCTCCAACTAGAGTTGTCTACTTGAATTCTATTTCCTTTGTATCTTCCTTTTCAAATACGTATCCACTACCCTTTAAAACGATGCTACAGGTAAAGCTCCCATGTTCTAATTACACGCTGGAAAAAAAATCTTCCAACTTCCTCCCTTGCTGGGCATCAATTGCACTATTATTAATTTTGCAAATGATATAAACAATGTGTGAATGATTTGGTAATATGGTGGAATGCAAGATGATTTTGATAAGTTGTGAACAGGCTCAGAATGGCACGTGTGTTTTAATGTGCAGAAATGGTATATTATGCACATGGATCAGGCAACTGAAGGACATCCATGGATGGAGTCCCATTAAAAACCTGAGGGTAGTTACTGACCATTCACAAAGTTCAAATAGGGTTCCTGGAAGTATGGCTAGGCTGAAGTACAAAATTAAGAGCAGGTGCTCGGGTTTCATAAGGCTGGTACATCCGCACTTGCAGTATTGTGTCCAATTTTGGTCCCCAGATCTGGTGATGGTTAAGAGGTGCAGAAAAGGGCAACTAGAATGATACCTAAACTTAGATCTCTTGGTTACAAGGATAGGCTTAGAGTATTGTGACTATTCACTCTGGAGAAATGTAGATTCAAGGGGATACAAATTATATTTTTTTAAATTATGACAAGGATTGGATGTAGATTACTATAAGATGTTCAAAATGAATAGTTTCAACATAAATGAACTAGAGGACAATGCACGGGCAGAGAGTCAGGTAACATTTCAGGAGGTATTTCTTTTCACAGATAGTTCTCATCATCTGTAACAGCTTACTGGTGGATGTGGCCAGTACATGATAGTCCTTCAAGAAAGAACGTGACAAGTTCCTGAGGAAGGATGGTATTGGGGGGTGGTGTGTGTGGGTTAGTTACATTCAGGTAGTTATGTGTTATGGCAACCAATATCTCCTGCTCAATTGTCTTGTAGAATTAGGGAGGAATTTCCCAGATCTTCCCCGAAAGTGGCCAATGATCAGATTCTCTGAAGTTACATTACCAGCAGTGGGGGAGAGCGGTGGATGAGGTTGCACCATCTAGTGGATAGGGTGAGCATTAACAAACCAGGTGATCTGTTCTCACCCTTGTTTTCCATATGTGCAGATTGTTCTACCTTTTAATTTGACCTAATAATCCATCTGGGACTGCTTGTTTAGCTTACACTTGGGGATACATTCTCCTTGCATAGTCAACATTGCAATTTTTCCTGAACCAAATCTTTAAGCAATATTCATCTCAATTTCTTTAGCTCATCCCACATTCCTTTGGCGTGTGTATTTAAAAAAAATGCTTTTTTTCCTGCTCCTGAAATGGTGCTGATTGCCAGATAATATTGGGTTTAGTCATACTGTGGTCATTGATCCAGAGAGGTTTCATTACTTTTATTTGTATGGATGGTAACCTGTTCACCAGCAAGAAGAACCAGATCTAAATGTCGTCCAATCCCACCAGGATGGCCGGAGGGTCCTCCGCTTCTTCCTTGAACGGAGGCCCAACCAGTCCCCATCCACCACCACCCTCCTCCGCCTGGCTGAACTTGTTCTCACATTGAACAACTTCTCCTCTGACTCCACTCACTTCCTCCAAATAAAAGGTATTGCTACGGGAGCCCGTATGGGCCTCGCTATGCCTGCCTTTTCGTGGAATATGTGGAACATTCCATCCTTCACATGGTCCATCTCCGACTCTTCCCTTCCTCGACAGCTCTAACTCCATGTCTGGTGACAGGCTATCGACCAATATCCACTATAAGCCCACCGACTCCCACAGCTACCTTGACTACACTTCCTTCCACCCATCCCGCTTCCTGTAAGGACTCTAATTTTTTTGGGGGGGTGCGCAGCCTCTTTAACCGGCTGTACGGCCCATTCAAATTTCCGTGCATGTGTGGTTTTTCCATTTAAAAACCGGTGAGCCGGCCTATGCGGGACCTTCAGACCGCAGTTTAACGGGAACATTGCTCAGGTCCCCTCCCTCACCTTTTTTTCCAGTACACTGATGACTGCATTGGTGCAGCTTCCTGCTCTAGCCCCAAACTGGAAAATGTCATCAACTTTGCTTCCAATTTCCACTCTTCCCTTGCCTTCACACGGTCCATCTCCGACTCTTCCCTTCCCTTTTTCGACATCTCTATCTCCATTTCTGGTGACAGGCTATCGACCAATATCCACGATAAGCCCATTGACTCCCACAGCTACCTTGACTGCACTTCCTTCCACCTATCCCGCTTCCTGTAAGGACTCTTCCATTCTCCGTCGCATCTGTTCTGACAATGCCAACTTCAATTCTAGTGCTTCCGATATGTCTTTCTTTTTGCTCAACCGATTCCGCTCCGCCGTGGTTGACACGGCCCTCGACTGTGTCCATCCTATTTCCTGCACTTCTGCTCTCACCCCTTCCCCTCCCTCCAAGAACCACAATAGGGTTCCCCTTGTCCTCACCTTCCACCCCACCAGCCTTCACATTCAATGGATCATTCTCCGCCATTTCCTCTACCTCCAGCGTGATGCTACCACCAAACACATCTTATCCTCCCCTTCTTCCCTTTCAGCATTCCGAATGGATCGTTCCCTCCGCGACACCCTGGTCCACTCTTCAATCACCCCCAACACCCCTTCCGTGCAAGCGCAGGAGATGCAACACCTGCCCTTTTACCTCCTCCCTTCCCACCGTCCAGGGCCCCAAACACTCCTTCCAGGTGAAACAGCGATTTACTTGTACTTCTTTCAGTTTAGTATACTGTATTCACTGCTCACGATGCTGTCTCCTCTACATTGGGGAGACCAAACGCAGATTGTGTGACCGCTTTCTGGAGCACCTCTGTTCAGTCTGCAAGCGTGACCCCGAGCTTCCGGTCGCCTGTCATTTTAATTCTCTGCCCCACTCCCACCTCTCTGTCCTCGGACTCCTACACTGTTCCAATGAAGCTCAACCTAAGTTTGAGGAACAGCACCTCATCTTTCGGTTAGACACTTTGCAGCCGTCCGGACTCAACATTGAGTTCAACAATTTCAGATCATAACCACTGCCCCCATTTCATTCAGACAGCAGCTGTTAGCAATGATTCTGCTATTCACATTTACTTCTCCTCTAGACCCATCTTTTGTTTCTTTACTTGTCCCATTACCATCCCCTTTTGCCTTGCACCATCCTCCCTTTTGTCATTTGCTCTCTCCTGCCTCCCACCCTATCACAGACCTCCCCCTTTCCCTGCCTCACTTAAAACCTGTTGAATCTCTAATAACTTTTTTCAGTTCTGATGAAAGGTCATTGACCTGAAAGATGAACTTTGTTTCTCTCCACAGATGCTGTCTGACCGGTTGAGTATTTCCAGCAATTTCTGCTTTTATTCCTAATCTAAATGTGTTACCCCAGCCCATTTCCCAGCATTTTTCAGCTATCAGGGTTGAAATCATGCAGTGCAACATTAATTAAAACCCATCAACACTTGATAATTTGTTATTTTAATGAAATTGGTTAAAATAAACATTGCTGAAGACAGCAGAATTAGTTTTTTTTCCAAATGTATTACTGCATTCGTTACTAGAATCACAGCACAATTTCAATTGTATTGGGTGAAAATGCAATCTTGCAGCACATTCAGCAGCCCCGATTCTGAAGCCTCGCTTCCTTTAAAGAATTCTCAGTTTATATTTTGCTGATTTGAAGTCACTCATTATGTCAACATTATGGTTTCTGCACATCCTATTTAATCTCATCATCTAGGTTATCATCCTCATCTCGCTCAGGGGGACTGGGGCAGTTTTCTATTGCTAATCCTGTCGTCCACTTGCTTGTTAACTCAAATCAAACCATTTAATTTTGTGCCTTCCTCGGGAATATCAACTTGCCTTCTTTAATGTCCAAATTCTCCCAGCTTCTTTCTAATTTTTTCTATCCTCTGAAATATCATATCCTTTGCATATCAAATTCATTCCCTTCTTCTAGGGCAAGCTATGCTTCTGTGATTCCTACCTCGTAACTTCCTTCTCAAACATTTTCTTCCAATATGGCTTCAATACCCTTAGGGGAAAACTAGCCAGCATTCCTGCTTTTGATCCAACAACGCCTGCTGGAAGTGCACACTTTAGGTGAGGATGTGATTTGGCTTTGCTTTCATTCCAGTGCAGTTGAATAGCCTGTCAGTGCTCACTGTTAAGGCTCACGCATGAATAATCAACACTTGGGCAAGGTACCAAATGACAAATGATACCTGTGAAACTATATCCCAAACAAGAGGTCAGTGCCTTCAGGAGAATTATTGTAATATCTGGCAAATGGCAACTTTGATCCATTGACATTTAATGTAATTTTAATACAGTATTTGTCACCTACATTTCCATTTAAATTTTAACATTAAAATATTATTACAATCCTGTACACACTCTTAATGTCCACAGTTATACATCATCATCATGCATTTTGTGTATACTTTTGAAGAGGAAGGTGGAAGTCAATCGTCTAAGCACTGTTGCTTTTAATAAAAATAACAGACAGAAAACAGTAATTTGAATGTTTTCTGAACTCGTACATTTTTTTCCTGCAATTTTACCCTTCCCAACCTGAAAATACTGACTCCCCTTACTGGCGTATGGGTATGGTTATACAGGTAAGCGGTTTGCTCAAGTACCCACTATTAACATGTGAGCCCTGATAGCAAGTGCTGTCAGGCTATTTTGACTGTGGAAGACATAATACTGTACCCTGCTATGTCCTCACCCAAAGTCCAAACACATGCACTTCAAGTACCACTGGATGGTGATTGGGAGCAGGAATAATGGACAAGCTTCCCTTTCTTACTCCAGGGGTGCTGTGTGAATTTTAATGTCCTCACTATTTCTCTAGCACAGAAAGAGTGTTGCCACTTGAGGGGAAGAGCAAAACTAGAGACCATCAATATAAGATCGTCACCAAGAAATCAAATCGGGAATTCAGTAGAACCTTCTTTGCACAGAGAGTGGTGAGAATGTGGAACTCGCTACCACAGGGAGTAGTTGAGGCGACTAGTACAGATGCATTTAAGGGGGGCTAGATAAGCATATGAGGGAGAAGGGAATAGAGGGTTATGCTGATGAGTTAAATGAGGAAGGATGGGAGGAGGCTCGAGTGGAGCATAAATGCTGGCATGGACTGGTTGGGCCGAATGGCCTGTTTCTGTGCTGTATAGTTTATATGTGATAGTTAATTCAACACAGCCTGCGATCGAAGCTGGACCATACTGGTTTGTATGGCTCAGGGATAGTATTTTAAGTCATCACAGTGAAAAATATTGATTGTTGAATATATTTTACTACTATGAATTATTGTTAAAAAGTTAATAGAACAAAATGTAGTTAATCAGGCAACCTATTTCAATGTAGAAGGGAAAAAAAATAATTATACGTATATTCAGTGGCTGTCAAGTAGACCAACAAAATCGCTATATCTGCTGGAAAATAACTTTTGCTGCCCTGACTTCCATCAAATATCCAACACTTGTGCTCGTTTTGGATGAATCTTTATTACCGTAACATATCACACACCAACCATTTCAAAATTATGTTACTGCACTTCAGCAAAAAGGCACAACTAGCACATTGTTGAGGTTTAATAGCTTGGGGTTGTTAAGCCGCACAACAAATGGAGGTCTATAGCTTCATACTCATGGCTGTAAAAATCCTGCAACTTTACCAGTGATCATTTATTAGCCATCCACACTGTAAGGTTCAGAGCACAATGAGCCTAATTAGTGGTTTAATAAGTGTGTTAGTTATGCCCTGTGTGGTTCTGTGGTGTCACTGGATGCTAAATTAAAGACAACTCTCTTCTTCTTGTGTTCATTAAACGGTTTAATGCCAGCAGGCAAGGAAGTCTGAACTAAAATGTAAAAAAAATAACTAATAAATTGGCATCTCTTTTGAGATTTGCCCTATGGGCCAAGCATTTTTATGTCCTTAATCATTATTAAATGACTTAACATGACACTTCGAGCCAAGAGAATGATTGCACCCCTATGCACGTATGAATTACAGACAAAATGAAGGATCATGCGGTATTAGAAAGGTGCCTTTGGGAAAAGAAAATCTCTAATTCCATTTTATTATTGACATCCATTTTGCTGCTGTGAATTAAAAAAAAAAATTGAAGCAATAGTGTTCCATTTCTATTCAAAAACAAAGCTTCTCCTGAGGCACTACAATTCTTTAAACATTAATCATTTCTGTTTTTTTACTTTGTGTTTGACACTGCCACATTCCTGCTTCTCTCCACTTCACATTTAGTATTCTTGTAACTGGAGGTTAACCCAAAAATGTAACTTCTTGCTCTGGAACAACGAATGAAAGTGGATGAAGGAAGTATTATTCACCACCATCAAGCTTACCTGTGGCCACAATGGTGTCTTCTTTGCCTTGGGTGAACACTATAATACGTTGTCGCTTTTCATTCACCTTTGGCAAACCCTGTGCTTTCTTGGCAATTTCTTTAATATCTTCTGTCTGTTGGCAGCAAAGCGAATAGGGTCATGGAATCATTTTATTTAAATACATTTGGACTAATTTAGGAACTTAATCCAGTCATTGTACAATATAATGGTTAGTATAAGTACTGCAACTATGGGTTATACAGATGGTGTACATTAATGTGGTAACTCTTTAATAGACTAATGAGAATGCACAGTTTGTTTACATACAATTTAATATTACATGAATTAATAGCTAACATTTCACTACTAGCATTTTTTTTTTTAAGTCAATTGTCTTGCTTGGAGAATTTAGTGAATACTATTTTAACATCACCAAGATGCCAGAGCCACTTGTAAAATGACAGGTTGCCCAATTATCCATCTACCATGGATCATTTGCTATATATTTAAAATATTTCTCTGCTCTCCTCTTCCATCTTCAAGCATCCTTTTTCAGAAGATACTGTCTAAAAATGAGAACCACTGGCCCTAAACCACCAATATCTTCTTGGCCACAGCCCATACCACTGTGTATCAAAAAAAACCAGGAGACATGCTTTCTTCAGGCAGGATCATTCACTCAGACATGTTTTTTTCTCCTACCAGAAGGAAGTACTCTCAGTCCACAAAGTCTCCTCAATGTGGATGCCAAATTCAAATAATAATTGAGGGAAGATTCAAACTTGGGGCCCAATGATTGATACACTGGCAGAATTTTAAATATTTACAGTTGCTAAAATGGCCAAAACTGAAATTGTAAAGATTTGCTATTGAGGAATGCAACCTCTGTTAAAATATCTGCATTTAATCGTTTATTCTATCGTCCTTGCTGTTTTGAGCAGTAGTGCAAAAAAACTGCGCAAGTAACAAATGTGATGCATGAAATCACTAATACTACCAAACAATTTCAGTCATAATTTCTTTTACTGCGACCTTGAATTAGAGTTATGTGCTTATATATAATTTTATGAGCTAATTTGCAGCAGACAAGCATCATAGTTATCTGACATTATAAGACAAGTGTCCTCTGGTCCATTTCCCCTTGAAGTTAATCATTCCAGGCAATTCGTTTCTAACACTAAATTAACAACAAAACTTGCACTTTTGCATGAATTGTATTTAGTTGCAAGCCTACGGATTTAAATAATACACATCAGGGAGCAAGAAAGAGTTGGCAGTTTAAGTCTCATGCTCTCAAGCATAACCCCAAATGTTTCAACCCCTGTGTACATATGGCAATCGTAAAAATGTGCAAAACACACTACTCCTTCACTGTAACATTCAGTAACGCAACACACATTGGAAAGAGAAACCACATAAACACGCTTTTCTTTATGTATGATTCCCAAAGGCAGCCTTACAGAGCAAGACCATTGTATAATAAAGTTATAAAAAAAATTCCCAGACACACATGTTCATAATTAGGGTAACATACATCAGAATGTAAGTGGCATTTTATTTAAAATGAGATCTAGCACATAAACAATGTGACTTCAGTTTAAAAAAAAATGAAAATATGATAGTTGAATACACTTCAGACGTGATATTTTTAGGACAGCACTTTCATATTACAAACCAAAAATCAGTGCCCGTCTGTGATCCAGTTCCGTTAACGGGATATTTCTGCAGTTATGGTATACTGTTAAATTATTTCCAGTCCTTTTCTCAATCAAGAGAAATAGCAATCTATCACAGGGTCACTAATAATTTTATTGCTCATCTTACATTCAGCCCCAAGCTAATCAAATTCATTGCTGCATTTGTTTTGTTACCCGTGGTTGAATGTACCAATGATCAGGGCATTATGCAGGCTAATGCTCAAAATAAGCATCACCCATAATTCACACTACTGAATGATTTCATCCTAAATAACCATCAAAAAGGCATCTGTCTCACTTTACAGCATTATGCCTTGAAAATTCTTTTGTGTATTCTTAGAGAACACTCACAGCCTTTCAGGCTTCTATCAAGTCGCAAGTGAGTCATTAGTATTAAATTTCTTCCGCTGTAGTCTGCAAATTGCTCTGCCTGCAAAAGAACCTTCACACAATAAAATTAAGTGGAAGACGTTGCTATTTAATAGTTGAAATGACAGACACCTTATCTGCAAAGGAAGCCTTAACCAGTGCCCAACCTCTTAACTTCCCAAGAGCCTTTTCAAAATTCAATGAATAACATCTGTAAGAGATGTTGGGTGCAGGCCCAGCACAGTGCGTCATACATCATGCTGGCAGAACAAAGAAACCAGGATGACTGCCAGGTAACCATAGTAACAACTGCAAGGACTGGAGAGTATAATAGCACATCAATCACTGTCCAAAGAACTTCATTATCAGCAAAATCCTTTAGGATCTGTTTAGTGTGCAATTGAGGGTCAACTCACCTCAAAGCCTTGCTCTCTAGCGAAAGTGGCAGCCTCCTGCAAAAGAAATGAGCAGTTAATTATAAAGTGCTATCGAGACTGGTGAAAATAACACTACAATCTAGGTATACTGAGGCACTGTTTACTGAAGCCAATTAATTTAACAAGTGCTCCACTACTCAGACAGTAAAGGTTTGGTTCTCTTGCTTTAAATATTCAATTTCTTCACAAAAACGGTTTAAAAAGTAGTAAAATACTGGATTACATTATGAAAACAGAACATGATTTTTTTCCAAAAAGCACAGTTCCCTCAGGCCACACTGACTGGTATATAAGCTTGACCAGGTTAGCATACGTCAATGTTTACACAAAGACTCAATTGGGTATAATGTTGAAGCCATGATTGAGGTTAGCTGTTCTGACAACTAATTCCCAACACAATCCCTTTTTGTAATTCCTGTGTTTTGGTGTCTGTGGAATACTGTGAAACAAGGATCAGGGCTTTTGCTCTTGAAATAAGAGAAAAATACTACTGTGAAGTACCACTACAAAATCTAAAACTCAATTCAATCAAAAAAGCAACCTGAAGTTCTGTCTGAAATATTTAGAAGATTTAAATAATGTGGCTACACATCAGGGAGTAGAACGATGTGGATGTAAGGTAGGAAGAGGATGCAATGGTCTGTGTGGTTTGTGAACAAGAACCTAAATGAAGGAGCGAGCAAGATAGACTGAATGGCCATTTCATTGTCCTCTCATTCAATCTATCAAGTTGAAATAATCTGATCAAACAAAAACTGGGCCTTTAGTAAAAGTGCATTTGCTTTTAATAAATGGGAACATGTCTTGTAGCTTCCCCTATGGTTCAGATGAGTTAGCTGATTTAGATGGGACAGTGGTACTGGCAGTGACCTTGAGTTAAGGAAAGGAAAATAGGACTGGTCTTGGTCAATATCCAGCAATTTGCTGAAAGTGCATGTGTGTGGTCAATGGGTGAACACGGGATTGGGTTTAGCCATGATGCCTGTAGCAGTTGAATAGCCCGCTGAGCTCATATGTGGTTGATTGCTATTTGGGTCAATGCACCTCACTTGGCGCTGTGTTATGCATAGCATGACACAATCACGAGCAAATGAAACTACAGGTTTCAGCAATTTCTGGATGAATGATTTCAAAGGCCAGATAGGGCCATCGGGGTAATTTAAGTAACTCAACCAAGCAAGAACAGAACCCAAAACTATCTATTGACAACAACATAAATTACAGTAACAAGCTCTTCGACACACCCCATACACATCAAAATACTGGACAGACGGTGATGATGATCTGCTGACAGTGGATGTGCTTATGTGCAAAGGTGCAATGTAAAGGATGCTTGTACCAGTGATTGTCGCTGTGACAAACACCAAGTGCACAAGATCTTCTGATATCAAGAAGTAAAATAAGGAATCAAGGAGAGCAATTCTAGATAGAGCAACTCCTCCCCACCCAAAAACAATTGCTGCGTGTCATACATGAACTTGAAGGCAACTATATTCTGCAAAAGAAACCAGCATTTTCTCTGAAAATTTTATTGCTCAAGTTATGTCGCCTTGGGCTTGCTTTCTGCCTCATTTCCAGAGCTTCGATCCTTGTCTTGGGTTTTGGTCACCATGATTTTCATGCGCTAGTCCATATGATTGGAGATTTTGTAGAAAGATAAAGACGTGCAGTGTGTGTGTGGTTTTTTTTGAGTGGTTAATTTTTAAGTGAACATGAAATTTGAGCCAGTTAACATGCTTTGTGACCTATGGCCGCATCAGGCATTTTCTCGTGCAAAATGCAAAGCTTTCAACTGTATAGATTTCAATATGATTGAGCACACGCTCTTTACTCTCCACATTAGTAATGAATATTTATCACTCATCTAATTTTTACCAATTATTTAAACGTTTCTTTTTTTTATTCGTTCATGGGATGCGGGCGTTGCTGGCAAGGCCAGCATTCATTGCCCAGCCCTAATTGTCCTCGAGAAGTTGGTAATGAACCGCCTTGAACTGCTGCAGTCCATGTGGTGAAGGTACTCCCACAGTGCTGTTCGGGAGGGAATTCCAGGGTTTTGGCCCAGCGACGATGAAGGAACGGCGATATATCCCTAAGTCTGGATGGTGTGTGGCTTGGGGGAGAAATTGCAGGTGGTGGTGTTCCCATGCGCCTGCTGCCCTTGTCCTTCTAGGTGGTAGAGGTCATGGGTTTGGGAGGTGCTGTCGAAGAAGCCTTGGCAAGTTGCTGCAGTGCATCTTGTAGGTGGTACACACTGCACCCACGGTACACCGGGGGTGGAGAGAGTTAATGTTTACGGTGGTGGATGGGGTGCCAATCAAGCGGGCTGCTTTGTCCATAATGGTGTCGAGCTTTTTTAGTGCTGTTGGAGCTGCACTCATCCAGGCAAGTGGAGAGTATTCCATCGCACTCCTGGCTTGTGCCTTGCAGATGGTGGAAAGGCTTTGGGGAGTCAGGAGGTGAGTCACTCATCGCAGAATACCAAGCCTCTGACCTGCTCTTGCTGCCACAATATTTATGTGGCTGGTCCAGTTAAGTTTCAAGTGTAGTATTCTGTTATTTATGCACTCAAATACATGTAAAGCAGTTTAACACTGATTTGGTGGTACAACAGGTTAGAATATAGCTCTATGCACTGCTTGAATGCAGATTTGAATCCACCCAGGCTAATTTGATGAAAGCGTCTCCTCTTTACTGGCAGTTAAATGTCCTAAATAAGATTGAGCGTACAAGGAGATTGCAAAACACTGATTGTAGGTTGAGCAGTCTCACATATTGGCAATCTCACTCAGAGACAATGGCAACGGATGAGAAATGAAAAAAATGTCACACTGATATTACAGGGTCTGCTCTTAGACTGGGGTTAAAGCACTCTTTGGGGGCAGATTACAGGGAGATTTAGGTCGCATCTGGCAATGCTACAAATTGTCTGGAACAGTGATGTCAATACTAGGCAATGAAAGTAGGAAAAAATTGTTACATTCCACAGCACTGACTGCCTTTGCTCAGATGAATTTTTGTGCTAATTTTTAAAAATTTCACAAAAAAAGTAGACCAAAAGGTTAAGTAATGAGATTGCAAGTACACTAAAAAGTCACATGCATCATAAACTGCGAAAGTTGGCAACACTGGTTGTACTCTTAAAATTTTCCAGAGATTTGTGGCTCATAAAAAGCTACGTTTACAGTATATGAAAATTGAAGCCAAATTTCTGTGGAAAGTTTATTGTGCATCTTATAAACCCAAATGAAATTACAGTGGCCGAATGGACCCCAAAGTGCACTGTACCAAGGAAAAGCAATTGCTCATATAATAAAGGTATTTACTGTTGTTAAAGGCAACAATGCTAATGTTATTACTGCCAGACCCGAAAGCTATATTAAGCATTATTTTAGCTGAGGGTACGACTGAAGAAACTTGCAAGGGATATCAAGATTAACACAAAAAGTCTTTACAATTATATTAGAAGAAAAAGGGTAGTCAAGGGTAATGTGGGCCCTTTAAAAACAGAGATGTGGGTAATATTGCAAATGAAAATCAGGAAATGGCAGACTTGTTAAATAAGTACTTTGTTTCAATCTTCACAGTAGAGGAATAGGATAATATACCTGACATTCCAGGGAAACTAATAATGAATCAAGGACTGGAACTCACTAAAGTTAACGTAAGCAAGAAAACAGTATTAGAAAAAACAATGGCATGAAAGATGAATGATTTCCACCCCAGGGTTGTAAAGGAAGTAGGTAAGGAAACTGCAGATGCTTTGGCCATAACCTTCCAAAGCTCTCTCGATTCAGGAATTGTCCATTTAGATTGGAAAATTGCAAATGTAACTCCATTATTTAAGAGAGAAACCAGGAAATTATAGACCGGTTAGTCTAACATCTGTTGTGAGTACGTTTTTTGAATGTATAATTAAGGACAGAGTGACTGAGCACTTGGAGAAATTTGAGCTGAATCGACAGCCAACATGGATTTGTAAAGAGTGGGTCACGTCTAACGTACCTAATTGGACTTTTTGAGGAAATAACTAAAGTAGGAGACAGGGAAATGTCTATGGATTTTTTTTAATGTATTCATTAATTCATGGGAAATGGACGTTGCTGGCAAGACCAGCAGTTATTGCCCATCCCGAATTGCTCGAGAAGGTGTTGGTGAGCTGCCTTCTTGAACGCTGCAGTCCGGGTGAAAGTACTCCAACAGTGCTATTAGGTCGGGAGTTCCAGGATTTTGACTCAGCGACGAAAAAGTTCCAAGTCAGGATGATGTGTGACTTGGAGGGGAACTTGGAGGTGGTGGATATAGTTTATATGGACTTCCAGAAGGCATTCGATAAGATTCCACGTAAGAGAGTTAGCTAAAATTAAAGCGCATGGAATTGAAGGCAAATTACTGATCTGGTTAGGTGGTAGAAGACAGAGGGTAGGGATAATGGGTGTGTTCTCGAATTGGAAGTGACTTGTGATATCCCACAAGGATCTGTGCTGGGGCCTCAACTATTCATTCTATTTATTAATGACTTAGATAAAATAATAGAGGGCCACATATCCAAGTTTGCCGATGAGACAAAGATTGGTGGTAGTGTAGATGGGAGCATAAAATTACAAAGAGACATTGATAGATTAAGTGAGTGGACAAAAATGTGGCAGATGGATTTCAACACAGGTAGGTGTGAGGTGATCCATTCTGGACCAAAAAGGATAGATCAGGAACAGCTAGGAACACTGGAGGTCCAAAGAGATTTCGGTGTCCATGTACACAGACCATGAAACTGTAGTGGTCAGGAACAAAAAATAATCAAAATGGCTAATGGAATGTTAGCCTTTATATTTAGTGGCCTAGATTATAAAGGAGACGATGTTTTGCACCAGCTATACAAAGCCTTGGTTAGACCACATCGAGTACTGTGTCTTTTTCTTCTTCTTAAGCAGTCCCTCGGAACCGAGGATGACTTGCTTCCACATTAAAAATGAGTTCTCAGGTGACTGATGAGTCAAATGCGGGACCCACAGTCTCTGTCACTGGTGGGGCAGACGGTGGTTGAAGGGGCGATGGGTGGGGTGCTTGGGATGATGTGCGCTCCTTGCGCTTGGCTTCTGCTTGCTCCCGGCGAAGAGACTCGAGGTGTTCGGCGCCTTCCCGGATGCTTCTCCTCCACTTTGTGCGGTCTTGGGCCAGGGATTCCCAGGTGTCGGTGGGGATGTTGCACTTTTTCCAAGGAGGCTTTGAGGGTGTCCTTGAAGCGTTTCCTCTGCCCACCTGGGGCTCAATTGCCGTGTCGGAGCTCCGAGTAGAGCGCTTGTTTTGGGCGTCTCGTATCGGGCATGCGGACGGTGTGACCTGTCCATCAGAGCTGATCGAGTGTGGTCAAAGCTTCGATGCTGGGGATGTTGGCCTGAGCGAGAACACCAACGTTGGTGCGCCTATCCTGCCGATGGATTTGCAGGATCTTGCGGAGGCAGCAATGGTGGTACCTCTCCAATGCTTTGAGGTGCCTGCTGTACATGGTCCATGTCTCTGAGGCATACAGGAGGGCAGGTATCACTACTGCTCTGTAGACCGTGAGCTTGGTGTCGGGTTTGAGGTCCTGGTCGTCAAACAATCTCTTCCTCAGGCGACCGAAGGCTGCACTGGCACACTGAAGGCGGTGTTGGGTTTAGTCATCGACGTCTGCCCTTGTTGACAGTAGGCTCCCGAGGTATGGAAAGTGGTCCACGTTGTCCAAGGCCTTGTCGTGGATTTTGTTAATCGGGGGGGGCAGTACTGTGTGGTGGGGGCAGGTTGTTAGAGGACCTTTATCTTATGGATGTTTAGTGTAAGGCCTATGCTCTCGTATGCTTCTGTGAAGGTGTTGACGATGGTTTGGAGTTCGACCTCTGAGTGTGCGCAGACACAAGCGTCGTCTGCATACTGTAATTCGACGACAGAGGATGGGACGACCTTGGATCTGGACTGGAGGCGACGGAGGTTGAACAGTTTCCCGTTTGTTCTGTAAATTAGCTCCACTCCAGCGGGGAGCTTACTGAGGGTGAGATGGAGCATTGCAGCAAAGAAGATCGAGAATAGCGTTGGTGCGATAACACAGCCTTGCTTGACTCCGGTCTGTACGTGAATTGGGTCTGTGGTGGAACCGTTGGTCAGGATCATGGCTTGCATGTTGTCGTGAAGCAGGCGGAGGATAGTGACAAACTTTTCAGGGCAGCCGAATTTGAGGAGGACACTCCATAATCCCGTAATACAGTTTTGAGCACTGCACCTTAGAAATGAAAGATTGGCCTTGGAAGGAGTGCAGTGCAAATTCACCAGAATGTTACCAAGGCTCCAAGGGTTAAATTATCAGGAAATCTACATTGTATTCCCTGGAATATAGAAGGTTAAGGAGTGATTTCATTGAGCTTTTTGGGCTTTGAAAGGAATTGATCGGGTTTTTCCCCTAGAGGGGAGTGGGAAAGAGTATAGGACAAGGGGACATAACCCTAAAATCAGAGCCAGGCCAGTCAGGAGAGAAAAGTTAGGAAACACTTCTTCATGCAAAGGGTGGTAGAAGTGCGGAACACTCTCCCACAAATAGCAGTAGATGCTGGCTCAATTAATCATTTTAAATCTGAGATCAATAGATTTTTGCTAGACAAGGATATTCAGGGATATGGAACCAAGGCAGGTAAATGGAGTTACAGCTCAGAACAAGTCAGTTGGATTGTCTGGGAACTTTGTTAATATTAATAAATAAAATACCAAAGGCAATGGCTCGCTCAAGATTAAAACTGAATTGGTATTCAGTTGTCAGCGAATGGAACTCAAGACAAGTAGTAATTTTGTCATACTACTGTCTCAAATGAACAATTTTTACAGATCACATTGCAAACTAATATATCTCTCACCAGCCATATTAAATTTGATACTCTGGATGAACCTACCCTTAAACTCTCAGAGCTCCCTGGATGCAATAATCGATTTTCTTTCCTGATGAATCTCTTAGTAAGTACATTGCCGAGTCAAATGATGACTCACACACTGTAGATTATTAATCACTGCAGGAATCCTTGTACAATATCAAGGCACGTCAAGAAAACCTTTTTGCGAACAGCGTATTTATGATTTGGACCACGAGTAACTAAACAAACAGGATACACTTTTGTTATTCCTTGCATGTAGTACAGTAATGGGTTATTCATTATTCCCCATACCAAGTTTCACAAATGCTACCACCTATTTTGATCTATCCCTTAAGCTCCCTTGAATCCCTGAGCAGTTTTATTATTTTAAAACACGGCAGCGCTATACTACATTGGTGCCCCAGCATACTAGGCCATAGAATGGTAAGTTGATATATACTGCAACTTCTTCACCTTAGCTGGGGTTCCACAAAGAGACATTTTGAAAAAGATAACAGAGTGAGAAACAATCAAAAGTAAAATCAAATTACATTGTTCTCCTGCACCTCCCAATAAGACAGCTCAAGCATACCAATTGGCAGAGACTGGGAAACATCACCTGTCTGCTCTCTTGGCTATGGAGCGCTTTGACGTTCACTGGCTTAAGGGATATGTAAGTAGAGGTGAAATAAAATGTGAACTACTGTGAAACATTTCCAATGCATGCAGACATAGGAAGCAGAAAACTAGTGTGTGAATTTCAGTTGAGAATAATTTGGAAAGCATAAAAAGTATCTGTAATAGATTATAGGGTTAATTCCACAATTTCAGCAGGGAAGTCGTGCTAAAATATTGTAATCCCAATTTGTTGTTTCCCAAAAGTGGGGCACAATGTATGAGGCTGAATGACAAGACTTAGTTTTTGAGGAAAATTGCCCAGCAAGACCCTTCACCAACAGAACATACTTAATCTGCTTCAGGGAGAAATTCATTTTGTAAAAAATATTATATGCATTGTCTCACACCTAAATTTGTTTTCTCACTCCCCTGACCTGCTGGTGAGCAAAAGGAATTTCAGAATTGGTCATCTGAAAGATTACTACAACATATCAGAGCAATACTGTAGTTGTAATCTCAAAGTACTTATTTAACAAAACAAATTCTAGGGATAACATACTGAAGTTGAGATTGTTGCAAAAGCTGGGGGAGAAAATGACAACTGAATTAAAACTACGAAGAATTGATGCGAGCAGTGTTTCTGCAATTTTCCTATCAAAAATGGGGAATATGGTTATGAACTGATCATGAGCAATTTTGCTGAAAACATTCTGCCTTTAATGTTATGGATAATCTTACTAACAAAGTAAATCCCATATACTGCCATCTCTTACACTGTCATTTTTTCCAAGTGTTTTTAAATGTCTGAAAATGTTATTGTCACTTCCTCCCTATTGCCACATCTTGCCTAAGACTTTCATGCATATGTACACCATTTACGTGTCACATAAGTCAGATAGCAAGTGTATGCATCACCATCTAATTGTCAATGAAATCTAAGTCCCCACAAAACTGCAGCAGCAGCTAATGTTAACCGTGACAATTTATAATTTCACAGCAATTTTATCACTAAAGCATTCAGCTTGAATATTTCTCAACACTGCATCAAACTGGATTCAGATCCTGTTACTGCCATTGTATGCTTACCACTTTTATGGTCATCGAATTGAGAGTGACAATTTGGTGCATTAAGATCTAAATGTTCAATAAAGAATTTATTTTAATTTCTTTTCAATAGTCCAATAGTTCAGGGAATGTACCAATGTTTAAGGCACAATTACTTCATAAAATATTATTGTTTAGCATATTTGATATTTGTGATTTGTAAGTGATTATAATACGTAATATTACAATATAATAGTCCAGAAAAACTGGATAAATTGTCAATATAAAATGAAAATAAAACACTGTGTAGTGTTGCTATTCTGCTAATGGATGTCACTGAAATATTTAGTAACTTAACTACATCTACAAAGTGTACTGAATTAACTTTTTGTCAAATTTGACTTAAAGGTAAATTGTGTTTGACAAATGTAACAGTTTTTTTTAAGAAGTGACAAACTGAACAGATAGAGACTGCAGTAGATGTAGCTCATACAGATTTTCGGAAGGCATTTGATCAGGTGTCTCACAAGAGGCTTGTTACAAAAATTTAGACGTATGGTACAAGAAGAAATATAGCAACATGGATAGAAATTTAGTTGATGGACAGGAAATTTTGGCGAACAGCAACAAGTACTGTAAAAGACTTCAGGAAAATACACATTATTAGTGGAATGGGCAGATACAATTTAGTGTGGATATATTTGAGTCAATACATTTTGGAAGGAAAAATTAGAAATTAAACAAATACTTTGGTTCTGTCTTCACGGTAGAGGACACAAATAACTTCCCAGAAATGCTAAGGAACCAAGGGCCTAGTGAGAAGGAAGAATGAAAGGAAATTATTATTAGTAAAAAAATAGTGCTGGAGAAATTAATGGGGCTGAAAGCTGATAAATCCCCAGGGCCTGATAATCTACATCCCAGAGTACTAAGAGGTGTAGCCATGGAAATAGTGGATGCATTGGTTGTCATCTTCCAAAATTCTATAGATTATGGAACAGTTCCTGCAGATTGGAGGGTGGCAAATGTAACCCCACTATTTAAAAAAGGAGGGAGAGAGAAAACAGGGACCTACAGACCGGTTAGCCTAACATCAGTAGTAGGGAAAATGTTAGAGTCGATTATAAAGGATGTGATAACAGGACACTTAGAAAATATCAACGGGATTAGACAAAGTCAACATGGATTTATGAAAGGGAAATCGCGTTTGACAAACCTACTGGAGTTTTTTGAGGATATAACTGGTAGAATAGATAAGGGAGAACCAGTGGATGTGGTGTACTGTATTTGGATTTTCAGAAGGCCTTTGATAAAGTCCCATATAAGAGGTTAGTGTGCAAAATTAAAGCACATAGGATTGGGGGTAATATACTGGCATGGATTGAAAATTGTTTAACACACAGGAAACAGAGAATAGGAACAAATGGTTCTTTTTCGGGGTGGCATGCGGTGACTAGTGGGGTACCGCAGGGATCAGTGCTTGGGCCCCAGCTATTCACAATTTCTATCAATGATTTGGATGAGGGAACCAAATGTAATATTTCCAGGTTTGCTGATGACATGAAACTAGTTGGGATTGTGAATTGTGAGGAGGATGCAAAGAGGCTTCAAGGCGATTTAAACAAGTTGAGTGAGTGGGCAAATACATGGCAGATGCAGTATAACTTGGATAAATGTGAAGTTATCCACTTCGGTAGGAAAAACAGAAAGGCAGAGTATTATTTAAATGGTGCTAGATTGGGAAATGTTGATGTACAAAGGGACCTGGGTGTCCTTGTACACCAATCACTGAAAGCAAACATGCAGGTGCAGCAAACAGTTAGGAAGGCAAATGGTATGTTGGCCTTCATTGCAAGAGGATTTGAGTATAGGAGCAAGGATGTCTTACTACAATTATACAGGGCCTTGGTGAGACCACACCTGGAGTACTTTGTGCAGTTTTGGTCTCCTTACCTAAGAAAGGATATACTTGCCATAGAGGGAGTGCCGCGAAGGTTCACCAGACTGATTCCTGGAATGGCAGGACTGTCGTATGAGGAGAAATTGGGTCGACTAGGCCTGTATTCACTAGAGAGTTTAGAAGAATGAGGGGATCTCATTGAAACGTATAACATTCTGACAGGGCTAGACAGACTGAATGCAAGGAGGATGTTTCCCCTGGCTGGGGGGGGGGGGGGGGGGGTCTAGAACGAGGGGTCACAGTCTCAGGGTACGGGGTAGGACATTTAGGACTGAGATGAGGAGAAATTTCTTCACTCAGAGGGTGGTGAACTTGTGGAATTCTCTACCACAGAAGGCTGTGGAGGCCAAGTCACTGAATATATTTTAAGAAGGAGATAGATAGATTTCTAGACACAAAAGGCGTCAAGGGGTATGGGGAGAGCGCGGTAATATGGTATTGAGATAGAGGATCAGCCATGATCATATTGAATGGCGCAGCAGGCGCGAAGGGCCGAATGGCCTACTACTGCTCCTATTTTTCTATATTTCTATGTGAGCATACACTCAATGGGAAGACATTGAAGGGTATGGATGAAAAGAAAAACCATAGGATTCAAATACATAATTCTCAAACCAGACAAAAGACTAACACTATTTTGGGCTTTAAAAATATGACAGAGTACAAGAGTGAAGAAGTAATGGGCCAGAATTTACGGTGTCTTCCACGGCGTTCGCCATCGTAAGCCTTCTGATAGGCCCGCAATTTCTGGGTTTCCGCATACGCAAAAATCTGGAACTTGCGATCTGTCAAGGTACGCCTTGACAGATCATCCGAACTGACAAGAAAATCACTTTTGCTACCGCAGCAACTACTTACTGCCCAGCAATCGCCCATGAAACTCTTACAGCTGGTAAAAGCAGGCATGGGGCCTGCTTTCACCAGCGTAAGAGTTATTATAAATTTTAAATTAAATTTTTTTTGAATAACATGGTGCACACTTAAAATTAGTTTATGCAAATATTGGCCTGGATTAAAATGTTTAAAACTATTTTTCAAAAATTAAATTTTTATTGTATTTGTTGTAATGAAGGGACTTTTAATTGAATTTGAAAATCAGAATATTTATATTTATTAGAGTTGTCTAAATTGTTTAATTATTTGGGGGTTCCATTAGGGTTCATAGGGGATTCCGTTCAGAAATGGAATCCTCCTTTCTCATTGGAGGACCTGGCCCACATGATCCCAGAGACCCTTCCGAACTGCCTGCGTCCCTGGGATCCATCGGCCAGTATGCAGGCGTATGCCTGGAGGCCCAGGACCTGAACTCTCCATAGCTTTGGAGCCCGGAGGCAAGTTCGTAGATGTTTAGCAGGTCGGAATTGTGCTCCGGAGGTATACCTCCGACCGCAAATTCAGGGCCAATGATAATCTGGTACAAAACACTGGCTAGGCCTGTTAGAGTACTGTTTGCAGTTTTGGTTGCACCATTATAGAAAGGGCTTTGAAGCCATAGAGAACATAAAGCTTAGATTCGTGAGCGTTGATGCCAGATTGGGAAACTATAGTTATGAGGAAAGACTTGAGATACTGGGACTATTTCCACTGGAACAGAGAAGGTTTTGATAGATGGAATAGGGCAAGACTATTTCCTCTGTTTGGGGAGTCAGTGACAAGGAGGCATCCATTTAAAATTGTTGCAATGTGAGTGGTTAATAGAAACTTCTTTACATGGTGGGTTGTTGGGAGCACAGAAAGTTTTGCCACAGGGAGTGGTTGAGGCACAGATCATTGCACCTTTTAAAGGAAAATGTAATAAATATTTGAAGCAGAAGAAGATAAGGTATGATGGGGAAAAGGCGGGCCAGTGGGATTGGTTTTGAATTGCTCTTAAGAAAGAATCAGCCAAGACACTGTATACTGGAAATCCTTCTTCTGTGCTGTAAACTTGTATGGTTCTATGACTTAGGCAGTCTAATATTGGACTCCTAAATGATAAAATAAATCCTAGAATTAACAGTTTAAGCTTGAAACATTAAACGAAAACCTTGCTGGTGTATTTTAAATATGTAATCAGAGCCCTGTTCTGCACATAAATTACTTCAAAATGCATTGAAATTATTCAAATTGTGCCCGTCACTTAACAGTTCCACTCTGTATGAAATTGGTAAAGAAAGCATGACCGTCTTTCGTCATGTAATGAGTGCTGACTTTCCAATTAACCTGCACTAACTATTGATTAAAATCCACTGTATTTATTTTTTTTAAATAACAAACCGTCTCATTTCCAAACAGGATATCAACGTAAGGGATAATTTTCATCAGGTCCTCCTTAAAAAACTGCGAGATGAATGGAGCAGATAGATTTAGGCCCAAGATCTTATTGTTTTCAGAGACATGAGATGCCACTTTCAGAATGGATTCTGTTGACACTGTAATAAAGAATCCCTAGAAGAGAACAAAAGATACTCATTGTTACTGGCTGTAGAAGAACACATTTGAAACAACAAAACTTTTATGCAAGAAAACTATAATGAACTCAACAGTTAGTTTCAGACAGTTTATTAACGGCTTGTGTCCCAATAACTTCATTTCAACACTGTTGGCCCAGATTTTGCTGTAATAATAACAGCGAGGCTATCGTGCGCGCCGTTATTACAGGGTAAATCTGACAGCAACTTCTGGCATCCGCACATGTGTAGTTAAACGCGGAAATCCAGAAGTTGCTGTCAGAGATACCCTGCTCCTGTACACGGTGTGCTCTTACAGACCTCGGCGATAAACCCGGCACTGAAATCACTGTAGTGGCATGAACTTAGGATAATTACCACTACTGTAGTTCCACACTAAAAATGGCTGAAAAGTTAGGGCTAGTGCATTCAGGAATAATTGAGTTTTTAATGGCGTAATAAGTGATAATTATTGCTGAACAACCGCTCTGGTCCTGAAAAAAATAATTTTACAAGTGTGGAGTCTCATTCCCTCAGAAGAAAATTAGTGTTGGAATTTTTTTTTTTTTTTTTTAAAGTAAGTAATTTAAGGTTTTTCTGTCTGTCTCCTTTATCGCTCTCCCTTAATCCCATTTGTATTTTCTAATCTTTATTGTGCTTCCTTTTCATGATTTAAATGTAATTTATAATTCCTGGTTTAGACGCTGCATGACTCAGTGCGGATTCGTCAATCCAATTGGTTGAACAGCCTTGCTGTTGCTTGTCCTGCTCACAGACGCCGCGGATCCACTGTAGAGGTTGCCGCATTGAAACAGACGCCAGATTAGTAGAAATCTTCGCTGACAAGCCTGCAAAAGTCTGTGGGCAACTGTACACGAGGTGAATGCAGCTGAGAGGAAAATCCGGCCATTGTTTTGATATTAAGGCAAAGAACATGCTAATACAAAAGCAATATGTTCAAGAAAGTCTGAAGTACAGTAACAAGTACTCTCTATTTTTCATAGCAATTCTTAAACATTTTTTTCACCAAAAATATAGTTAAGGGACAATTCAGTGAATTATTTATCCTGATAATTAAAATCAGCAATGGCTTAAATTCTAAAAAGCTGATGGTAACAAGAATAACACTTTACATATGCTCTTGAAAGATATACACTATATTTACAATATTGCTACAAAACAAGTGCACACTTCTACTCTAACTGTATGTTACGCTGTAGTTGCACAGCAGGTATCGTTTGGATGGTACATGCATTGAGAGCTATGTGAACAGGCAGCACAAATTAGGTTGCCTTCTCCAAGCCAGATAGAGGAAAGAAGAGCTCTGTACATGCATACTTAGTGTTTGAATACCAGAGAATTTCTTTATTAATAACGAACAGATAGTTCTGTCAGTACATAGAAACTGTTGTGAAGCTAGAGATGCGAGACAGGTACTGAAGCCAAATCCTGAACTTTGGTTCCAGGTATCATGAACATTTTGCACTGTTGCAGGACTGTGCAATGTGCAGGATATCTGATGTGTTAATCAGCAAACAAACAAGGCAAGAAAATATTCAAGATTTCTTTTCAGCTTGGCTCAGCGGCAGGACTCTCGCCTCGGAGTCAGAATGTTTTGGGTTTAAGCACTACTCCAGGCCTCGAGTACAATCTAGATGAACACTCAATGCAATACTGTGGAAGTGCTGCATTTTTGCAAATGTCATCATTGTTCAGATGCATCAGTCAACCCCGTCTACCTGTTCAGGTGGACATAAAAGATCCCATGACAATATTAAAAGAACATTTATCACTCAAACAACACCACCAAAATAAAGTAACAGCTGATTATTTCATTGCTGTTTGTGGGACCTTTCTGTGTGCAAATTTGCTGTCATGTTTGCCAACTTAACAAGTGACTAGACATCAAAAGTAATTCAATGGCTGTGATGCTCTTTGGAATGACCTGAGGACATGAAAAGTGCTATATCAATGCAAGTTTTTTCTTTTTGCCTATTCATGTGATACGTATGATGATTTGTACAACCATCTTTCCCAATTTCACTCATGAGGTTAAAACCCCTCAACTTCTTTTTGTTGTGCTATATATCGACTGCAGCTGAGATTTGTGTACTCCCTTCCTTTCGCCACTGTGACCCTGGCCAGCCAAAAGGTTTTTGAGAGAAATCCTGTGATTCTGCCTCTGATTTGCATCTCCAACAATGGAAAATGCCAAACCTTCACTTGATACCTCCCCACACAAAGCTGAGAGCTGGTGATAATCTTTTTAGTGTCAATTAATTTGAATGTAAAGTAATTCTGTCCATTACAGCCTTTTAGCTGACTTTTCTGGACTGGATGTTCCAGGAGTGGGACTAATTTTCAACAATAAAATGTTTTTGAGATATACTTCCTCAATTTCTACACACTTTCAAGATTACTTCCTGGAACCTTGCCAGTTTGGGCTAGGTTGTCAATCTATGTGTATGTAAAACAGCACCTCTCCAGCTCTGTTTATACTAACATTCAGATTAAATTCAATCCAAATTAATTTTTCCACATTTTGCATAAAAAAACAAATTGTTCAAAAGGACTTGAAAAGCTATTTGAAATGGAAGATAAATGCATAAGTAGTACATTTGTTTTCAACAGCCACAAATGAATTCTGGGACAACAAAGGCAAGATTATAGTGCAACCATTAACTGCATTCAGTACAGGCCAAAACAGCCTTCCAAAAGGTTTATGTTTGGATTCACTCTGATATAATTAATTCATATATGGGAACTGAACTTCAAATAAAACTAACATTACATTGTTATTATGTAATATAAACAGCTGAAGTGGACACTGGAATTCCCTTGCGTGTTCTGAAAAGACCCATAATCCTCACACATCCTTGGAACTCAGAGGACCTTAAACACAAATAATGATGCACTGATATATTTCCTCCAGCACCTCAGCAACACAACCAAAGGAAATTATTGCTATTCACCAATACAACTGTTTCTACAGTATGTGAAGTGGCATTTCCAGTATACCAGTACCCCTTCTCAACTTCAGCTACAGTACTTCAAAATACTTGTAAATGGAGCTTTAACATGTGGTACAATATGTGCAAGAACATAAGAAATAGGAGCAGGAGTCGGCCATTTGGCCCTTCGAGCCTGCTCCGCCATTCAATAATATCATGGCTGATCTGATCTTGGCCTCAACTTCACTTCCCTGCCTGCTCCCCATAACCCTTGACTCCCCTGTAGCTCAAATATCTGTCTATCTCCGCCTTGAATATATTCAGTGACTCAGCCACCACAGCTCTCTGGGGTAAAGAATTCCACAGATTCAAGACCCTCAGAAGAAATTCCTCCTCATCTCCGTTTTAAATGGGTGTGTAGGGGTCTCTGCACTCCTAGCAAAGAATCTATAAACTCACTAGTAGTTAACAAACTGAGTTTAATGTACTGAAACTTTACAAAACAAGAAAAATGCAGGAGGAGCTCTAAACAGGTCCACTCACTATCACTCCACACGAGGACTGGCTGGAAACACCCTCTACCTCTGACGTCATCACGTTTCCCGCCGTTGGAACGTTACATGACCCATGTGATGACGTCATCGCGTCAGATTGCGATTTTGTCGATCTAGCTCTGTTTAACCAGAGCCAACATTAAAAGGTAATAAACATGATTAAAGACAATTGTATCAGTCACTGTGAGAGTCTCTTAGTGGCTTTGCCACATACGCCCCCCCAGAATTGTCTTTAATGAGAAGAGTCAATCGCTGAGGAGGTCGGACAAGCCTGTTGGACCGACTCCTAAATTCCCGGAGCGCCGATCGCCATCGTGGCCGCGGGGGAAGTACCGGGACCGGTGTGCTTGACTTGCGGCGGTCTATTCGACGGTCTGGTAACGAAACTGCACGGTGGGCGGCAGCAGCGGGCCTTCGGGCCGAAACGAGCATGGTAGTAACAGTAACTGGTCGCCGGTGGCGCCGTGGTCGGAGCCGGGCTCCTCGTGGCGGGACGTTGCGCTATGGCGCAGTATTGTTGCCGGACTGCGTAAATCTTATCCGCCTCTTCGGCGAGCGCGACGCAGTCTGCAGTTTCTGCTCGGGCGAGGGTTGCCTGGACTTGCTCGGGGAGCTGAGTAAGGAACAGCTCGCGAAACAGAAAGCACTGGGGCTCGGACCCCAGGAGAGTCAGCATGTGGCTCATAAGCTCCGAGGGTTTGGAGTCACCTAACCCTGGTAGCGTCAGTAAACGGCGAGCGCGCTCCGCTTTGGTAAGACCAAATACCTGCAGCAATCGTGTCTTGATGGCTACATACTTGTCAGCATTCGGGGGACTCTCCAGAAGGCTGATGATTCTCAACGCCGTCGAGCTATCGAGGGCGCAGACCACGTGGAGCTATCTGGTCTGGTCCTGTACGACGTTGCGGAGTTCAAATTGCGCCTCGGCTTGCACAAAAGGCCGCCTGTTGTTCCCAGAATTGGGGGAGCTTCAAGGCCACTGCATTGGCCTCTATTCCTGGCCCGTGTTCTGCGTTCACCGTGAAAAATGATCGCGAGGATTCGGGGTCACCAATGTAGGAGTCTCTGCACTCCTAGCAAAGAATCTATAAACTCACGAGTAGTTAACAAACTGAGTTTAATGTACTGAAACTTTACAAAACAAGAAAAATGCAGGAGGAGCTCGAAACAGGTCTATTCACTATCACTCCACACGAGGACTGGCTGGAAACGCCCTCTACCTCTGACATCATCGCGTTTCCCGCCGTTGGAACGTCACATGACCCACGTGATGACGTCATCGTATCAGATCGCGATTTTGTCGATCTAGCTCTGTTTAACCAGAGCCAACATTAAAAGGTAATAAACATGATTAAAGGCAATTGTATCAGTCACTGTGAGAGTCTTTTAGTGGCTTTGCCACAGGTGACCACTTATTCTGAAACAGTGCCCCCTACTTCTAGATACCCCCACAAGGGGAAACATCCTCTCTGCATCTACCTTGTCAAGCCCCCTCAGCATCTTGCATGTTTCAATAAGATCACCTCTCATTCTTCTAAACTCAAATGAGTATAGGCCCAACCTGCTCAATCTTTCTTCATAAGACAACCCCTTCATCTGAGCAATCAACCTTCTCTGAACTGCCTCCAGTGCAGGTATATCCCTCCTTAAATAAGGAGACCAAAACTGTACGCAGTACTCCAGGTGTGGTCTCACCAATACCCTGTACAGTTGTAGCAGGACTTCCCTACGTTAACTTTTTGTGTTTACATACGAATTAGGAGCAGGAGTAGGTCACTCAGCCCCTCAAGCCTGCTCCGCCATTCATTAAGATCATGGCTGATATGATCACTCCACATTCCCGCCTACCCCCAATAGCCTTTCACCCCTTTGCTTATCAAGAATCGATCTACCTCTGCCTTAAAAATATTCAAAGACTCTGATTCCATCGCTCTCTGAGGAAACGAGTTCCAAAGACTCATGACCCTCTGAGAAAAAATTTCTCCTCATCTCTGTCTTAAATAGGCAACCCCTTATTTTTAAACAGTGACCCCCTAGTTCTAGATTCTCCCACAAGAGGAAACATCCTCTCCACATCCACCCTGTCCAGACCCCTCAGGATCTTATATGTTTCAATCAAGTCACCTCTTATTCTTCTAAACTTCAGCGGATACAAGCCTAGCCTGTCCAACCTTTCCTCCCAAGACAACCCGCCCATTCCAGGTTTCATGTACAAGGACTCCCAGATTCCTCTGTGCTGCAGCATTTTGTAATCTCGCTCCATTTAAATAATAATTTGTTTTTTATTTTTCCTACCAAAGTGGATAACCTCACATTTTTCCACATTATACTCCATCTGCCAAATTTTTGCCCACTCACTTAGCCTATCTATATCCCTTTGCAGATTCATTGTGTCCTCTTCACAACTTGCTTTCCCACCTATCTTTGTATCATCAGCAAATTTGGCTACATTATACTCGGTCCCTTCATCCAAGTCATTAATATAGATTGTAAATAGTTGAGGCCCCAGCACTGATCCCTGTGGCACCCCACTAGTTACAGTTTGCCAACCGGAAATGACCCATTTATCCCGACTCTCTGTTTTCTGTTAGTTAGCCGATCTTCTATCCATGCTCATTTATTACCCCCAACCCCGTGAGCTCTTATCTGTGCAGTAACCTTATCGAATGCCTTCTGGAAATCCAAATACACATCTACTGGTTCCCCTTTATCCACCCTGCTCGTTACATCCGCAAAGAACGCCAGCAAATTTGTCAAACATGGTTTCCCTTTCATAAAACCATGCTGACTCTGCTGGACTGTATTATGATTTTCTAAATGTCCTGCTGCTACTTCCTTAATAATGGACTCCAGCATTTTTCCAATGACTGATGTTAGATTAACTGGTCTACTTTTTTTTAATATAAAAACAGAGTGACTGTTACCAACGACCGGAAGCTGCGCAGAAACGTTCTGCGCATTAATTTGGAAACTGATGTCGGTGACATTTCTGCTTTTTATCCCCCTGCAGAGCCTGTGAGTCCCAAAGGCCCACTTCGTTCCCAGCTATTTTTCCTATAGTCCCGAAGACCCGCTCCGTTGCCAGCAGTTTTTCCCCAGAGCCCATGTGTCCCGAAGACCCGCTCCGTTGCTGGCAGTTTTTCCCCAGAGCCCGTGTATCCCGAAGACCCGCTCCGTTGCCGGCAGTTTTTCCCCAGAGCCTGTGTGTCCCGAAGACCCGCTCCGTCCCCAGCTTCTTTTCACCAGAGCTTATGCGTCGCGAAGCGAACAACCAAAAAACACTTAGACTGCGCATGCGCAACTACTTCAACTTCATTGGCAGCTGTCGCTACCATTTTTTAAAGCTACAGAATATTTCAATGTTAGCAATGTGGGAGTTCCATTTCAAGTCAGAGGAGACAGTGAGACCCATAATGTCAATAGATTAAGGATTGAAGTTAAACCATCAGATCTAAAAGATGCTAGCTGTTGACTGAATTTGTTAGAGGCATGAAGAAGCTCTCTTTCAAAACTGATTTACACTGTCCCAATGAAGGCCATGGCAGAAATCAAGGGACAGTGATTTAATCACTGCAAGACAAAAGAAATAAAGAATGTGTGTTCTGAAGGAATGCTAGTATTATGATTGCAGAACATTAGCAGTGGAGTCATACATGAAAAAAGAGCAGGAGTCAGAGAGCACAGAAAGAACAATGGCAGCTGGGAGTGGAAGAAACAGTGTTTTTTGGACAGGGTTAATAGGCTTAAGACAGAAAATACAGAAAAGGAAACAGAGAAAAAATGTAGGAAGGCAGAAAATACATTGCTAACTCACAGGAGATATTTGGGTCTGGTTTGCATTACAGCTCTTTTAAATTAATTCTACTGTGGTGGCAGAAATTGTGATGTGTGTAGTTTCTGTTCCCCTCTGACTAACATGAATGCTTCATAGTCATAAAGGAAATGATGTAGCTGGTGACACATGAACAGAGTTCCAAAACAATCCAGTACAAATAATCCATCAACATATACAATGGGGAATACTGAAATATCTAGTTTATTCCTGCATGAAGACGACCTTCACAGTTCACTCATAGAACAAACTGAGTAATTCACCATTCCCAAGAGTGTATCATCTATATGTCAATGCTTAAAGTCCATTTCCCCAGTTTGTCTTGTTGAGATCTTGTTCACATAGATGTAGTTCAAGTGATACTGTCAACCTACTTATAAGAACACACAACTGATTGCTATCAGGAATCTCCTACAGCAGCCTGGAGTTAACCAGCTCCTAGATTTGCCGATATGATGTAACACATCATTTTGTACCTAAATTCAACCTCGCCCAAGGTACAGAAAACACACCATTTACTTGGTTTGCATTCCAGGTTTCTGATTCATCTCGGTATGCAGTTCAATAATTATACTTCATTAACACTTTCATGCAAAATGGGAGAAATTTCCCATTATCCTTAGCACATGATTTTCTCTAATTTTTGCCTGTTGACAATTGTCGGCAAATGGCAAATTAATATTTTCAACACTGCAAAGGAAGTCAGCTAATCAAAGCTTTACTAATCACTACCATTTAGATTCTACAAATTTGAATATGAAAAAGGTTTCATCCTGCACAATTGAGTTATTTGATTGCTCACCAAATTTTCCAGTACAGCAAAGTACATGGCTTTTGATTCAACATGCAACTACAAATACTAAAGATCCCTTGCTGAAGTAGCTTCAACAAATGCACTCACTTATTGTATGGCACTTGCATAAGATATCTCTGTAGCTCTGATATACCACCATAATTGTTTTCATCCCTGTAGCATACTTAGGGTGCATTTGTCTACAACAATATTAAAACCCTTTTGATGAATATTGTATTTACAATAGTTTGAGGATTCATTATGACTAATCTTATATTTATGCAACTGACTGGAAGATTAGCATAATAGAACAGCTCAGCCAACAAATTTCTGTCATTTACACAGCAGTCGTCAGTTCTTAAATCAATGGTTAAAAATAATCTACCAGGAAGTCATCATGAATAATTATAAATTTATAACAGATCAGCTGAAACCCCTTTTTAATCTATTTTATTGCTGACAAATTTGTTCTGTGGCTATTAGCGCGACTAACGGCAATCTCTTTTTCTCTGCATGACATACCTGACAATTTAATCATTGGTTTTCCAATTTATTCTTCTGCCTGTCATTTTCATAGTAGTTTCATTTTAAAATACTGCCACCTTTATTCACTCAGGTTGTAATGCTGATACGAAATGTAACTTTTTCCTTTGGTCAATCAATTATACACAATTCCAAAATGGAAGCTCATCACATACTAAATAATCTAAGGATTAAGCACTCCACAAATCAAATGTTCTATAAGTAAGATAGATTATTATCTAGCAACAAGACTAAAACCACAATGTGTACAGCAGTATCAGCTAAAAAAAAAAAGGTAGGGTTATATTGTGATCAAAAACAAAATTAGCCCCGGAGCAAATAGGATGGACTCATTTTGATGACATTGCCATCATGCCACAATGTACAAAGCTGTTCTTCCCATTCACTACAACATAAACATAATTCTTCAACTTTACATGAGTCCACTGTTCACTGTTGTAACATTTTTGCCATCAAGATTCTTCACAATCAGAAACAGACACAGGTGTAACCATATTTTTGTAAAAGAGGTCTGCTTTCTATTCAGTTCAACAGTTTCCACATATTTGAGGGAGCTATGAAATCACAAGTATCTCAAAAGTGTCATTCCAGGTAGTATAATTGACTAGAATAACCTACAAGTTATTTCCCAACGTTCATCTTACTATTCTCTATTGGGAGGGCAGTATCATCACATTCATGGAGACTTCCACCTAAATGTGTAATCAGTGCTGCCTCAGTTAATCTACGAGGCAGCTTGATCTGTGTAGAAAGCATCAATCAGCAAGAGTAAGACTAGCAAAACATGTACACCCCAAAGAAAATTGAAGTACAAGTGCTAGTCAACACCTGGGAATCCAATGTTTTTAACTTGTAATACTGACCTGACACAAACAAATTAACACAAGCAACATGTGGTCACATCTCGATTTATATCCCCACAACTCCATTACTCTAATTCTGGTCTCTTGTGCATCCTCTATCCCTTTGCCCCACTGGCAGCCATGCCTTCAGCCGCCAAGGCCCTATGCTCAAATTTGCTCCCTAAACCCCTTGGTCTTGCCACCTCTTTCTGCTCTTTTAAGACCCTCCCAAAAATCCACTTCTTTGACCAAGCTGACCGTTCGTAGTATTTCCTTCGTTGGCTCGATGTCCATTTTTTTCATTACCCCTCTGTAAAGTGCTTTGGGACGTTTTTCTACGTTAAAGGTACTACATAAATGCAAGTTGTTGTTATTGGTCACCAGATAAAATGCAACATCACTAAAGAAAATGGTTCTTCAACATGGATGCAACAGAAGATCACTGCAATTGCCAATAATGGCAGAAGAAAATTACAGCAAAATACTATATATAAGCATTTCAGAAAAAAAGTTATGAAATGGAAACTGCACAACTCTGTGTGAAAGGTAGATTTATGAAGCTGACAGACCTGTAAATGTGGTACTTTACCCTCATACTTCTTCCAATCAAATAAAATTTCCGACCATAGTGCATTTAGAACTGTAATAAATGACCTTAAACCATAAGGAACAAACTGTACTGAAATTCACAGAACAGTCTGAAAGCCATAAAATCATGCTTTTTTAAAAAAAAATACCACCAAAACAGCAACCGCATGCTGCAAGAAACTTGAAATTCATTTGACCGCCAGCAGCCCTCACTATTTGCTAAAAGACCATGATCTTCTGCTGACCACTGGCCTGCAATTACTTCTTTGTTTTCTCCATTCTTTATGAATAGTTCTAATTGTTAACTGTGATTAAATGTTTTTCTAGCTAGGTATGCACTTCAACATTATTGTTCTGATGGTATATGCAATTTCAAATCACTATTCTGTTCTACGCTACCAATTTTATACAGAGAACACCATATGTTAGCAAATAACCAGAGCTCTAAACTTCAGTTATTTTGAGCACGACAGTATCCCAAAATAGATCTGACGTCTTACATAACCTAATGAGCATAGATTCCTCCCACACTGAAGGCTCAATTGGCAAAACACTCCACTAAAACATGCCTTGCTGGTTGTTTAAGTTTAGTTGTTGAGAAACCTGCATGGAAGTCCTACTCACCCCAGCAAGAATTACTGATAGGCCTAGAATCAAGCCAAGGCCTTGCTTGCTCATCCTGTGTTCCTTAAACAAATGTATTCAGGCTGCTTCTTTCAGAAATCACACATAAAAAAGACAAAGGGGAAGAAAGAAGGAAGTGAAAAGAATCTGAAGTAAGAGTCATAGGAAAGATTTGATTATAAATCAAAACAGGTTATTTTAACCCTGTATAATTAATTGGCAAGATCACACTTAGTGCATCATGTGCAGTTTTGAGCACCCTATCTTCAAAAGAACATTGATCTTTTGAACAAGAGCAATAGATTTCATTCTTGAGCTGATGTCTCGAAGTTGCAGATTCCAAACTTGACCTTGTTTTCAAAATTAGGTATGATTCAGGTCTTAAAAAATGACAGAAATTGATACATGATGTATCCAAATTACTTTGATTGCAAAGCTAAAGAACATGAGTACAAAATTATCAAGCCCACGCAAGACTAGGCATGACCACCGCTAGCAAGTATGCGCACATGCAGACACATAAACTGTAGTGAACATGTAGAAGACTCCAAACAAAACTTCATACTTATGTTGATGAAGCCCTTTAACAAAACATGTACAAATATCTGTTTATAAGTTTTAAAGGAATAAGATCACAAGATAAATACAGATAAGGAAAGCCATTCAGCCCATATAATTCATTCATCTCGAAAGGTCCTACAGTCTCCCCACTGTGGCATCCAATTATTTTGTAAAGAATTCCAAGCTTTTCACCTCCCTATTACTCTATCAAAAGTCCATTCCATGTATAGATCGCTATTGACTTGCTTCTCCCAGCTTCTGCATGATGCTACCCGGGCGATCTAACCATATGCTCCATCATCGGGTGGGAATCAGGAGTAGCAATAAAGGGCAGTAAGACTCCATGAACTTGAGGAGAGGGATAAGGGAAAAGCAGGGAGAACAATGCCAGTATGAAATGGGGTAATGAAGAAGATTCCCGGCTAAACCGGGAGCAGAAAAGTGCCAACCTAAAACTACTGCGGAAGGGGGCTGCGGAGAAGAGCACCAATGTGATTGAGTGGCTCCATTTTAGCAACTGAGTACCAATATATATCCAAAATAGCCCTCAATTTCACTGCAAAAAGTGAGGGAAGATCCTTGCAATTTTTGCCCCAACCGTACGCAATTTTTCTGGTGCACTGTGTGCGAGTCACCTGTAGTTGTGTGGCTTTAAGGTTGAGTTAATACTCAGGGATTTTGCTCGATTATCTTTGGGGACAAGGAGAAATTTCACCAAGTGTTATATTTCTGGAAGTTGTCACTCAGTAGACACCATGGCAATACTGAATTGAATGGTCTTTTCTCATTTGATACTTACATTTTTATGAAACTGAGGAAAATGTGGGTTAGTGTAAAAGTGACAGAAACTGTAAGCAGAAACATAATAATGGCTGCTTAGATTTTGGGTTGGTAGCCATATTATTTATCAAAAGGAAACAGAAAAGCTAGACATGCTGAGAAGATTTTACAACTTTTATCCAAGTTTGTTGTGAAATTCTAAGATTAATGTCCAATGAAGCTCTGTTGTTATAGCCAGCTGTTTATTACTTATTTTTTCAAATTTTGTGCTCATCAATATAAGGGATGATAGTGGAGGAAGAAATGAACTTCCATTTCAGGCAATCAGTTTCAGCATAAAAAACCCAAGGATCTGCAAAGATAAACTGGATTGACTACCTGCTTAAACAGTGATGTTTCAGCTGTGAAAGCCATATTCGTTTATAAAACAATTATGAGCTGTAATACTGAAAATAAAATGGTCTAATTTTAACAGATCATTTTTAAAAATTGAAATAAACTGCCAGTCTCATGATTGTTTGAATCAAGAAACCAAGGGATGGTTTTCTTTGGTTGCATTTAAGTACATACAAGCCTGAAGGAAAATTTATACTGAATATGCTGCGTAATGCAAGCACATAACACTGTGTTTTTGGCTTTGTCAGGTTGTAGAAAAAAATCAGTTCCAAAGGCATGTGTATGTTTTAGCCAAATGGGGCACATTTTAAGAAGAGCCAGCCAGCAAATTAACACAGCAAAACATATCTACAAAATTACACTTCGTAATTTATATTTCTGGCAATCAATTTGACTACCAATCATCAAGCTTCAAGAGATCTTGTTCTGAAAGAGTCTCTGAACTTGGTAGTGTATACAATCTTTGCCAAAATCACTCCAACCCTCATCTTCTCCAACTTTTAAGCATGGCCTGAAGTTGTACATACTGCATAATTGTTGCATCAAAACCAAATGTGAATTCCTGTTAATTTTCTGTAACATTGCCCAAGGCTGCCAATGCTGTGCAATCCGCATGGTTTATATTGCACAGGAGATTTTGCAATGCCAGGACAACTCATTGGCACACATTTCAAAATTCTGGTCCACACTTTGTTTCTAACTACTTCAACTTCTTCAATGACAAAGGAAAGTATGCACCGATAAGCAGGTGTAAAACAAAACTGCTGGCCTGTACAGGCAGGCTGAGCTGTTCAGCCATTAGCAGTGCAGCTTTAATAGCTGTAAAGACTGGATTTTCAGGGAGTGAAGTTACTAAACCCTTGTATCTCCCCTCATAAATGTTTCTTTAGCCTCAGAAACCAATACAAATGTATGAAGATAATCTCCTTGATTAGGACACCCGAACTCACAATCAGCATTGCTCCTAATCAAGAGAACAATTTCATATCCAGCTTCCCTACAAAGTTGGGATTCACCTCATTATGGATGCCGAAGTGCAAATATTAGTTAAGAGTGGAATTCAAACTTGAATCTCAGCACTCCAATGTTCTTGTATTGCTAATCCAGGATCACGTTAAGATTAATTATTATGAATTTAAATTATACTAAACTAAGAAATAATTAAGAAAATGAGTTATACTGCAGAAAATAGCAAATATATATGGAGGGAGAAGAGAAATTGATATTATAATTAAAACTAAATGCAGTACAAGATTTATTTTGAAGGCTAGCTCAAGTATATAGGATAGGGTACTAAATTCCACTGTAACAACAGAAAATGCAGAAACAGCATTTTCTGTTGATATTTTGGATTTCCAGCATCCGCAGTATTTTGCTATCGTACTAAATCCACTGTCTGCTACCCTCCTCGGCTACCACCAACACAACAATCTTATCCTCAAGTGTGCAGCATTACGGAGGGTGTAACTGTGGCGATACTTACTGAATAAACGTATGCTTCCACCAGTACAATATATGCAAAAATGTACTCAAACAATATATAAAGAAAAAATCAAAATAGTAAGAAAGTATGCAATATAAAATTGATGTAATTTTGAGTTAAACTAAGAGCAGTATGTTGAACAAAAAAAAGAGTATCTGCTTCAAAGTGCTTGGTAGCTTTCAAATTAACCACAAAATCTCATTCATTAAAAGGAATGCTCATAGTATAAACAACTAGGAGAATGGATAAGATTTTTTCCATTCCCTTCCCTTTGAATCCCAATTGTTGCATTCCACCATTCTGCCTAACTGGCTCCATTCACACAGGGCAGTGGAATATTTGGAATAGAGCCCTTGCAAGACTATTTGCTGTCAAGGTGCTTCTGTGAGGCAGGACAGATTGGCATGTTGTGATGCCACAAAGTACTCCATTTTGTGGCCTATTTAAGAATGTTCCAAGTTCACTCAAGAGCAGGTGAGTTGAAGGGACATTTCCAACTGGTGGCCTTCTGGGTTATCAATCCAACTTGCTACAAAAGGCTGCAGTAATTCTAATTGGCTAAAACCTTACAAATTTTAAGGAGCAGTACTGTTCATATATTTTCAAATAATTCATAATACAATCATATCCACGGAATTCCCATTGCACCTTATTCTAAAAACACATTTGATTGGATTGCTTGCAATAGATTCTCCAATTATATAAAAGAATAAAGGCCTGGATTTTGTGGTAATAACGGTGAGGCGCTCAGTGCTCACCATTATTATGAGGTAAATCGGACAGCAACGTCTGGCATTCGCACATGCGCAGTTAACGCATAAATCCGGAAGTTGCTGTCAGAGATACCCTGTTCCTCCACAGAGTGTGCAGTTGCAGTCCTCGCTGATAGACTCGGCATTGAAATGACTGCAATGGCGTGAACTTGCTGTACTTGGACATTAGTTCCCCACTAAAGACGACTGAAAATCTTAGATCTGGTGTATTTAGGAGTAAGTGAGTTTTAATGGCGTGATAAGTGATCATTATTGCTGAACAACCTCTCTGGCCCTTAAAAATTAATTTTACAAGTGTGGAGTCTCATTCCCTCAGAAGAAAATTAGTGTTGGAAGTTTTTTAAAAATGTAATTTTTAAAAAAACTTTTCTATCTGTTCTTTTATCTCTCTTCCTCAACCTCATCTGTATTTCCCAATCCTTATTTCACTTTCTGTACATCATTTAAATCTAATTTATATTTCCTGCTTTATACTTCCTGGTTTGGACTCTGCATGTCAGTGAGGACTCTTCAATCTGATTGGTTGAACAGCCTTGTTGTTTCTTCTTCTGCTCACAGAAGCCACAAAGGCCCTGTAGAGGGCGCCGCGCTGGAACAGACACCAGATTCGAGGAAGTTGCACTCAAAACTTTGTGGGCAGCTATCAGTGAGGTGAATGTCGAGTGCCGTTCCTTCGCCGCTGACCGCAAACTCCGGCCAAAATAATTTGGAGTTATGTGAAGTTTTGTCTCTGCACTAAATACTACCAGACAGTGAAATTGGAAAAATTCCTTGAGCTACAAAACAGGCGACTGGCTTCATAGCAGGGGATTAGCAATGCCAAACTAATTCCACATAGTAATTTGGCAGAGTCTGGATTTAAATGTGAAAGTGTGCAATTAGCATACCAGGACACATGAACAGGGAGAGCACTTGGTGCAAGTAATTTTTGCCAACAAAATGGATGTAGACACTTGTTCCACAATTTGTACACACTGACTTAACATCATGGCACCAGAAATCCATGCAGGGACTGAGTGGATCACTGGCTTCACGGGACTGGGAAACTGCTGACTGCTTGTTTGTCATGTGAATTTGTTTCGTAAAGAAAAATAAAATCTCTTGATATAAGAACATAAGAAATAAGAGCAGGAGTAGGCCATACGGCCCCTCGAGCCTACTCCGCTATTCAATAAGATCATGGCTGATCATCGACCTCAACTCCACTTTCTCGCCCAATCTCCATATCCCTTGTTTCCCCTAGAGTCCAAAAATCTATCTATCTCAGCCTTGAATATACTCAAAGACTCAGCATTCACAGACCTTTGGGGCAGAGAATTACAAAGATTCACAACCCTCTGAGTGAAGCAATTCCTTCTCATCTCAGTCTTAAATGGCCGACCCCTTATCCTGAGGCTATGCCCCCTAGTTCTGGACACTCCAGCCAGGGGAAACAACCTCTCAGCATCTACCCTGTCAATCCCCTTCAGAATCTTGTATGTTTCAATGAGATCACCTCTCATTCTTCTAATCTCCAGAGTGTAGGCCCATTCTACACAATATCTCATAGGACAGCCCTCTCATCCCAGGAATCAATCTAGTGAACCTTTGTTGCACTGCCTCCAAGGCAAGTATATCTTTCCTTAGATAAGACGACCAAAACTGTGCACAGTACTCCAGGTGTGGTCTCACCAAGGCCCTGTACAATTGTAGTAAGACTTCCTTACTCTTATACTCCAACCCCTTTGCAATAAAGGCCAACATGTCATTTGCCTTCCTTATTGCTTGCTGTACCTGCATGCTCGCTTTCTGTGTTTCTTGCACAAGGACACCCAAATCTCTCTGAACAACATTTGAAAGTTTCTCACCATTTAAAAAATATTGTTTTTCTATTCTTCCTACCAAAGTGAATAACCTCACATTTCACTACATTATACTCCATCTGCCACCTTACTGCCCACTCACTTAGTCTATCGATATCCCTTTGCAGACTGTGTTCTCCTCAGCTTACTGTCCCACCTAGCTTTGTATCATCAGCAAACTTGGATACATTACACACAGTCCCTTCATCTAGGTCATTAATATAGATTGTAAATAGCTGAGACCCCAACACTGATCCTTGCGGCACCCCACTAGTTCAGCCTGCCAACATGAAAAAGATCCGTTTATCCCTACTCTCTGTTTTCTGTCCGTTAACCAATCCTCTATCCATGCTACTATATTACCCCAACCCCATGAGCCCTTATCTTTTGTAATAACCTTTTATGTGTAATAACCTTTTATGTGGCACCTTATCGAATGCCTTTTGGAAATCCAAATATACTACATCCACTGGTTCCCCTTTATCTACCCTGCTAGTTACATCCTTAAAAAGCTCTAATAAATTTGTCAAACACGATTTCCCTTTCATAAAACCATGTTGACTCTGCCTAATCATGTTCTGATTTTCTAAGTGACATATATGCATATATAAGTATATACATATGCACAGCAGGCCAAGTAAGTTAAACACAAGTTACTGAGCATGTGCTGTGTAATTTCTCACTCAACGTTCATCACACTTTAAAAAATATATATGGTTCAACAAATATTTCTGCAACAAATTTTATTCTAAGCAAGACAATCCAAACAATTTCTATAATGCAACACAACAAAGGCACGGGCGGGGAGCGATGTGCTGAAAGGTAGCTTTAGACAAACCGCTGTTCCACCAACTTGTTTTGGGCAGATTTCATCATTCCACGAAAGTCTGTAAACACTAAGTTAACTTCAACTATCATGAAAAATGTAAGATGCCTCTCTTCATATAAAAATAAACTAGAAATCACTGTTTCTGTGAAAACACATGAAGAATTAGTTTATAAAAGAAATAAAAGCTTTCCTGAGAATCAGTGGTATATGAAACACTCAGCAGGTACTGACCCATACACAGCAGAAAGATGCAGTTCAATCCTTGGTTGGTGCTAAATTAGTTGATCTCAGTTGAGCTAACAGTAGGGGAGATATAATTGGCCACACACTGCTGGGAATGGGAGGGTAGGAATCAGACAAAATGTCACTAACTTGACTGTTCCCAGTTTAAAAGTGTGTGTAATGACAGGATTGTGCTTAGCTGTAATGTGTTCTACAGTCAAGTAGTCTGCTAACATTCACAGGGTAAACTCACACATGAAGAGCCACTTAGAACACCTGGGAGGGTTGCCAACAGCCATGGAACTGTCCCCACAGCAAGAATTAGCACCTTCAGAAGAGGGCAGAAAATCCATGCGGCATTATGTATTTTCAACACATTTATAATCGCGGTCAGCTTGAGTTCCATTTATTAGGTACAAGCTGTTCAATAAAATATTAGATTAAACTGAAACCTATCATTGCACTCTGTGTTCAATTATGTTTGTCTATTTTGAGTTTGTTATCAAATTGTAAATGTATTCAAGGGTCACAACGGTTACTCATTGCAATTATTAATTAGTGAAAGGTGCCCATACTCCAAAAAATTCAACTTGTAGATTATTCATTGCTACATCTTGCTTACATAACTGAACATTATTAAGGTTATTAAATACCAATTGATTACTGCAAAATCTTCTGCACTGGGAAAATTCAGACTTGTTGTCTAATATCAATGTCTTGGACGAGCTGCAATTCTATCCAGCTAAACAATTAGAAGAGCAAAGCCATTGTCTTTGGCGCCAACCATAAATTCCGTACCCTTACCACCAACTCCAATCCTCTCTGCAACCACCGGGTCAGGCTAAACCAGACTGTTGCAACTTTAACGTCCTACTCAACCTTCATCACAAAGCCCTCCACGCCTGTAACATAACTTAACTTAACTACACCCCCTACCTCAACCCATCTGCTGTTAAAACGAACATGCATTCCTTTGTCACCTTGACTCAACTATTCTAATGCTCTCCTGGCAGACTTCCCATGCTCCACCCGCTGTAAATTTCAGCTAATCCAAAACTCTGCTGCCCATATCCTATACCGCACCAAGTCCTGTTCGCCCATCAACCCTATGCTTGTGGACAGACATTGGCTCCCAGTCCTTAAAACCCTCAGCATGGTGTTTAAATCCCTTCAGAGCTGCTCTTTTCCTTATCTTTGTCATTTCTTCCAGTCCTACAACCTATCCCACACTCGTCATTCCTTTAACTCTGGCCTCTTGTGCAAATCCCCCACCCTTCGCCCCCAATAGACGGCCGTGCCTCCAGCTGCATAGGCCCCAAGCTCTGGAATTCCATCCCTAAACCTATCAATGTCTCTCTCCTCCTTTAAGACCCTCCTTAAAATCCATCTCTGACCAACGTTTTGATCACCCCTCCGTATATCTCTCTCTTTGGCTCGGCATCCATTTTCTTTTATTACGCCTTGTGATGTTTTTCTAGGTTAAAAGTGCTATATAAATGAAAACTGTTGTTTAAACCAGATGCAGAAAATGTAGCCAGTGACTGACAGTTGCCTTTTTACTCAAGTTCCCTGATCTCCACATCATGTTCAAGCAAAAATATCCAGGTTAGATACAGAATAATTTCAAAAAACATACTTAACCAAAAGGAAAATGTCTATATGCCATACTGCATATTGCAATACAATACTGCATAAATTAAGAAGTGTCACATTAATAAATGCTTCTCCAAAATAATTCTTTTTCTTAAAATAACTAAAACGTACACACATTTTATTCACTTAACTGATCAAAAAGTAATAACCATGATGCACAAAAAGGTCCCACAGGTTAAAATGTATCATTGGTAAGGATCATACCAAATGTAACTGCACATAATGTACACAATGAGTGGTAAGTATTCACAATTTCTCATAGGCAAGTGTTTGACCTCAACCATTGCACAGAGGCATTGAACAGAGCCACACATTTCCTCCTCCCTCTCTATGAGGAAGTATCACCAGGAGACTCATTTGAGTCACCATACGACTGGCGATAAAATGACATAAGCAGGTAATGGAGGGAAAGATATGCAACCTTTTTTTTTTAAGAAATGCATAACTAGCCTACTTACGACTTTAATTGCCTAGGATATGAAAAGCTTCCCAAACGATTAATATATTCAGACCAATAAACTAGATTACGCAAGAACCTAGGCCTGCTGCCAATAGACAGTTTGAGCCTTTCTCAATCAGCCACAAATTATCAAAATATCTGTGGAAATCTAGGAATTGCTTGGACATGAGGTATTAAAAAAGTACTGGCTAGCAAATCTGTGATTTGAGTATTTATTAGGACAGTGATTTGTTTAGTCAGCTTTTGAAAACAAAAGTTTGTTTTCTCATTACATAGCAATGTCTTGAATTTCATTTTTTTAGGTATTTTTGTCTACCAAGCTTTGCATTTAGATATCTCTTGGGACAAAATGCCTCCCAGATTTATTTTTAAAATTAAATACCACCGTCGTACTGCAAATAGGAGTTTGACACGGAGGCCTGTTCTGAAGCAGTGAGCCAGCAGCTCTGAATTGCACCGCCAGCCATGCGTCACTTTCAATCAGGAAGAGGAGGATGGGGCAGTGACAGAAAGGAGCGTACTGCATATGCATTACTGATGTCAACCAAGTTGCAATACTGGTGACATTTTATAACTGTTCAAGGGGCTCTTTGCCACCATGAAAAGTAACAGAGTACTTGGGAATTTCTCGAGCTTTAAAATTAAAAAAAAGCTTCACGTCACTTAAGTTATACTACAACCAGTGCGAAACAGAATTGGTGTGAGACCACTTAACAGCCAAACTCAGACACCAATTTGACTTGTTACACTGAACATTTTACATCACCCTCCCTCCGCCTCTCTGTTTTTGTAAACTGCCACCCCATCTCCAACGTCCTTGAAATGTTGTCACCTCCCAAATCCCTGCTCATCTTTCCCACAATTCCATGTTTGAATCTCTCCGATCAGGGTTCCGCCACTGCCACAGCACTGAAACGGCCCTAATTGAAGTCACAAATGACATTCTTTGTGACTCTGGTACACTACTCGTCTTCATGCTTCTCGAACGTTCTACATCCCTTGAAATGATTGACCACATCCTCCTTCTCCAACAGCTCTCCTTCACTGTCCAGCTCAGTAGAACTTTTCTTGCTTGGCTTCACTCTTACCTATCAAATTTTAGCCAAAAGACATGGGGTCAGCTTCCACATGTACGCTGATGACACCCAGCTCTACTCATCCATTTCATAAGAACGTAAGAAATAGGAGCAGGAGTAGGCCAATCGGCCCCTCGAGCCTGCTCCGCCATTCAATAAGATCATGGCTGATCTGATCCTAACCGCCAATCCACTATCACAGAACCATCTCCTGAATCTAACAGAATTAGACACACGAAATAGGAGCAGGATCAGGCTACACGGCCCCTCGGCCCGCTCCACTACCCACAGGGCCATGACCGGTCCGAACCTAGACTCATGTCCAAATTCCTGCCCGCTCCCCGTAACCCTTAATTCCCTTTACTTCTAGGAAACTGTCTATTTCTGTTTTCAATTTATGTAATGATGTAGCTTCGACAGCTTTTTGGGGCAGCATATTCCATGGACCTACCACCCTCTGAGTGAAGTAGTTCCTCCACATCTCAGTTTTGAAAGAGCAGCCCCTTATTCTAAGACTATGCCCCCTAGTTCTAGTTTCACCCATCATCGGGAACATCCTCCCCGCATCCACCCGATCCAACCCTTTCACAATCTTATATGTTTCAATAAGATCGCCTCTCATTCTTCTGAACTCCAATGAGTAGAGTCCCAATCTACTCAACCTCTCCTCATATGTCCATCCCCTCATCCCCGGGATTAACCGAGTGAACCTTCTTTGTACTGACTCGAGAGCAAGTATGTCCTTTCTTAAGTATGGACACCAAAACTGTACGCAGTATTCCAGGTGCGGTCTCACCAATACCTTGTACAACTGAAGCAATACCTCCCTATTTTTATATTCTATCCCCCTAGCAATGAAAGCCAACCTTCCATTGGCCTTCTTAATCACTTGCTGCACCTGCATACTAACCTTTTGAGTTTCGTGCACCAGGACCCCCAGATCCCTTTGTACTTCAGTACTTTCCAGTTTCTTGCCATTAAGATAATAACTTGCTCTACGATTTTTCCTGCCAAAGTGCATAACCTCACACTTTCCAGTATTGTATTCCATCTGCCAAATCTCTGCCCACTTACTTAGCCTGTCTATGTCCCCTTGCAGGTTTTTTATGTCCTCCTCACTCACTACTTTCCCTCCCATCTTAGTATCATCTGCAAACTTTGATATGTTACACTCGGTCCCCTCCTCCAAATCGTTAATATAGATTGTAAAGAGTTGGGGACCCAGCACTGACCCCTGCGGAACACCACTAGTTACTGATTGCCAGTCTGAGAATGAACCATTTATCCCAACTCTCTGCCTTCTGTTAGATAGCCAATCCTCTATCCATGCCAGAATATTACCCCCAATCCCGTGATTTTTTATCTTAAGCAATAATCTTTTGTGTGGCACCTTGTCAAATGCCTTTTGGAAGTCTAAATACACTACGTCCACTGGCTCCCCTTTATCCACCCTGTATGTTACTTCCTCAAAAAACTCCAGCAAATTTGTCAAACATGACTTCCCCTTCATAAAACCATGCTGACTTTGTCCTATTAAATTATGATTATCCAAATGTCCTGTTACTGTCTCCTTAATAATGGACTCCAAAATTTTACCTACCACAGATGTTAGGCTAACCGGTCTATAGTTTCCAGCCTTCTGTCTACTGCCCTTTTTAAATAACGGTGTTACATTAGCAGTTTTCCAGTCTGCCGAGACCTTTGCTGAGTCCAGGGAGTTTTGGAAAATGATTACCAATGCATCCACAATCCCTACCGCCACTTCCCTCAAGACCCTAAGATGTAAGCCATCAGGTCCAGGTGATTTATCCGCCTTGAGTCCCATTATTTTACCGAGTACCACTTCCTTTGTGATTTTGATCGTGTTTAGCTCCTCCCCCTTTTGCCCCCTGTTTGTCCAGTGTTGGGATATTCTTAGTGTCTTCTACTGTAAAGACTGATATAAAATATTCATTCAGTGTTTTTGCCATCTCCATATTTCCCACCATTAATTTCCCGGTCTCATCCTCTAAGGGACCAACATTTACTTTAGCCACCCTTTTTCTTTTTATATAACTATAAAAACTCTTACTATCTGTTTTTATATTTTTTGCTAATTTACTTTCATAATCTATCTTCCCTTTCTTAATCAATCTTTTTGTTATTTTTTGCTGTCTTTTAAAGTTTTCCCAATCCTCTATCCTCCCACTAGATTTGGCTACCTTTTATATGCCCTTGTTTTTAGTCGAATACTATCCTTAATTTCTTTACTTAGCCACGGATGGCTGTCTTTTCTATTACACCCTTTTCTTCTCAGTGGAATATATATTTTTTGGAAGTTGTAAAATAACTCCTTAAATGTACACCACTGATCATGTATCGTCTTACCCTTTAATCTATTTTCCCAATCCACTCTACTCAATTCCACTCTCATACCTTCATAGTCTCCTTTATTCAAGCTTAGCACGCTTGTTTGAGATCCAACCTTCTCACCCTCTAATTGAATATGGAATTCAACCATGTTATGGTCACTCATTCCAAGGGGATCCTTTACTAGGACATTTTTAATTAATCCTGTCTTGTTACACAGGACCAGATCTAAGGTTGCTTGCCCCCTGGTCGGTTCAGTTACATACTGCTCAAGAAACCCATCCCTAATACACTCAATGAACTCATCCTCAAGGCAGCCCTGCCCAATTTGATTTGTCCAATTAATATGATAGTTAAAATCCCCCATAATTATAGATGTTCCCTTATTACAAGCCTCAACTATTTCCTGATTGATACTCCGTCCAACAGAGTTGCAACTGTTCGGAGGCCTATAGACTACGCCCACTAGTGTTTTTTTCCCCTTATTATTCCTTATCTCCACCCAAACTGTTTCATTATCCTGATCTTTTGACCCAATATCATTTCTCTGTATTACAGTGATTCCTTCCTTTATTAACATAGCCACCCCACCTCCCCTTCCTTCCTGCCTGTCCTTCCTGACCGTTAAATAACCTGGTATGTTTAATTCCCAGGCATTGTCACCCTGCAGCCATGTTTCTGTAATGGCCACAAGATCATACCCATATGTAGTTATTTGTGCCATTAACTCGTCTATTTTGTTATGAATGCTACGTGCATTCAGATAGAGAACTTTCAAATATGTTTTGTGACACTTAGTTCCAGCTTTTGCCCTTTTTATTACTTTACCTTTTACTCCATACCTTCTGCCCCTTCCTGACACGCTCTGGTTTTTAATTTCCCCACTGCTACCCAAGTCTATGACCTTCTCTGTTGTCATTTTTATTATTTGCTCTCTAGGAACCTCCCCCCCACTAGTTAGTTTAAAGCCCTCTCTACAGCCCTAGTTATATGATCCGCCAGGACTCTAGTCCCAGCACTGGCCAAGTGAAGCCCGTCCCGACGGAACAGCTCCCTCCTGCCCCAGTACTGGTGCCAGTGTCCCAGGAAGCAAAACCCATTTCTCCCACACCAGTCTTTGAGCCTAGCCAAATTCGCTCGTGGCTCAGGTAATAATCCAGAGATTATTACCCTTGTGGTTCTGCTTTTTAATTTGGCCCCTAGCTGCTCAAACTCCCTCAGCAGAACCTCCTTCCTTGTCCTATCTATGTCGTTGGTACCAACATGGACCACGACAACTGGATCCTCCCCCTCCCACTCCAAGTTTCTCTCCAGTCCAGAGGAGATGTCCTTAACCCTGGCACCGGGCAGGCAACACAGCCTTCGGGACTCTCGCTCTCGGCTGCAAAGAACTCTATCTATCCCCCTAACGATACTATCCCCTACCACTACAACATTTCTTTTAACTCCCCCCACTTGAATGGCCCCCCGCTCCACGGTGCTGTGGCCAGGTTGCTCATCCTCCCCGCAGTCCCTGTTCCCATCCTCACAGGGAGTAAGAGCCTCGAACCTGTTGGACAAGTGCAAGGGCTGCGGCTCCTCCAACACTACCTCCTGGATCCCCGTACCTGCCTCACTTCTAGTCACACCATCCTGACCCTGGCCACGGACTACATCTGAATTAATTAATCTAATTGGTGTGACTACCTCATGATACACAGAGTCCAGGTAATTCTCCCCCTCCCTGATGTGTCTCAGTGTTTGAAGCTCGGACTCCAGCTCTTTTAACACGGAGCCGGAATTCCTCAAGCAGCCAACACTTACTGCAAATGTGATCACCGTGAGCATCAATGGTGTCCACCAGCTCCCACATATTGCAGCAGCAACACATCACCTGATCTCCATTCTATGTAATTAATTAAATTTGATATTTTTAAATATCCTCTGTCCCGATTCTAGATGATGAATATCGCACCTTAGAAACTATAAGCCGAAGAGATTTAAGCTTAAAAAGGGAGAAATACTTACCAACCAATCACTTACCCGCTTTCTGGTGACGTCACACTTGGATTACTTTTTACCTCTCTCCTTCCCTCCGAGTTCCCAGACTGGTACACCTTACCTGGGTCTGGAGCCTTTTATAGCCCCGCTGCTGCCGCTGAAATTCCCGCCGACGCTGTGAGGCCTTACCTGGATCTGGAGCCTTTTATAGCCCCGCTGCTGCCGCTGAATTTCCCGCCGATGCGGTGAGGCCTTACCTGGTCTCTGGGGCCTTTTATAGCCCCGCTGCTGCCGCTGAAATTCCCGCCGACGCTGTGAGGCCTTACCTGGTCTCTGGGGCCTTTTATAGCCCCGCTGCTGCCGCTGAAATTCCCGCCGACGCTGTGAGGCCTTACCTGGTCTCTGGGGCCTTTTATAGCCCCGCTGCTGCCGCTGAAATTCCCGCCGACGCTGTGTTGTCAAACTGCTTGCCTGACATCCAGTCCTGGAAGAGCTGCAATATGTTAAACATTGGGAGGACCAAAACCATCCTCTTCGTACCCTTGCACCTAATTCCGTTTCCCTCCCTGTCCAGTCTCTGAACCAGAATGTTTGTAACTTTGGCATCCTATTCTACCCCAATTTAAGCTTAATTTCCAATGCCTCGGTTAAAATTCTCATCCTTGTGTTTAAATCCCTCATGGCTTTGCGCTCCCTGCCTCTCGCCTCCTCCAGCCCTATAATTCCACCTCACCCTCCCTGAACTCTCTCACTCTGACTCCAGCCTTCTGTACATGTCCCCTTCCCTTCAACCCCAACACTGGCAGCTGTGCCTTCAGCTGTCTAGGCCCCGCACTACGGAAATCCCTGCCTAAGCCCCAATACCTCCACGCCCTCTCCTCCTTTAACCTCACCTCATTAACCAAGCGTTTGGTCACCCCTCCTAGTATTTCCTTCTTTGGCTTGGCGTCCAATTATTTCTGATTACATTATGGGATGATTTTTTTCTATGTTAAAGGTGTTATATAAAGGCAAGTTGTTGTTATTAAACTAAGTGCCTGTCGACCTCTCCTCATGGTTCAGGTGGACAACAAAGATCCCATGGCACTTTGTGAAAAACAGGGAGCTCTCAGAGTGTCTTTGCAACATTCCTCCCTCCGAGAATGCCACAAAAACACAGATCTACTAGTTACAACAGCAACAACTTGTATTTATATAGCGCCTTTAACATAGTAAAACCTCCCAAGGCGATTCACAGGAGTATTATAAGACAAAAAATTTGACGCCGAGCCACAGGAGGAGAAATTAGGGCAGATGACGAAAAGCTTGGTCAAAGAGGTAGGTTTTAAGGATTGTCTTAAAGGATAAAAGCGAGGTAGAGAGGCGGAGAGGTTTAGGAAGGGAATTCCAGAGCTTAAGGCCTAGGCAACAGAAGGTACGGCCACCAATGGTTGAGCGATTATAATCAGGGATGCTCAAGATGCCAGAATTGGAGGAGCGCAGATATCTCGGGAGGTTGTGGGGCTGGAGGAGAGTAGAGAGATAGGGAGGGGCGAGGCCATGGAGGGATTTGAAAACAAGGATGAGAATTTTGAAATCGAGGCATTGCATAACTGGAAGCCAATGTAGGTCAGCGAGCACAGGGGTGATGGGTGAACGGGACTTGGTGCGAGTTAGGACACGGGCAGCCGAGTTTTGGATGACCTCAGGTTTATGTAGGGTAGAACGTAGGAGGCCAGCCAGGAGTGCGCTGGAATAGTCAAGTCTAGAGGTAACAAAGGCATGGTTGAGGGTTTCAGCCACAGATGAGCTGAGGCAAGAGCAGAGACAGGCGATGTTACGAAGGTGGAAATAGGTGGTCTTAGTTATGCTGCGGATATGTGGTCGGAAGCTCATTTCAGGGTCAAGTATGACACCAAAGTTGTGAACATTATGGTTCAGCCTCAGAAAGATGTTAGGGAGAGGGATGGAGTTAGTGGCTAGGGAACGGAGTTTGTGGTGGGGACCGAAAACAATGGCTTCGGTCTTCCCAATATTTAACTGGAAAAAATTTCTGCTCATCCAGAACTGGATGTCAGACAAGCAGTTACACATCCCATTCCTGTTTGTGGGATGCTACAGACACTAATAGTTGCTGTTACATAGCTACAATACTTCAGAAGTAATTAATTGTATGTGAAGCCTTTGAGACTTTGATATAATGTAAATATTATTTATTAATGAAGAATCACGTTATATTCAGTACTTACAACCAGATAGCCTGCAACAGGTGGAGCTATTGCTGGATAGTCAGAACAATGTGGAGACTTGGTGAAGCCAATACCATAAATCATACTAATTTTCTAATAGGTTGAATTGAATGATTGCCTCCCCCTTCCTCTCCTCTGTACATATAAAAGATAAAAATAAATATGTAGATGCACAAACCTGATACCAAGAGAAAAATAAATGATTTGACATTTCATTTGCATAATTTATTCAACTGGAGTCTGATGCAACTTTTCCACTGCACTCAGTCACCAGAATTACCTGCAAACAGCCTACTTCATTATTTGTCACAAGGCCACTGTAAGTTCCTATTCACATTAGCAGGGTGCCATTTCACAAGAACCAGTCAGGGCTTGAGGGGTGGACAGTGTAAAAGCACTGCATGGTGTGATGGCAAGCAGGAGATCCCAGGTGGTAGGTCCAAGTGTGATCGTTGATCTGTGCCGAGCTAATGATCTTAATTGGGGACGCAATGGGGTACTACATTTAACTGCAGCATCCCTTGGCTCGGGGCAGGGAGAAGGGGGAAGTCAGCCAAAGTTCATGGTTTTCTTTCTAGCTCTATATATACTAATTAGATAGGGTCCAAAGCAACCTTTCCTCAGTAACTCAAAACATTTATTTGTATGTATGGATTTATTAAAGACACCCCAATTCGCAACATGTTGGGAAAACTGACTGGAAAGATTACTCATACATGTTGATTTTCTGTAATACTGATGCAATATTCCCTGTAACATCCAAATTTTGTGGAAGTTTTCAAGCTTAAGAGAGAATTTGGAAAATATGGAGCAATTCAGGCACAAATAACAGCTATGCAAAACAATTTAATACCATGGCATATATTCCTTTTATGGTTGACTGCATGTGCTTCATGCACAGGCATCAAATACTCAGATGCTTGTGCTAACTGCTGGTATATTGCATGATTTAATGCAAGTATATTTCCATTCTTTATGGGAACATAATAGGGCCTGCTGGATTTTTTTATATCTACGGGTGCTTTTCTTTCATATGTGCACTAATGAAACATTTCCTTCGCAACAATACTGTTACTAATGAAGATATAAATACTAAGCAATTAAAACAATTACAGAAAGAATATTTGCTGCTTTGAAATTACATCACGTCTTGTGTGCACTCCATCACTTTAATGTGCATTAAATCTACTTTTATTTCTTTTACTGACCTCTTATAAGCAGCAATTAGAGATGGACAATAAATGTGGCCTTGCCAGCATCAGCCACCGCCAAGAAGAAAAAAAATGTTTTCTGTTCATAAACACAAATTCCACTTTCAGACGATTTCAAATACCGACATTAAGAGGTACGTTGGTAAAACAAAGCTCCAGAGAGTAATAGCAGCAGTTGGAAATATGCTCCAATTTCCACTGCCTCTGATATTAACATCCATTTATAATTCCAACAACAGAAAATCTATGTGAAGCTTATCTTTTACAACATGCAAGATATTTTCTCGATGTTTTTACATATTAAAAAGAAACTGCTGCAGTTCCAGATTAAACTTGCATTACTGCAAACTTTTAGAACTGTAACAATGCTATCAAAGAATACTACGTGTACTTTAAATTACGTTATATACAAAGTTTGGGAACTAGATGGCAAAATGAGTTAAATATATTGCCTTTTGACCTGAATCTACCTCGAGAAAGATATTTATGTCTTCTGTGCTAGTGGTAAGGGTCCCAAGTAACATGGATTTGGGTAATCATAGCGCAATTTGTGAAGGTCACAAGTTCACACATAGAACTCCTATAATATTTCATCCTTGTTTCGCACAATTGGCTGGTGTGGGAGATGGAAATGTCATTCAGGTCCAGTGGAACATTGGAACGGAAGAAGCTTTACTCTGTAGCTGACTAATAGAATTGACCTGAGGATTCTAACATTAAGGGCCTAACACAACTTTTAAAACATTGGTGGCTGTTTTTCAGACATGTCAATCTGAAAACAGTCAATTCTGGAGAGAACCCCATTAGCACTATTAACTCAATAGAAGAAAGTGCTGAGTGAGTAGAAAGTTTTTTTCCTGAATTTCCTGCATGGACTGGTGTGAAGAAGGCAGGTGGCTGACCGTTCCTAGACCAGTGTCTATCCTGTTATGTCAGCAGTCTGGAGGCATGCAACAGAGATCCAGCGAGGACTTTGTATTGATTTGTATGTGGGTTCAATGACGACACATTCATGAAAGAGAATGTCTTTTTATCTAAAGTATGTTCAACTCAGTTAACAGCATTACAGGAGACACCATCTTAGAGATCCATCTAAAACAAAACTAAAACTAAACTCTCTCTCTCACATGCCCTCTGCTGGTAAGGCATAAATAATCAAACAGGCAAATATGCTGGTAAGGCATAATAATCAAACAGGCAAATACCATCACTATTTGCTGATATCATTACATCTCCCTTTCTTAAAACAAAAGTATTTTACTTTTATCTAACAACATGTTTTCTTTGTATTACTCTGCATTTTAACTGCAACACTTAATGAACTTACATTATCATTATCAAGGTTTTTTAACCTTGTTTTGTGTGTTCACATGAAATATGTAAATACCTAGAACTTGGAGAGAATAAGATAACATTACTTCCTTCTATAACAAGAGTCCTTAAACTTGCTCAATGAGTCTCTCAGGAGGCTTCACGCGTCTTGACGATTTTCTGATCGATTGTCCTTGAATCTGAGTTGTTGCCTCAGATGATGATTTCTCAGCTGTGTGATCAGGTTGTTCAACAGTATCAGTCTTTTGACCTGCTGTGGCTGGTCCCATGAGAAGATCCCGACGATTTCTTCGCAGAACAGCACCCTCATCTGTCTGAATGGTGTATGATCTTGGTTGGACTTCACTCAGGACAGTTCCCTTCTGAGTCCATATGTTTGTTTTGTCTTTGAACCTTACTTGGTCACCAGTGTGGACTTCAGGTAGGTTTTGTGTTCCTCTGTCATAGTAGTACTTTTGCTTTTCTTTCCGTTGTTCTTTGAACTTCCTCACTTTCTCCCCCTCTTTTGTTTTCAGCAGGTTCTCCAGGATGGGTAGGTTTGACCTTAGCAGACGTCCCATAAGGAGTTGGGCTGGTGACATACCACATTCGAGCGGCGTTGTGCGGTATACAAGCATGCTCTGGTAGAAGTCAGTTCCACTGTCTTTTGCCTTGTACATCAGTCTTTTCACTGTCTGGACCGATTTTTCCACTAGTCCATTGTGTTAAGTCTGTGTGTTATAGTGAGAATTACTACACAGACCACAAGAGTAAATTTTAACAGGTCTTCACTAGTCGAAGGTCAGGGCTGAACTGCCCAATAAATCATTACACAGCACTTATATACCGGTGTGGTCACCACCGGTATTACAGTATACAGCAGCCAAGATAAAGTAGTGCAACTCTTAAAATAGTTCTCTTAAAGGTGGAACGGTTACATACACCACAATCCTCCCTTTTTAGCTTAACAGTATATATTCCCCATTAAACATAACATAATAACATATATACACAACGTCATGTAAAAACAGCTCACAGATTCAGTCTCTGAGGAGGCCTCCTGACTCGGTCCAGATAACGCCTCGGTGGTGTAGTAGTTTTCGGTGGTGTAGTAGGTTCTTTTGGCAAGGTCGATTCGGCTTGAATGCCAGTGTCGGGTTCATCTGGTTCCAGTATCACCGGATCGGAGGTAGATACTGTGGGTATCTCTGCTTCATCATTAGGCGTATAGAGTTGTGGTGTAGGTTGTCCCTTTTCGGATGACGCTATGATCTGGTCAGCATGGCGCCTTATTATGCTTTCACCAATGTCCACGTTATACATCAGCGGTCCTAGTCGTGTGCAAATAGTTCCAGGCTGCCATTTCTCGGTACGGTAGTCTCGGGCCAAAACTTGTTGACCTATCTGGAAGGTTCTAGTTGGCCTTTCATTCATGCCTTGAAATTGCCGGTTCTCTACATCCCTTCTGATGTTTGGCTTGATCAAATCCAGCCGGCATCTTAGTCTTCTATTGAAAAACATCATGGCGGGAGTTTGGTTTGTAACCACGTGTTGCATTCCTGTACGCAAACAAGAAGTTATCTACCTTATGTTGTAGATTTATGTCTTCATTACCCATGGCCTTTATGGCCTTCTTGAAGGTCTGGACAAACCTTTCAGCTAATCCATTGGTGGCGGGATGGTATGGGGCGGACGTGTAGTGCTTAACCCCATTGTTTTTTAAGAACTTCCTGAATTCTTCGGACACAAATTGCGGTCCATTATCAGAACAGATCTGTTCCGGCAGCCCATTCCTGGCAAATATGGTCCTTAATACTGTGATGGTTTTTTCCGTGGTGGTGGAGGACATCTTTATTACCTCCGGCCACTTGGAGTGTGCATCCACCGCGATTAAGAACATTGAATCCATAAATGGACCAGCAAAGTCGATGTGTACCCTTTGCCATGGAGATCAGGGCCACTCCCATGGATGTAGAGGGGCTTGTGGTGGGGCGTTTTGGACCTTCTGGCATCCTAGACAGCTCTTGGTCATTTCTTCGATGTCTCCATCGATACCTGGCCACCACACAAACGCTCTGGCTAGGTTCTTCATTTTGACTCCACCCAGATGCCCCTCGTGAAGCTCCTTTAGCACTTTATACTGGAGTTTGGGTGGAATCACCACTCTGGATCCACACATCAAGGTTCCTCGGCACACTGACAGCTGTTCTCTTCTTTGCGAGAATGCTGGCAACAGTGGTTTGCCATGTGCTGGCCATCCCTTCACCGTTAAATCGTAGACTCGAGAGAGAGTCGGGTCATTTCTCGTTTCCTTTTCAATGGTAGAATTTGTTACTGGTAGACATTCCACTATGGTTGAGTGGAACATCTCCACTGGGTCCACTGTAGGCGCCTCTTCTACCGTTGGCAACGGTAGGCGCGATAAACCGTCAGCATTCCCATGCTGTTTTGATCCTTTGTATTCTATGTCATATTGATGTGCCCCGAGGAAAATGGACCACCTCTGTAGCCTTTGCGCTGTCATAATGGGAACGCCCTTTTTAGGGTTGAATATGGATACCAACGGCTGGTGGTCTGTCAGCAGTGTAAACTTCTGGCCCTGCAGGTAATGATTAAACTTCTTTACTCCCCACACCAGGCTGAGAGCCTCCCTATCTATCTGAGCATAGTTGCGCTCAGCGGAGGTCAATGATCTGGATGCAAATGCGACTGGCCTTTCCAAGCCATTTGGCAACCTGTGTGAGAGTACTGCTCCAATACCATAAGGAGAAGCATCACAAGCTAAACGAATAGGTAGCGTTGGGTTGAAGTGAGCCAACACTTCCTCTGAGGTGATCAATGCCTTGCTTTTGCGAAAGGCCTTCTTACAGTCCTCGCTCCACTTCCATGGTACTTCTTTCTGCAAAAGAGCATTCAGCGGGTGCAGCACCGTGGATAGATTTGGCAGAAACTTATGGTAATAGTTAATCAACCCTAGGAACGACCTCAACTGGGAGACATTTTCCGGAGCGGGAGCCTTCACAACAGCTTCGATCTTGTCAGGTGACTTGTGCAGCCCCTCCTGGTCAATGACATGACCACAGTACGAGATCCGTTTCTGAAAGAACTTACATTTCTGGCGATTAACTCGAAGTCCATATTCCTTCAATCTGGTGAGCACCAGTTTCAAATTTGCAAGGTGTTCCTCATAGTCATCTCCTGTAATCAGGATATCGTCCAAGTAACATTGAGTGCTTGGAATTCCCTGTAATACCTGCTCCATGGCCCTCTGCCAAATTGCTGCAGCCGAAGCCACTCCAAAAACCAGTCTATTATATCGATACAAGCCTCTGTGCGTGTTGATTGTGAGATACTGGCGCGAATCTTCCTCAGCTTCCATCTGTAAGTACGCTTGCGCCAGGTCTATCTTGGTGAAGTGTTTCCCGCCAGACAATGAAGCAAAGATATCCTCAATCCGCGGAAGCGGATATTGCACCATGTGAAGCACCGGATTAACTGTGATCTTGAAGTCTCCACAGGTGCGGACCTTCCCCGGTTCCCCGGCTTGTTACTCGATAAACGCTTCATGACGGGAACAATGGGCGTGGCCCACTCACTCCAGTCCACCTTAGACAGTACTCCTGAACGTTCAAGCCCTTCCAGCTCAGCTTCCACAGCAGGTCGTATCGCATAAGGTACCGGTCTGGCTTTGAAACATTTTGGGTTTGCATGTTCTGCAATCTTGATTTTTGCCTTAATTCCTCTCAGTGTTCCCAGTCCCTGTTGGAACACCTCTTTAGCCTCATCCAATATTCTGGACAATCGTTCAGGTTTGACATCTTTTTTTCCGGAATCTACCGTTATTGCTTTCAGGGAGTGCCAGTCCATATTTATTTTCCTGATCCGCTCCCGTCCCAGAAGTGGTGGACCTCCCTCAGGTAGTACATATAAGTCCATTCCTTGGTGTTCTTTGCCCTTGTGTATCACCTTGACTTTTATCTTTCCGATGGGGTATACTCTTTGCCCCGTGTCTGTCTGCAATACTATCTCCGTATCCCGTAGGGGAATATGTGTGAATAACCTTTTGTAATCTTGCTTATTCATGACCGTCAACGCCGATCCGGTGTCCAATTCCATCTTCACTTGGACTCCTGCTATCTGCAGTGTGACCCAGATAGTTTGTAGGTCAGCTTCCTTACTCACATTGCGAATTCTCAGACTACCCAGTTCCTTGCTGTTGGAGTCTGAATCCGAATTCTGTTCATCCGAACTCTTCTCAGCCACCTTATGTACCTTTCTGCACTTTTCCTGCGGTGACTTTTTGTTGCTGGTCTTCTTTCCTGACCGGCATACTTTAGCTATGTGACCAAGCTTGCCACATTTTCTACATTCCTGGTTTTTAAACCAGCATTGGTTCTGATCGTGTGTTGTCTTTCCACAACGATAACATTTCGTTGTACCCAAAGCCATTTGATCTACGCTGAGTACCGCTGCCTTCAGCTGCATTTCCGCAGTGCCTCTCGCTGCGGCTTCGTGCGATGCTGCAATAGTGACAGCCTTATCAAGTGTAAGATCATTCTCTTCAAGCAGCCGCTTTTGTGTTCCTTCTTTCGACAATCCACACACGAATTTGTCTCTCAGTGCCTCTGTCAGACTTTCCCCAAACTGACAGTATTTCGCTAGCTTACGCAGTTCAATTAAATACTCCGCGTTGCTTTCCTCTTTCAGTTGCGTTCTCGCATAAAATTTAAATCGTTCCGCTAAAATCAGCGGTGTGGGGTTCAAATGATTTCTCAGGACAGCAACAATATTAGCGAAAGCCTGATCTGCCGGTTTAGCTGGTGATAGAAGATGCTTCAATAGCCCATATGTCTTCGCACCCATTGAGTTTAGTAAGGTTAGTGCTTTATCTTCATCTGATATTTTATTTGCCTTACAATAAATCTCTATGCGTTCTACATACGTGGCCCAATCTTCAACATCGGGATCGAAATCGTTGATGTTACCACGCTTAGGCATCCTCGCAATCTTCTTGAGAAACAAAAAGAAATTTTTCTTTTTTTTAAAAAAAAAAAATGGCGGTTTCCCGCGCTTGTCTTCTTCCCCCGCCTACGAAAATGGCGGCTTCCCGCGTTTGCCTTTCTCCCCCACTGGCTGTAATGGCGATTGCCGTATTGCTGCGTTCGCCCTCCCCAGCGGTTCTCAAATCGTGCCTCCCAGCCCCTCTTGCAGTCGGGTCCTTTCCCCCGGCTGCGGCTGAGTTCTCCGCGGTTTTTTTTATTTTCTCCCGCGCCTTACGCTGTGCCTCGGTAGCTGCCCGGCCTTTTGGACCGGTCGCGGTCGAGCTCTCTCTCGACGCTGTTGCGTCTCCCAGCCCGCTTGCAGCCCGGTCTTTTACACCGGCTGCGTTTGCATTCACCGCGGCTCCCGTGCCTTACGCTGCCCCAGTCTCAGCGCCTCTGGCCCCGACTTCTGTCCGGCTCATTTCCCCGGCCGTGGTCGAGTTCTCCGCCCTTATATCCTCCGTTTTTCCCTCCCCTACTTCACAGCCAACGTGGCCAACTTGCTGCTCGTCGCTGATCGGTTTACCCACCACCGTGATAGAAGGGATGATCACTGCCTGTTGCTGATGGAAGGCTTCGTGTCAGCATTCTTCCTTTCCTCTTCAGACCCCCGTCTTTTCTCAGCAGGATGATGAGGGCGGATGCCTCCTCTCAACGCCCGTCAAACTGCCTTGGATGTATCTCTGCCGCAGGGTAAGATCGTACTCGTCGCCACTGTTAAGTCTGTGTGTTATAGTGAGAATTACTACACAGACCACAAGAGTAAATTTTAACAGGTCTTTACTAGTCGAAGGTCAGGGCTGAACTGCCCAATAAATCATTACACAGCACTTATATACCGGTGTGGTCACCACCGGTATTACAGTATACAGCAGCCAAGATAAAGTAGTGCAACTCTTAAAATAGTTCTCTTAAAGGTGGAACGGTTACATACACCACACATTGGACTGTGGCAAGTGAGGACTTGACGTTGTGTGGACAAAGTCCCACTCTTTGGCAAAGTGTCGGAAACATGCATTGTAAAACTGGGGTCCGTTGTCTGTGAAGACCTCGCTTGCCACGCCATGTCTGGAGAATATGGCTTTCATACATGTTATCACAGCATCTGCAGTGGTGGTGTACAGTCTACAAACCTCTGGATACAGGGAGTAATAGTCTGTGACTACAAGATAGTCCTTCCCTTGACATACAAATAGGTCAGCGCCTACCTTCTGGTAAGGTCTGTCTGGCGCTGGGTGTGGCTTTAGTGGTTCTACCGGATTGCTTGCTCGATATTTCAGGCATATTGTACAGCTTGACACCTCATTTGTCACATCTTGGTTGGTTCGTGGCCAGTACATCACCTCTCGTGCTCTTTTCTTACACTTTTCGATTCCCAGATGTCCTCCATGGATCCTTTTTAGCATCTCTTTTCTCAGACTCTTTGGGATAACTATTTTACTTCCTTTGTAGATGATGTCTTCGACCACTGATAGTTCCGCCCTGCAGTTCCAGTGCTCTGCCAGGTCAGGTGAGCAGTCTTGCTTCATGTTGGGCCATCCATCCAAGATGCTTTTCCTCAGTCGTCTTATTGTTTCATCTTTGTTTGTCTCAGTCTTTATGAGCTCCATTTCTGCATCTGCTATGGACAGTGCACTTGTGATCATGTCCACGTAGGCGTTCACTTTTTCATCCATTTTGGTGTTTGCGGGCTCTCTTGGGTCGACAGCTCTGGACAACGTGTCTGCTGTATACATCAGCTTACCCGGTGTGTACGCAACATTCAGTGTATAGCGTTGCAGCCTGATCATCATTCTTTGTATTCTAAGCGGATAGCTATTTAGTGGCTTTTGGAACAATGCAATCAAGGGCTTATGGTCAGTCTCTACACTGATTGCTTGTCCTGCCACAAACTGGTGAAATCTTTCACAGGCGTATGTGATGCTGAGCAGCTCTTCTATTTGAGCATATCGCGTCTCCGCGTCGGTCATTGAGCGCGATGCATATGCAATAGGTTGCCAGTAGTCATATTGTTGCAGAAGAACGGCACCGAGCCCACTCTGTGATGCATCTGATGATATCTTGATGGGTCTCGCTGGGTCATAAAACCTCAGAACTGGTTCCTCTGTGAGCAGTTTCTTTAGATCGCTCCATGACTTCTTATGCTCATGATTCCATTCCCATTCTATGTTCTTTTCAGTTAGTCGTCTCAGTGGCGCCATCTTTTCTGAGAGGTTGGATATGAATTTACCCATGTAGTTGATCATTCCATTAAACCTCTGCATGTCCTTTTTGCATTGTGGCTTTGGCATATTCTCAATAGCGGACACCTTTCTGGGATCTGGTCTGATGCCCTCACTGCTAAGGATATCTCCCACGAATGTCAGTTCTGTCACCCCGAGCTGGCATTTCTCTCTATTCAGCTTCAGGTTTGTTTTCCTTGTTGCTTCCAGCACTTTTTTCAGTCTCTCGTCATGCTCAGTTCTCGTGGTTCCCCATACTATGATGTCATCCATTGATGTATCAACTCCCTCCAGGTGCTCATAGATCATATGGATAGTTTTGTGATACACTTCAGGAGCTGAGGCAATGCCAAATGGTAACCTTAGGAATCTGTATCTGCCAAATGGACTGTTGAACGTGCACAGTCTTGAACTTGCCTCGTCCAGTTTCATCTGGCAAAATCCTGATGATGCATCTAACTTGCCGAAATACTTTGCATTTGCAAACTGTGCCATGATTTCCTCACGTGTAGGAAGCTTGAAGTGCTCTCTCTTTATTGCTCTGTTTAGATCTCTTGGATCCAGGCAAATTCTGAGCTTTCCATTCTTTTTGTCCACAACGACGAGGGAGCTCACCCACTCAGTTGGCTCATCTATCTTCTGAATCACATTCAGGCTTTCCATCCTGTCCAACTCTGCCTTCAGTTGCTTTTGAAGAGCAAATGGAACTTTTCTGCATGGATGTATGACCGTTGGCATACTTTTATCTACTCTGATCGTGTGTTCTCCTGGAAGGCAGCCTAGACCCTGAAATAGGTCTTTGTACTCTTTCATGAGTTCATCATAGACTGTCTCTCCTTCGCTTTCCACAACGAGGGCTCTCTTTACCAGGTTTAGTCTCTCACAGGCTATTAAACCTAGTATGGCTTGCACATCCTTTGGCACCACGATTAATGCTAGCGTGTGCTCTCTGTCCTTGTGTGTCACTTTGACAATGCATCTTCCTTTCACTGGTATATTAGTACCTGAGTATCTTGTCACTTTCACTTTTATTCCATGTATTTTTGGTCTGGGTCTAATTTTCTTAAAATCAGTCTCTGATATCACATTAACTTGTGCTCCAGTATCCAATTTAAATGGAATGTGTATGTCATTCACTTTTAGTGTCAACATCCAGTCTCTTTTTTCTTTTCAGACACAACATCTACATAGAACTCCTCTATCTCGCTTTCATCTACTGCATGGACCTTGCTTTGTTGCGCTTGGTCCTTGCAGCAACAGGCATAATGGTTGTTTTTGTTGCAACTATTGCATGTTTTACCATATGCTGGACACTTTTTTGGTGGATGCTGTGTACCGCATCGACTACATGACTTTCGATTGCCCCTTTCATTTTTGTTTGCTGGCCACGCCTCTTTTTTCACATTGGCGCTCTTTTTGTTAAACGGTTTGTGTCCGTTCTTACTCACTGCATCCACGTTGCAGCTACTGTCACTGAACAGCTCCTTTGCCTGCGACTTCACAGTCTCTGTAGCCCTACACAGTGCTATGGCTTTTCCCAGGTCTAGATCTTGCTCTCTTAGCAGTCTTTCCCTTAGACCATTATCTGGAATACCACACACCAGTCTGTCTTTTATCAGCGAGTCGGTCAGTCCCCCAAATTCACACGTTTTGCTTCTGTTTCTCAGTTCAGTCACATACTGATCAATAGTCTCTCCCGTTTTCTGTACACGTGAAAAATCTGTGCCTCTCAAACGTCACGTTACGTTTAGGTATGCAGTAGGCCTCAAACTGTTTTTATCCAGCTTCATTTTGTCTCCATCAGCAGCGAATGTGAAGTTATTGTACACCTCCAGCGCTTCATCACCCACGACATGTAAGAACACTGACGCTTTCATTTTATCACTTTTCTCGTCAGCTCCGATTGCCGCTAAATACAACTCACGTTGTTTGAACCTCCTCCAATTTTCAGCCACATGACCTGTCAACTGAAGCTTCGCCGGTGGGTGTAAACCTTCCATTTTTCACTTCGTTAGCTATTCTCCAATGGTAAGTAACGATGTTCTCTTTTGGCTTGCTAATATGTGGAGAGCTGATTTAACTTCAGGTTTTTCCTCCATCTCTTTCAATCACTTCTGACACCATGTATTGATTTGTATGTGGGTTCAATGACGACACACTGATGAAAGAGAATGTCTTTTTATCTAAAGTATGTTCAACTCAGTTAACAGCATTACAGGAGACACCATCTTAGAGATCCATCTAAAATGAAACTAAAACTAAACTCTCTCTCTCACGTGCCCTCTGCTGGTAAGGCATAAATAATCAAACAGGCAAATATGCTGGTAAGGCATAATAATCAAACAGGCAAATACCATCACTATTTGCTGATATCATTACAGACTTCTGTTCCAAATGTCCTCCCGGAAAAATAAACCTCTTCCACTTGAACCCCTGCCATGCAGCTCAAATAGGCAACTAAGTGAAATGGGTGATCAAACCTGCCATGGTAATGTGTGTTTGGCTTTAAGATTCAGTGTACTATCCTATACCTTTCTTGCAAGTTTGAGAAACATACTTATACAGCATGGTATGCTGGGCTTACATCTGTAACTCCCAGAGGTGCAGAGTTGCTGATCTGAGCCAAATTATTGTGGGAATGAGTTCAGTGGAAGCCACAGGCTCCTCCATAGGGAAGGTGTTGAAGGCGGAGACCAAATTTCCACAACTCCTTACAGCCAATTCAGAGTGGCACTGGCAGAGATTTGAAAGCAGTGGTTTATGAAGGCCAGAGAATGGAAGAGAACAGGAGGTGGTTATGAAGCACAATTGCTGAAATAGATTTAGCAATAGTTTTAACAGCAGTAATTTGCATGCTTTAACATAATTCTCTGCTCCATAGATATTTTTGAATACATTCTCATTCACACAACTGGAAGAAGAAACCGGATTGTAAGACTCCGAAAACTGGCATGCAAGCAGTTTTTTTAAGGTTAAAAAGGACAAATAAAACTATAATGCTTTAAGTGCCTTGATGGATGAATTATATCCTGCACTCGCTGAAATCGCTACCTAGGTATATCATGTGATTCTGCTCCTGTCATTCAGTGATGGCTTAATTAGCCGGATGAATTCTGCTGTGGCTTGCACATTGCTTTTTAGAAGTTTACGCACTTCTTCGTCTGTTAAAAAGATCATCACTGATGCTGGCCCAATACTGAAAGCTGGAATAGTTTTGTTTAATTTTCTATTAAAGAATTATATATTCATTTTAAGTTTGTTCAGGTTCCTGTGTTAATTAAAGACACAGTAAACCTTCAAGACTGCTTTACATAAAATAATTATGGGTTTAAATATTTTTCAATGTATATTTCAAAACACATTTTTGTGGTACTTAAAAAAAAAAAAAAAAAAAAATCAAACATGACAATCAAATTCTATAATTTTTTAGGGCAATGTACTTTTCATCAGGAAATTAAAATGCTTACCTCAATCATTAAAAGGAAATAGCCTGCCAACCAATAGTCTATGAGTAAAAGGTTATGGTAACAGCCAATGCTTACCTAGAAAAGCATGTGCAATTTGGGAAAGGGGCATTTCAATTTTTCTATTTCAGGTTTTTTTATGCTCATGAAACTGAGGAATGGATGTTACTGCTGGTAAATGAATAGCTTTTCCCCCACTATTGTTACCCAGTACCAACATCAAGCACTTCCAGGTCAGGTAAAGTCACCCCATCCACCCCGCCCCCACCCCACCACCTACAATGTGCTTTAACCACAATTTAGGAACAAATCCCTACTTTACTAATCGTAATTTTGCATTTTCGACTCTCGCTATCCATACCACTGACTTAAGCGTGATTGTCAATTTAGAGCTAAATAAGCAGTCGTTTTTTTTTTGCTGTGGCCCTGCACCCACTGTTCACATTTATTTCAAACAGGATCTTTATAGCAAATATATTTGCATCCATTTGTCCAGGTTTGTATTTGAGCTCCAACAGTGAAAGGACAGTGTGCTAACCCCCAATGCCCCAGGACAGGACCTTTAATTTTAAACAGTGGGTCTTCAGACTTAGAGTCCCAAACCCATCTTGGAGGTGGGACACATCATGTAAAAAATTGTCTTCTGTTTACCAAGTGCCAGTTTTTCAGCCAGCGGAGGCTTAAACTGTAAAGACTGATATGTAAACTTCTGGTGTGTTTCAAAATATAAAGCATCACAACTGTATGGGACAGGCTGGATGGACCAATAGCTCTTTTCCTGTCTGTCATTTTACCTATGAATATTAAGTTGGACTATTCCCGTCAGTAGTCTGACCACACAAGTAAATCCTGATGAGATAACACAATCATGGATACCAGTGACTAAGTTAAATTCCACTTTTATTACATGGGTTCTGGGGGTGGGGGGGGGGGTTTGGTCAGGATTTTTACCAGTGTTTTTTGAATCTCATTCTGTAATTCCATTCATTTTCAGTTGGGGTTTTCATCTGTGCTTCTGTCGACTTACAATTAGGGCCATTGGTTTACAGTGGCTTTAATACATGGAATTACAGGATTTTCCCTGGTGTTTTATGAATTAAATGTCACATTTACAGCAATTTTATGAAAATTATAATTCAACTGTTTTACTCATCAGCAATGTTCTAAGAGTTTAAAAAAACATCTTTATTGTTGTAGTCAACTTGGGCAGTAGTTTCAAATGATTCAAATCCAACAGGTTCATGCACAATTTGTACCACATGATGAGATGGTATCACCCAACTGACCTCATCCCCTCAGGAAGGAATTTTTGGGATGTGCTAAGACAGTGGTTGGTGTTATCTGATAGCTTCTCAAGCGCTGGTCCTTTTCTTGCACCAACGGCCTTTGCTGCCATAAAATAAACTTATAGAAGGCAAATTGCAGAAAGTTTGGTTAGTCACAGCGCACTTCCAGCTGTCTCAAAGTGCCTGGTATCCGGTATAATAAAGAGAGCTACTGCAGTTCAGATTTTTCCATTCACTACAAGGGGATTTGGAGTTGCATTCTACAGGTTAGTGAGCCTGACATCAGTTGCATCTTCATTTCCAGCATACCTTCCTGTTCACTATACAGAAACTGGCATATTTTAAAACTTGAGGTCCAGTCATTACCCTGGGAATGTTGCATGATTAGCAAAAAATCCTGGTCTTTTTGGGGAGAAAACAATAGGAACACTTTATACCTTCTGACACCATCTCTACAGCTCTAAAACAAAAGTCCTACATGAGTGTGAAGTTTTCAGTTCATGCACCTGCTCAACTTGTAACACATCTGAATTCAACAACCCAGTTCGTTGCACTCAAGCATGGAATGAGACTCCAAAATAACTTGTCTTTTCCCCCACGCTGCTAGGCCCAATTGAGGCTCAGGGATATTACAAGTCTCTGCTACCAATTATGCATCCTTTCCTTGTAGCCTTCGTCTGTGTAGCATTCCTGAATGACAATAAAGCAAAATTCACAGCTGCTAACGATTCTACCACAGCACAGTTTCTTACAAGAACCTGCTGGTTCTTAAATAATGAAAAAGAATTATTTCTCTATTGCCTTTCATACTACATAGAAACATAGTAGGAGCAGGAGTAGGCCATTCGGCCCTTCGAGCCTGCTCCGCCATTCAATGAGATCATGGCTGATCATCCAAATTCAGTACCCTGTCCCTGCCTTCTCCCCATATCCCTTGATCCCTTTAGCCTTAAGAAATATATCCAACTCCTTCTTGAATATATTTAATGAACTAGCCTCCACCGCCCTCTGTGGCAGAGAATTCCACAGGTTCACCACTCTGGGTGAAGAAATTCCTCCTCATTTCAGTCTTAAATGGCTTACCCCTTATCTTTAGACTCTGACCCCTGGTTCTGGACTCCCCGGCCATCAGAAACATCCTTCCTGCATCTAGTCTGTCCAGACCTGACAGAATTTTATAGGTTTCGATGAGATCCCCTCTCAATCTTCGAAACTCCAGTGAGTATAAGCCCAATCGACACAATCTCTCCTCGTACGTCATTCCTGCCATCCCAGGTATCAGCCTGGTGAATCTTCGCTGCACTCCCTCCATGGCAAGAACGTCCTTCCTCAGGTAAAGTGACCAAAACTGCACACAATACTCAAGGTGCGGTCTCACCAAGGCCCTGTACAACTGTAGCAAGACATCCTTGTTCCTGTACTCGAACCCTCTTGCTACGAAGGCCAACATACCATTTGCCTTCTTAACCGCCTGCTGCACCTGCATGCTTACCTTCAGCGACTGGTGCACAACACACAGGTCTCTTTGCACTTCCCCTTCTCCCAATCTATTGCCATTCAAATAATAATCTGCCTTCCTGTTTTTGCCACCAAAGTGGATAACCTCACATTTATCCACATTATAGTGCATTTGCCATGTTTCTGCCCAATCACCCAACCTGTCCAAATCGTACTGGAGTTTCACGACATCCTCCTCACAGCTTACCCTCCCACCCAGCTTTGTGTCGTCTGCAAATTTGGAGATATTACATCCAATTCCCTCGTCCAGATCATTAATATATATTGTGAACAGCTGGGGTCCTAGGACCGATCCTTGCGGTACCCCACTAGTCACTGCCTGCCACTCGGAAAACGACCTGTTTATTCCAACTCTTTGCTTTCTGTCCGCCAACCAGTTCTCTATCCAAGTCAATACCTTGCCCCCCAATCCCATGTGCCTTAATTTTGCACGCTAATCTCTTATGCGGGACCTTATCGAAAGCCTTCTGAAAGTCCAAATACACCACATCCACTGGTTCTCCCTTATCTATTTTACCAGTTACATCCTCAAAAAATTCCAGTAGATTAGTCAAGCATGATTTACCTTTTGTAAATCCATGTTGACTTTGTCCGATCCTGTCACTGCTTTCCAAGTGCTCTGCTATTACATCTTTTATAATAGACTCTAGCATTTTCCCCACTACCGATGTCAGGCTTACCGGTCTATAATTCCCCGCTTTTTCTCTACCACCTTTTTTGAATAGTGGGGTAACATTAGCTACCCGCCAATCCATGGGTACTGTTCCAGAGTCCATCGAGTTCTGGAAGATGACCAGCAATGCATTTACTATTTCTAGGGCCACTTCCTTAAGTACCCTGGGATGTAGACCATCAGGCCCTGGGGATTTATCGGCCTTCAGTCCCATCAATTTTCCTCACACCATTTCCCTAAAATACTGATATCTTTCAGTTCCTCCCTTTCATCAGACCCTATGTTCCCCGGCATCTCTGGGAAGTTATTTGCGTCCTCCTTTGTGAAGACAGAACCAAAGTATGTATTTAGTTGGTCTGCCATTTCCGTGTTTCCCATTATAAATTCCCCTGATTCTGACTGCAAGGGACCTACGCTTGACTTCACCAATCTTTTTCTCTTCACATATCTATAAAAGCTTTTACAGTCAGTTTTTATGTTCCCTGCAAGCTTACTCTCATATTCTATTTTCCCTTTCTTAATTAATCCCTTTGTCCTCCTTTGTTGACTCCTAAACTGCTCCCAATCCTCAGGATTATTGCTTTTTCTAGCCAATTTATATGTCCTCTCCTTGGATCTTATGCTATCCCTAATTTCCCTTGTTAGCCACGGTTGAGTCACCTTTTTTGTTTTATTTTTATGCCAAACTGGGATGAACAAATTCTGTAGCTCATCCATTCGGTCTTTGAATGTTTGCCATTGCCTATCCACCATCAACCCTTTGAGTGACATTCCCCAATCAATCCTACCCAACTCACTCCTCATAGAAACATCGTAGTTTCCTTTATTTAAATTGAGGACCCTTGTCTCTGAGTCAACTACTTCATTCTCCATCTTAATGAAGAATTCGATCATATTATGATCGCTCCGACCCAAGGGGCCTCGTACAACAAGATTGCTAATTAATCCTTTCTCGTTACATAATACCCAGTTTAAGATGGCCTGATCTCTGGTTGGTTCCTCGACATATTGGTCCAGGAAACCATCCCGTAAACACTCCAGGAATTCCTCCTCCACAGTATGGTTACTAATTTGGTTGGCCCAATCTATATGTAGATTAAAGTCACCCATGATGACTGCTGTGCCCTTATTGCACGCTTCTTTAATTTCCCTTTTAATGCCATCCCCAACCTCCGCCTTACTGTTTGGAGGTCTATATACCACTCCCACTAATGTTTTTTTCCCCTTAGTATTTCTCAATTCTACCCATACAGATTCCACATCATCAGAGCTAATATCCTTCATTACAATTGTATTAATCCCTTCTTTAACCAGTAATGCTACCCCACCTCCCTTTCCTTTTTGCCTATCTTTCCTGAATATCGAATACCCCTGGATGTTGAGTTCCCAGTCTTGGCCATCCTTGAGCCACGTTTCCGTAATCCCAACCAAATCATATTCGTTTACCTCTACTTGCGCAGCCAATTCATCCACCTTATTACAAATGCTCCTCGCATTAAGACACACAGTCTTCAGGCTTGTTTTTTTAACGCTCTTAGACCTATTAGAATTATTATTTATTGTGGCCACGTTTGATTTAAACCGTTGATTTCTCTGACTGCCACTTTTGTTTTTCTCCTTCCTATCTTTTGCTTTTATCCCTGTTTTCCTTTCCTCTGTCTCCCTGCTCAGGTTCCCAACTCCCTGCCATTTTAGTTTAAACCCCCCCGAACAGTGCTAGCAAACCTCCCCGCAAGGATATTTGTCCCGCTCTGGTTCAGGTGCAACCCATCCGACTTGTACAAGTCCCACCTTTCCCAGAAGCAGGCCCAGTGATCCAGGAAACTAAAGCCCTCCCTCATGCACCAACTCTTTAGCCACGCATTCATCTGCTCTATCCTCCTATTCCTATACTCACTAGCACGTGGCACCGGGAGTAATCCAGAGATTACAACCTTTGAGGTCCTACTCTTTAATCTGCTACCTAGCTCCCTAAATTCTTGCTGCAGGACCTCATCCCTCTTCCTACCTATGTCGTTGGTCCCAATGTGAACCACGACCTCTGCCTGTTCACCCTCCCCCTTCAGAATGCCCTGCAGCTGTTCAGTGACATCCTTGACCCTGGCACCAGGGAGGCAAACAAACCATCCTGGAGTCACGTCTACGGCCACAGAAACGCCTATCTGTTCCCCTTACGATAGAATCCCCTACCACTATTGCTCTCCCACTCTTTTTCCTCCCTTCCTGAGCAGCAGAAGCACCCCTGGTGCCAGGAAGTTGGCTGCTACTGCCTTCCCCTGGTGAGTCATCCCCCTCAACAGTATCCAAATTGGTATACCTGTTTGAAAGGGGGATGGCCACAGGGGTCCCCTGCACTACCTGCCTGCTTCTATTGCTCCGCCTGGTGGTCACCCATTTCCCTTCTGCCTGTGCAGCCCTACCCTGCGGCGTGACCAACTCATCAAACGTGTAATCCACGACCCTCTCAGCATCATGAATGCTCCACAACCCATCCATCCGCAACTCCAGCGCCTCAATACAGCCAGTTAGTAACTGCAGCTGGATGCATTTCTGGCACACGTGGTCGTCAGGGACACTGGCAGCGTCCCTGAATTCCCACATAGACCAATAGGTATTCAGTATCATTAGTCGGGTCAGTCATAGAGTCAGAGTTATACAGCACAGAAAGAGGCCCTTCGGCCCATCGTGTCCACGCCGGCCATCAAGCCCTGTCTATTCTAATCCCATTTTCCAGCACTTGGTCCATAGCCTTGTATGCTATGGCGTTTCAAGTGCTCATCTAAATGCTTCTTGAATGTTGTGAGGGTTCCTGCCTCTACCACCCTTTCAGGCAGTGAGTTCCAGATTCCAACCACCTTCTGGGTGGAAAAGTTTTTTCTCAAATCCCCTCTAAACCTCTTGCCCCTTATATTGAAACTATGCCCCCTGGTTGTCGACCCCTCTACTAAGGGGAAAAGTTCCTTTCTATCTATGCCCCTCATAATTTTGTACACCTCAATCAGGTCCCCCCTCAGCCTTCTCTGCGCCAAGGAAAACAACCCCAGCCTGTCCAGTCTCTCTTCATAGCTGAAGCGCTCCAGCCCAGGTAACACCCTGGTGAATCTCCTCTGCACCCACTCCAATGCAATCACATCCCTCCTATAGTGCGGTGACCAGAACTGCACACAGTATTCCAGCTGTGGCCTAACTAGCGATTTGTACAGCTCCATCATAACCTCCCTGCTCTTATATTCTATGCCTCGGCTAATGAAGGCAAGTATCCCATATGCCTTCTTAACCACCTTATCTACCTGTCCTGCTGCCTTCAGGGATCTATGTATATGCACACCAATCTGATCCTCTATCCATCCTAGGGTCTTACCATTCATTGTGTATTCTCTTGCCTTGTTAGTCCTCCCAAAATGCATCACCTCACACTTTTCAGTGTTAAATTCCATTTGCCACTGTTCTGCCCACCTGACCAACCCGTCTATATCTTCCTGTAGCCTGAGGCTTCCCTCCTCACTATTTACCACTCCACCAATTTTCGTGTCATCTGTGAACTTACTGATCATACCTCCTACATTCATATCTAAATCATTAATGTACACTACAAACAGCAAGGGACCCAGCACGGATCCCTGCAGTACACCACTGGACACAGGCTTCCAGTCACAAAAACAACCTTCGACCATCACCCTCTGCCTCCTGCCACTAAGCCACCTCCGATGTGAAAGCTGCACCATGTTATAGTATGAGGTGTCAGACGTCATGCAAATTGTTTGGAAACACATGCAAATAAAGGATGATGACACCAGTGGTAGGACAGAAAACAGCCAAAGCAAAGAGAGACAAATTAATTAAAGCAAATGCTTTGGCATCGATTTTATCCCATCAAATCTCTTGCAGTGAATTGCAGTAAAAAGTAGAATAATGTATGTAAGAATTTGGAACATAATAGGTTAACTCAGAGTGGCAGGACAGAAAATGCATCTGTCAGCCAGTATCAAATTACAAGGCTTACTCCTGGATGGTTAGAGAAAAGAGCCTGCAGCACTGCACAGATTACGTGCGTACATGGTGGTGGGGGAGGAAGACATTCTGACAGAAGATGAATCACAACCTAACCTCCCATAAAATTCAATTGTAAAATTGGCCATTTTAATGAATATATTGTACTTATGATATCAATAATGCAAACTGTTCCTGAAAACATGCAATTCTGTCCCCTTTTTATTACTAGCTTTTTCATTAATTGCTTCAGACTACAGTTCCCTGGCAACAGCCTGCCACTGCACTTTTGGCTCCAGTTCAACATTTTTTTCTTGAAAAACGGCATCACTGCTGCCCGTGCTATTGCTAGATTGGCTAAGTAAGTGCTCTAATAATGCAGTTTCCACAATCACATGATATAGGAGCAGGCTCCAAGAGTGTGGCTGCCAAGCAGCATAAATCATTTGCCTAAAGCAGTTTATTCTGTAAGCAGATCTGAAGACTAAAAACCAAGGTGGCTGCGTTCATTCACTGATATGGCAAAACATTAACAAACAATTCTGGAGGTAACAATATTTATTCCAGCACAATTGCGAATGCAAAATGTATATCTTCACATGATTTCATACTAGACAGAAAATAAATAATTCCAAGAGCTTTAAAATGGTTGTTGCAGTGTGCGTGACAAGTTTCAGTTGAAGAGGAAAATGATCTACATTAATGCTTTATTAGCACACTCAAATGTTTTTATCTTCCAATATATTAAATCTCATTTTATCCCAAACTGTGTTAAAACAGAAGCTGCAAATAACCTGATTATCTGTATGCTTAGATGGTTACAGACTGAAGTACATTAAGTAAGGGTTGCCAATGTATGTACAACATTCTGATTTTTTGATATGTATTTGACAGTTTTGAAATGCCAATCTTTTTTTTTCTCTTGACACCAGGATCGATTAAGGTTGTCCAAAACACAGCAGTGAGCATTAACAGGCTCCAGGCAGTAGAAAACATTAACACTGTGGTCTTCTAGCTGAAAGAAACTGCAACATTATTTTCAATGGACTCACTAACTGTATAATCAATTGTCACACTTAACACCAGCTGCTCTATTCTCAATGATCAAGTAGCTCTGCTGCAGTGAAGGAACACAAGAGCATACAATCAAATAGACCAGCTTCAAAACTATAACCACTCGCACTTTGTATTTGCCAGATGTGTCAGAGACTCTATCTTTAGATCATGCTAAGATACATTCATGACACTTGAGGTTATATATAATTCTCCATGACTGCACTTTACATTATTGTGCCATAGTAGCTTCACACAGCCTGACATCATTTGACAGTACCATGCAAAAACAGGACTTGAAGCAGATGTTACCAAGATACACAATGATAAGATAATTAGCAGAAGATGCCTGGAAAGGAGAGCACAGGACGCCAAGCTTCCACGGTATTTTCATGTCAAAATTATTGCAATGGAGAAGCAAATAATTGAAAAATAGCAGTTTAAGTGTGGTCTATTTCTTTCAATAAAAATGCAGCTTTTTTTTTGCTAAATTCTTGGCATTAACCACTGATGAGCTAGCTAGTTTCAGCAATGAATAAATGCCTGCATTTCCAACAAGTTAACATTCAGTTGCTCAGGCTACTGAATGTTGCCATCATTTCTATCTCCCAGTTTGACTGGGTTGCTCCAATCAGCCTTTGGAACTTTTGTTTAAGCAGAACGGGGACTGGTTTAAAGATACAGAGGCGCTAACCAGATCTAAAACAAAAAGATGGAGGAGGTAGTGAAATAGATAGCTGACCTAAAGTAAAATAAAAGTTCAAATATATAAATTGAATAGGCATGTGAAGCACTAGCATTTTTGCCTTCATCCTCCATAAGCTTCGCAGCTAACTCATCTAATTTCTTCACATCACTGGCGCAATCAATTTTGAGGGCATATTCACGCAATGGTAACTTTGATTAAAACCTTTTCAATTACTTAGTAACTAAAATATTTTTCTTCCAACTGACTAGAAATCTTGGTTTGTGGCAAGAGAAAAGGATGCAGGATTCCTTCCGTTTCATTTTTCTGGTTCCCTGCAACATGAACCATTCCCTAGCTATAAGTTTACTCTTGCATGTCTGGCATTTTGCAACGAACCAGTAAGAAATCCACAAGAATGGTTCAGGGTTTTCTCCCCCTCCCTGTAGGAAAGCATCTGCCTCCACTTAGCACCTCACCAAGAACACGGACAAGACTGCAAGATATCTGTACCACCCTGCACTAGAATTGTTGCATTTGAAATCGACTGGTTTGAGAAGATGGGAGTTCTCATTTACTGCACATACTTAAGGTTCTTGTGGCAAGATAGTCAAAAAGTGGGAGAGTGTTTCAGCAGCAAGAACAAGGAGGTCCAAAAGCAGATTATATATGACTCTGATCATCTAACTGAGTTTGAAGTACAGCAACATGTAAGAAATCTCATAAAAATCATGAAAGGAGAGAACCGACATGCTTTTATATAAAATTGTTCCCAGTACTCAAAGAATGGTCTTATACGCATGTGCTTGAATTCATCTAGCAACTTCTGACCAAATTATGGAGTAAATAAAATATCTGCTGCTTTCCAACAACAATAGGCAGTTCTTTTCCAAATAAAACTATCTGAAGTGAGTAGCAGGAGTGATGAATCTGTATGTGTGAAGGGCATTTTTCAAAAAACAGACATTAACATAACAGGTTGCCCATTACCCTTCCGGTCTTCCACACATTTGTATGCAATTAATGGTCTGCCAAAGATGCACCCGGGGCATATTGGTCATTAAGAATATTAATAGAACAGATATCTTCCTTTCTAAGCAGTTCAGTCAAGATAATTGTGAGCAAGATTCCTCATCAAGAACAACTTATTCTTACCCCTTAAATCCTGTGTAAAGACAAAAATGGTTAGCATGCTCACTGATACAAATGGGTTTGTGATTGGGCAGCAATATTTCCTGAAAAGATTAATTACTTTCCTGAAAATAACTCTGTAAAAGCACCAAAGAGTTTTAAGAACAGTAAAAGGTTTCAGGTAACAGAGATGGTTGAGTGCATCCTACTCTGACCAGATGCTCCGAGGTATGAGGTGACTTGAATGGGTTTCCTAACTGCCCATACAGGTACTTGAGAGCACGGTGACAGAAAATTGATCAATGTCAATTTGAAGAACAACACAGAGAAGAGTCAGACAGGTGATTGTATAATTTCTGACAAAACATGACCTACTGGCTCAAGGAAGACCAAAACAGATGGCAGCTAAACATTTAGCATGTTAAATTCATCCACAAAGAGATGTAGATGGATACTGCAAATACTAAGACAGGCAGTTAAATTAACAACAGCATTAACTGCTGACTAGTTGAACAATATGGCTGATCTTTCACTGGAAAATTAGGTCAGACAATCCACTCTGGAAATTCTGCCTTGTGTGGCAGTATATTGACAGATTTTCTAAATTGAGCTCTGAACAGTTGAATGGTACTGGCTACTAGTTGTTCAAGGATATCTAGCAACCCAATGCTATCAGCAGGAGGGGGAGGGGGGCTTCCTGGCAAACATATTTTACCGAAGCTACTTGTCTGAATATTGGGCATTGGGATGTACAGCAAACAGGATGAGCTTCACTGAACTCATGGTTATTCTCATGCAAGAAAGTAACAAAGTCCCTAGAGGTTGTCAAGTAATGAGGATAATATCCTGAAAAATACTGAGACAATCGTCCCTGCACTGCAGAGCTTCAGAAAGAGCATCTTTGATCCATCATGATAGAAACCCACAACACAGGTGGCCCAGATGATCTAGAACACATACTTCCCAGCAGCCAACTCAATAGGTGAGCAAGATTTGTACAGAAAAGGGAGCAACCTCAATGACAATAAGTTGATTCACTTTCTGTTTCTCTTGATGTCACTCTTTCAGCTACAAGAGCACTGTAGCAATTGGTACTGAGTATTTCAGAACTGACCTCAGCAACAAGAATGGACGGAAATCTACAGGTCCCATTCCAGGATATTTTATACAGAGGTGACGTCGCTGGAAGGAGTCACTGAATATCAAACCCCATGAACAAGGCTAGACCCGAGAAAGGGCGTTCAATATTGGCAAAAACTGAAGCAATTGCAACCCTATTCTGCCTTACAATTCAGTCAAGACAACTAGCAAGAGATTTCCAACAAATCCTCCTTTCTTATTGTGATGCAGACCCAATTCAATCCTCTGATTGACAGGCACTTCCAAAGCTCAAAAGTCAATTGACCTGTATTGGCAATTCACCGTCACCATGGGAGTCTGTCAAGAACCCATCAGTGATCCTTTCTCTTCAGCAAGATCATCCACAAACATAGCCAGTTTCGACATGTACAGTAGAGATCTAACTCTACCTCTCCATCACCTGCCTTGACCCTGCCACTGCCTCTGTGTGGCGAGACTGCTTCTCTAATGTCCAGTCTTGAATGAGCCACAATTTACTCGTTAAACATTGGGAAGACCAATGGCATCATCTTGGGGTAACCACAAAGTCCATATCCTTGCCACCAATTCAATCCCTAGCCACAATCGCAGGCAGAATCAGACTAGTCTCAACCTTGACATCCTATTCCACCCTGACCACCACAAAGAACGCCTACTTCCACTTCAAGTCCCATTCACCCAACCTTACTGACCACTTTGGCTTTCGGCCAGCCATTCAAATCTTAAATTTTCATCAGTGTGTTTAAACCCTCCCTGGCTCGCCTTTCCCTATGTCTGTAACTTCCTCCAGCAACACAACCCCCCCCTCCCCCGCTCCATTTCTTTGACTCCAGCCTCTCGTACGTCTCCTCCTCCCTACCATTGGCAGCCACAACTTCAGCTACCTCGGACTTACGCTCCCGAGTGCAAATTGTTGCTGTTCATAATAAGCCGCCTTTAACTGCCTTCCAAAACAAAATTCCTGGATAAATTTTGTTCATGCACTTTCCATGTGTAGATGGGTAAGCAGCCAGTACTGTACCTTGATTTGCAAAAAATATCTGGTTGATGTGCAGTAATTCTGAAAGCAACTACCACTGTTACACCTACATTCCCAAATAGGTAAATAAAAACTTCCCATTGTCAGAAAGTACTACTAGCTGTTCATGTATTTCCATCCATAACAGTTACCACATTCCAAAAGAATTTCATTGCACAAAGTACTCTGAGGTCTTTTAATATGAAAATATGCTATATAAATGCAAGCATTTTCTTTAGTTGCATTTCCAAATGGCACATAAGAGAACTTTCCATGGAAAATAAATAATGTAAAAGAAAACGTTGATCATTTCATTAAAAGGCACACTGCAATCAGGGAGCTTTACATAATTAGCTTTAATGTGCCTAAGTGTGAAAGCAGACGTGGTAACATACATTAATTTTTATAGTGTATTTTGAGTTTCCCAAGATGCAATTATACAAGGTTTTTGGATCTGTTCAAGTTGCAATTATCGTGAAAAATATAACTACAACATGTTTGCTAGCCTATTTGATTCTCCAAATAGTATAGTACGTCTTGGATACGAATAGACTTTTCTTACGTTGGTCAGTGGATTAAGAATTGGCTGCATTCCCATAGGCAGGAACTGGTTATTAATGGTTGTGGATCTGCATGGAGATTGGTTACCAGTGATATCCTGTAGGGATTGGTGTTAAGGCAGTTTCTTTTTACCATCTTCATTAATGACCTGGAGGTAGGTATTGGGGGAACGGTCCACAAGTTTGAGGATGATACAAAGATTTGTGCAAGTGTTAGGATTGTGGATGCGCATATACAGCTGCAAGTGGATCCTGATGCGATGGGCAATGGGCGTTTCGCAAATGGTATTTATCTTAGATAAATGGTGCTGCCCACGTGCGTGACACTACAAGTGTACATACACCCTACAGGGTACAGAACTGAAGTCTGTTGAGAAAGAAAGATCTCAGTGTTACAGTACATAATTCTCTTGTTAACAAACAATGGCATGGTGATAGCCAAAGCAAATAGGGTATTAGGTTGCATTGCCAGGACAATTTAATGTCTAACAAAGACACATCATTTTTTCTTTGGTTAGCCCCCATTTAGAATACATAGAAACATAGAAGATAGGAGCAGGAGTAGGCCATTCGGCCCTTCGAGCCTGCTCCGCCATTCAATGAGATCATGGCTGATCATCCAAATTCAGTACCCTGTCCCTGCCTTCTCCCCATATCCCTTGAGCCTTAAGAAATATATCCAACTCCTTCTTGAATATATTTAATGAACTGGCCTCCACCGCCCTCTGTGGCAGAGAATTCCACAGGTTCACCACTCTCTGGGTGAAGAAATTCCTCATTTCAGTCCTAAATGGCTTACCCCTTATCCTTAGACTATGACCCCTGGTTTTGGACTCCCCGGCCATCATAAACATCCTTCCTGCATCTAGTCTGTCCAGGCCTGACAGAATTTTATAGGTTTCGATGAGATCCCCTCTCAATCTTCTAAACTCCAGTGAGTATAAGCCCAATCGACACAATCTCTCCTCATACGTCATTCCTGCCATCCCAGGTATCAGCCTGGTGAATCTTCGCTGCACTCCTTCCATGGCAAGAACATCCTTCCTCAGGTAAGGCGACCAAAACTGCACACAATACTGTGTCCATTTCTGGTTCCCTCGCATGGTGGGTGATAGAGGCTTTGGAAAAGGTTCAAATGGGGCCACAAACAAGAACAATAGCCATTTTAAAAGACCTGGCTTACCCAGATAGGCTGTGTCTTTTTACTTCAAAGATGCATAGACTCTGAGGTGATCCAATAGACATATTTAACGTAATGAAGGGACTAGGCGGTGTTCACATTGACAGATCATATCAATTGAATAGGTCAGGGAGGACTGGGGTCCTGCATATAAGTTACGCAAGGGCAGAACTAAGTTAGATGTGTCTGGAGGTTCTTCTTTTCCCAGAGGATAGTCGACTGCGGGAACAAGTTGCCAGCTTGTGCGGCGTGTGCTAATTTGCTGCATACCTTCAAAAGACAGCTGGAGCAGTTCCTAGTTGTGGCAGATATCACCGCACATGAAAGGTAGGTGGAATCTCAAGCAATATACATCATGGTCAATATGATCTCCTGGACGAGGTTTGATCACATAAGGAGGGTCAGACAGGAATTTTCCAGATTTTTTTCCTCCTAAATTGACCATGGCTTTTCAAAATCTGTTTTTTTGCCTCTCCCAGGAGATGACATAGCTGCTGGTGGGCGTTGTGAAACATGATGCTGAAGAGGCATCACGACTGTGTGGGGCAGGCTCGACGGACCAGTTGGTCTTTTCCTGTCCCTCATTTTCGTATGTTCACATGCAACTGCTTTGGTATCAAGGAACCTTAGCTAAACAGCTATGTTCCTTATTTAGCTGTTGTAAGCACTGACTGAAGATGTTGAGCACTTGTACTTTCCATTGCTTGATGTCAGTTAACAGTGAAATTCAGATACATGGGATAAAAATAGGTCAGGTGAAGTGTGCCATTTTAATTAAAGAATGTCCATCTTTTGAGATAGAAACTTCTGATGACAATTGATGCATGAAAAGCATACTTACTGCAATATAATACACTTTGGCCTTTTCCACCAACTGCCAGTTTTCCTTCTGGTCCAGATGCTTCTCCTTTTTGTAACAATTTGCAGCTGCTAGGTTAGCGACAAGAGACCTAAAATAGCCGAATGAAGTTAGTTAGCTAATTGCTTGTCATACTATAAATAGAATGAAACCAGGAAGCCGACAACCTTTCAAAACATGTTATCCCTTCTACAGAACATGGGGTTGCAATATCCAGTAACTTAAGCAACATTTTATTTAACTGAGATGCAATAGTACAGATAATTGTTGACTGATTTCCAGTGATCTTTAATTCTGCCCAAAGATGTAAGTAACAGCTTATACAGCAGTTTGCTCAGCTGACACAAAGGACTGACTTAATGAGGATACTCAGCGGCAGACTGGTTCCCCTGAAAGAGCATGGGATTCCCACAGAAAAGGAAGGGAGGGGGGGCACCAACACAGCACTATGGAATAATTCATAGGGCACTTGGGAAATCTTCCAATTTATATATGGACAGTCTGCCTCTGAGGATACTAGTTTTGTTATACATGTTCTGATGGATATTGAATGGAATACTTTGAGTATTCTAATTTATTCAAATTATATGTTTGTATACTTTCAGCAAGTTGCTGTGGTCTAGAAATAATGTACCGGATTCATTAAGCGTCTTTAGTAAATTTTAAATTTACTCCCTCCTTCCCGAGTGTAATAACTCTCACTATGAAATGGTTCCGGTGATACTAGCAGTCTCTAGTACTTTGTACAAGCACCTAGCCAATGAGTGACACCAGGTTATGTTGATTATGGGGAGCAACAGCGCTGAATTCCATTACTTCCTTCCCGGTTTCCCATGTATATGCACTTTCTACCATGGTCACAGACAGTGATTAGGACTAGGCACCTTGACTGATTTCACCCTTAATAATCCCAGGAGAATAAAGCCAATTGCTGCTGCTCTAGCTGAGATCAGCAAACTCAGCACAGACCACGGATGGATTCTGGAATTTGAAATCTTTCTGAGCAGGATGACTTAGTGTACACCCCATGGTGTTTCTAGTCACTGAACCAACCAGGTAAGTTTCCAAACAATTTTCTTTTCATTTTGCTAATGATTTCAATAATTTTCCCAAATGTTCGTTTTTCTCCGAATCCACATTCACCTCCGTGGAAGTGTTATGGATTAATTGCAAACTTTCTTAAAAAGCATTTTGTCAGATGCTAAGAATGCTGAAACCTAATTATACGTAGCACTCAGTAATTTTACAAACATTTGTTAAAAATCTTCAATATTTACCTCAGAAAAGAAAACATACAGATGGCTTAAATACCTTCTGGTACTTCCAAATCGATTTAATGTTGTACTCCAATTACTCAACAAAAGAACACTGACCAGCAGAGATAGATCAACATTTTAAGCTGTGATTACAGACAAAACTATTTCCACTACAATGTGAGAGGAAAAAAAAGATAAGATTAACATTGTAATCCTTTAATTTGCCACTTTCTCTTACATTGTACTCCTAATAGCAAGCAAAGCCACGAGGATGGCGACTGGCAAGTTTCTTATTCTTGCTGTCTCTAAAAAGAATCTATCCAGCCCACCCCTCCGCAACATCCCTTTGCGGTTCTACACAATAAATCATTACCACTCCAAGGTATTTTCGGCCCTCAAAGGGTTGATAACCAGAGGGCACAGATTTAAGCCGATTGGCAAAATAATGAGAGGCACCGTGAGGAAAAGTTTTTTTTAAACACAATGAGTAGTTAGGATTTGGAATGCACTGCCCGATAGGGGGGTGGAAACAAATTCAATAGTAGCTTTCAAAAGGGAATTGGATAAATACTTGGAGGAAAAAAAAATGCAGTGATATGGGGAAAAAGCAGGGGAGTGGAACTAACCGGATTGCTCTTCGAAAGAGCCGGTGCAGACTCGATGGACCAAATGGCCCCCTTCTGTGCTGTACTATTCTATGATTCTATGTACAGGGAACTGGGACTCTACCCATCAGAGTAAGGAATTGGAAAAGGTCTGAAAGTGGTGTATTCCAAAGGTCATTGCTGGGTCCACTTTTGATCCCTAATTTAGGAATACAGACAGGTTAGAGGAATGGGCAGACAGAGAAGCTAAGGGGAGATTTTTTTTATTTTTTTTATACAGAGGTTTTAAAACAATGAGTGGATTGGATAGAATGAACAGGGAAAGACTATTTCCTCTGGTTGGAAAGTCAGTGCCATATGGGTTATCAATTTGAAACGGTTACTATCAGAGTACAGAGAGGAGTTAAGAGAAATTTCTTTACACTGCAGATTTTTGGACCATGGAATGTTTTGTCATGGGGAGTGGTTGTTGGCAGAGATCACTGTATTTGTTAAGAGAAAACTAGATAAATATTTGAGGCAGAGAAAAGATACAGGGCTATGAGGAGATAGCAGGCCAGCAGAATTAGTTTTGGATTGCTCTAGCAAAGAACCAGAACAGACACAATGGGCTGAATTGCCTCCTCGTGTGCAATAAACTTTTATGGTTCTGTGAGAGCAATCTAAGATAGGAGAGCCAAGATAATCTAAGAGGTTAGAAAAAGATCAAGAACGAGAATCAATGATTAAAATATAAAATCATGTACAGGAAACTCTCGTTTAAACGGCACCTAAATATCCGGAATTCTATATTAACCGGCAAAATTCATACTCCGAAAACAACACCTCAATAACCGGAAATGTTGCTGAGTCCGAGTCTCCTGCAGTGGCCGAGTTAGTCAGTGGAGGTAGTTCTCCAAACTGCCACTACTCGGCTTCTTGGCGCTGTCAGAAGTCTGAACACCTCAATAACAGGAGTCTGACTCTCCCGCACTGCCGGTAGTCTCTTCCGATCCACCATTTTTCTGTGTGTCTCTCCATCTTTATCGTGAATTATCTCCCCCATCTTGCATTATGGGATTCTGTAGGTGAGTACCCAATTACTGTATACTGCACATTTCTTGATTTTTAAATTTTTGTTTGTTAAAAATAGCCTCGGTAGGTAACCCTCTCCGTCATCCAGAATTTTTAATCAACCGTCACCATCCCAGTCCCGTCGGTGCCGGATACCAAGAGTTTCCTGTACTCAGAATTATTCTCTCAGTTCCTATTCCAACAAGGAAGAAAGCAGTACTTGACCTGATCCTCCATAATGAAACAGAGCAAGCAGGTAACCTAAAAAGCAGGTGCCCATTTGGGAAACAGGGACCACAATGTAATTTGCTTCTGAGCATGACTGGAAAAAAAACTTCATTGCAAGATCAAATGGGAGGAAAAATTAGTTAGAGTTATACATATGGTTAGAGTTAAGAAATAATAGAGGTACCATTACACTATTAGCTGTATTCTATAGGCCGCCAACTAGTGGGAAGAATATAGAGGAGCAAATCTGCAGGGAAATTACTGAGAGGTGCAAGAACTATAGAGTAGTGATAATGGAGGACTTCAACTATCCTAATATAGACTGGGATAGTATTGGTGTAAAGGGCAGAGAGGGGGAAGAATTTCTGAAGTGTGTTCAGGAGAACTTTCTTGATCAGTATATTTCCAGCCCAACGAGGAACGAGGCATTGCTGGATCTGGTTCTGGGGAATGAGGTGGGGCCAATTAGGGACCAAAAAGGAGACCTATGCATGGAGGCAGACTGCATGGCTGAGGTACTAAATGAGTACTTTGCATCTGTCTTCACCAAGGAAGAAGATGCAGCCAAAGTCATAGTGAAAGAGAAGGTAGTGGAGATACTGGATGGGATAAAAATTGATAACGAGGAGGTACTAGAAAGGCTGGCTGTACTTGAAGTAGATAAGTCACCAGGACTAGATGGGATGCATCCTAGGATGCTGAGGGAAGTTAAGGTGGAAATCGCAGAGGTACTGGCCATAATCTTCCAATCCTCCTTAGATACAGGGGTGGTGCCAGAAGACTGGAGAATTGCAAATGTTACACCCTTGTTCAAAAAAGGGTGTAAGGATAAACCCAGCAACTACAGGCCAGTCAGTTTAACCTCGGTAGTGGGGAAGCTTTTAGAAACGATAATCAGGGACAAAATTAACAATCACTTGGACAAGTGTGGATTAATTAAGGAAAGCCAGCACAGATGTGTTAAAGGCAAATCATGTTTAACTAACTTGATCGAGTTTTCTGATGAAGTAACAGAGAGGGTTGATGAGGGCAATGCGGTTGACGTGGTGTACATGGACTTCCAAAAAATGTTTGATAAAGTGCCACATAATAGGCTTGCCAGCAAAGTTAAAGCCCGTGGAATAAAAGGCCCATGGAATAAAAGGGACAGTGGCAGCAGGATACGGAATTGGCTAAGTGACAGGACACAGAGAGTAGTGGTGAACGGTTGTTTTTCGGACTGGAAGAAGGTATACAGTGGTGTTCGCCAGGGGTCAGTACTAGGACCACTGCTTTTCTTGATATCTATTAATGACTTGGACTTGGGTACAATTTCAAAATTTGCAAATGACATGGGCGGATACGTGGCAGATGAAATTTAATTAAACGCAGAAAAGTGCGAAGTGATACATTTTGTTAGAAAGAACGAGGAGAGGCAATACAGGTACACTATCCCTTATCCGAAAGCCTTGGGACCAGCTGAGTTTAGGTTTTCGGAATTTTTCGGATTTCAGAAGGTATTATTATAAGACTGGGAAATTTGTATTTAATATAAATTGTAAAAGTTCAGGCTACCTCTTACGACTGTTCCGTGTCTCATTCCCCTTCCTGCTTCTCTGGAAAGCCGGATATCGGCTGACTCCTACTAAGCTGGCCCGCAAATCAGGTCGGGGGGGGGGGAGAAAAGAATATCGGACGGGCCGCGGTTCAGGTCGGGGGGGGGGGGGGGGGTCGGTGTCGGGGGGGGGGGGGGGGTCGGGGGAGGAGAAAAGAATATCGGACGGGCCGCGGTTCGGGTCGGGTCGGAGAGAGAAAAGAATATCGGACAGGCCGCTGCAGCTATCGGACGGGCCGCTGTATTGTTGGGTTCACTCTCCTGGTACCTCCTTCACACTGCCTGGCTCGGCCTGCAATCTCCTACCCAGGAGGGAACTCTGTGACCCTCTGCCCTGCTCAGCGTAAGTCGTGCGCCACTCTGGTCATGTCGTGCGCACGACTTACGCTGAACAAAAAAACTTGCGGTTTTTAGAGGTTTTCGGAAGTTCGGATAAAGGATATTCTACCTGTATAAACTAATGGGTACAATTCTAAAGGGAGTGCATGAACAGAGACACCTGAGGTATATGTGCTCAAATCATTAAAGGTGGCAGGACAGGTTGAGAAAGTGGTTAAAAAAGCATATGGGATCCTGGGCTTCATAAACAAAGGCATAGAGTACAAAAGCAAGGAAGTTATGATGAACCTGTATAAAACACTGGTTCGGCCTCAACTGGAGTATTGTGTCCAGTTCTGGGCACCGCACTTTTAGGAAGGAAGTGAAGGCCTTAGAGAGGGTGCAGAAAAGATTTACGAGAATGGTTCCAGGGATGCGGAACTTCAGTTACGTGGATAGACTGGAGAAGCTGGGGTTGTTACCCTTGGAGCAGAGAAGGTTGAGAGGAGATCAGATAGAGGTGTTCAAAATCATGATGGTCTAGACAGAGTAGATAGAGAGAAACTGATCCCATTGGCAGAAGGGTCGAGAACCAGAGGACACAGATTGGCAGATGAACCAAAGGCGACAGGAGGGAAAACTTTTTTACGCAGCAAGTGGTTAGGATCTGGAATGCACTGCCTGAAAGGGTGGTGGAGGCAGACTCAATCGTGGCTTTCAAAAGGGAATTGGATAAGTACCTGAAGGAATTTTTTTTTTACAGGGCTGTGGGTAAAGGGCAGGGGAGTGGGACTAGCTGAGGTGCTCGACATGCTGAATTGCCTCCTTCTGTGCTATAACCATTCGATGATTCTATACAGTCATAGATCAGCAATGGGAAGTATTTAAACAAAAGATAGCATGGTATAAATCAAGTACATTCCAGTAAGGATTGATCAGACTGTATTGAAAGACTGGAGTTCTTTCAATGAATTAGGTGATTAAATCAAATTTGGAACAAAAAAAAAAATCCTTTACATGGCAGATAATGAAAATGAAAGCTAGAACAAATAGAAAAGAAAGCGCTGATTATTATGCCAAGAACTGCAGGGTGAGAAATGTAACTCCGTCTTCAAAAAAAGGACACGGATAAGCTAGGAAATTATAGCCCAATTAGTCTTCGACAGTACTACAGTCTGCAACAAGGGATGAAGTTACAAGCCATGTAGAGAAACACAAGCTAATCAATGAAGTCAGCACGGATTTCTAAAGTGCTGGCTGTACTTGACTAATCATAGAATTCTTTGAAGAAATAACAGTTAATTAATGAAGGAAATGTTGTGTAGTGGTTTATATGGATTTGATCACATACCACACAAGAGACTTCTAGCAAAGACAATGGCACAATGAATTAAAGGGAATATGCCACAAGTGCAGAGAAGTAGTTGGTGAGCAGAAAACAAAGCATAAAGGGGAGTTTCTCAGACTGGAAATATGTTGTGTGTGTTTTCGGGGTCTATGTTGGGGCTGCTGATATTACTACCATATATACTTAATGATCTGAACAATATCAAAATTTGCTGATGACACCAAATTAAGAGGTAAAGCAAATTGTGATGAGGACTATGAAAGGCTGCAGGAGGACAAAGATGAACTAGCAGAATGGACAGAAAGATGTCAGATGCAGTTTACGGTAGAGAAAGTGATACATTTTGGAAGTAAAAATAGGGAAAAGAACTGCACCTTAAATGATAAGATTTTAAATGGAGTAGAGGAGCAGAAAGGCCTTGGTGTGTGGACACATGAGTAATTAAAGGTTGCACAAGTAGATAAGGCTATAAAAAGTCAACTGGAATCCTTGGTACTGTGTTTGGAAGCACACAAAAGCAAGGACCCAATGGGGTATTGTGCATGGCTCGAAGCATCCTATTTTAGGAAGGATATACGTAAAAGAAATGGAAAAGTTGCAGCATAGATCAACTAGGATGTTATCAGAAATGAGAGATATGAAGAAAGGCTTCAGAAGCTTGGGCTTTTTCCCCTAGAGCAGAGAAGGCTGAGGCGTGACTTGATAAACCAAAGTTTTCAAGAGTTACAATTGGATTAATAGTAATAGATTGCTTCCTTTGGTCAGTGTGATAGTAACAAAGGGCACACAAAAGATGGAAGAGGAAGTTAGAAAAAGCTTCTTTGCACAGGCAATTAGAATGCATCATTTTCTGGCACAAGCCATTGTTGAAGCAGAAATCCTAAGTATTTAAAAAAAAAGAGAATTTGACAGTTGCCAAGAGGAATGTTAAAGAATACAGGGAGTAAGTAGGAGAGTGGAATTAAGACTGGGTGAGTAAAAAAAACACTGGCAGGCTTTATGGGTTTGTTTGGTTCGTTTCTGTGTCATTATATTCTATGATGAGTATAGAGTTTCAAATTTCATTTCCTTTCATAGTCAGTGAAATGAACAAACTACATAGAATAATAGAATGATGCAGCACAGGAGGCGGCAATTAGGCCCACCGTGCCAACTCTTTGAAAGAGCTATACTGGAATCTAACTTGCATTTGATTTTTTTTAAATTTGCATTTTTTATAGCACCTTTCACGACCACCGGACGTCTCAAAGCGCTTTACAGCCAATTAAGTACTTTTTTTTTTGAAGTGTAGTCACTGTTGTAATGTGGGAAATATGGCAGCCAATTTGCACACAGCAAGCTCCCACAAACAGTAATGTGATAATGACCAGATAATCTGTATTTGTTATGTTGATTGAGGGATATTGGCCAGGACACCGGGGATAACTCCCCTGCTCTTCTTTGAAATAGTGCCATGGCATCTTTTACGTCCACTTGAGAGCAGACACCTCATCCGAAAGACGGCACACCCGACAGTTCAGCACTCCCTCAGCACTGCACTGAACTGTCAGCCTAGATTTTTGTGCTCAAGTCCCTGGAGTGGGACTTGAACCCACAACCTTCTGACTCAGGGGAGAAAGTGCTACCCACTGAGCCACAGCTGACTCTTATTATTTATTTAATAAAAAACAGTATTCTAACCTTGAACTAAGTTTCTTGAAAAGAGTCGCTGACCTGTTGTCACCAGTGATGCAGGCAGCACAGGTGCCCGTTGGCTGTTCACTTTGCTCATAATAATGAGCATCAACATGGGCTTCTTCAGCTTTCTTCTTCAAGATTTCACCAAATTTATCTCTTCCAATGCACCCAAAGAAAGTTGCTACCTTATGAGGTTGCTGAATCATCCACTGCAATAAAAAAGAGCAAAATTTGTCTAAAATTCTGTTTCAAAGTACAACACCTGATTCAAGACAGTCCGTAAACATGCCGTCACCAAACAGTCCGTGTCCATCTTTCCCGCAACTCCGATTGTATCTCTCCAATCAGGTTTCCATCCCTACCACAATACCGAAGCGGCCCGAATCAAAGTTACAAATTACATCCTCTGTGATTGTGACCGTGGTGCATTATCTTTTCACACCCTCTTTGCAGTTTTTATAGTGGTTGACCACACCATGCTCTTCCAACATCTCTCTTCCGTTGTCCAGCTTAGTTGTACTACCCTCACTTGGTTCCACTCTTACCTATTTAATCACTGCCAGACTATTTCCAGCAAAGGCTTCTCTTCCCACTCCTGCACTATTGCCTTCGGAGACCCCCAAGGTTCTATCCTTGGCCCCTCCTTCCCTTCATCTACATGCTGTCCCTTCACGATATGATACAAAAAAAACAAGGTCAGTTTTCGCATGTACACTGAGGACACCCAGCTCTACCTCTCCAGAATCCTCTCTCGAACCCTGCACTACCGTTGTTGTCAGACTGCTTTGTCTGACATGCCATCTTGGAATAGCCGCAATTTCCTTTAGTTAAATAGTGGGAAGACAAAAGCCATTATTTCCAGCTCCACCCCCTCCCACAAAATCCGTACCTTTGCCAGGTTTCATTCCCCTCCCTGGCCACTGTCTCAAGCTGAACCAGATTGCTCGAAACCTCTGCATCCTATTCAACCCTGAGCCAAGTTTCCAACCCTGCACATTCTCCATCACAAAGACTGCATACTTCCACCTCTGTAACATCGCCCGATACCGTCCTTGTCTCAGCCCATCTGCCACTGAAACCTTCATCCATACCTTTGACACTTCTAAACTCAACTATTCTAATGCTCTCCTGGCCAGCCTCCGATCTTAACCCCTCCATAAACTTTAGCTCATCCAAAACTCTGCTGCCCATATCCTAACCCACACAAGGTTCCACTCACTCATCACCCCCATCTTCGCTGTCCTGCACTGGCTCCTGGTCCTCAAACACCTAAAATTTAAAAATGTTCATACTCGTGTTTAAATCCCATCATAGTCTAGCTCCTCCCTATCTCTGCAACCTCCTCCCAACCTCCCCCCACTTCTCTCGGACTCTAACCTCTTGTGAATCCACCCCCTCTCTTCGCTCAAACACTGACACCGTTCCTTTAGCCGTCTAGGCATATGCTCTGGAATTCCTTCCCTACGGCCCTTTGCCTTTCACTTCCCCCTCCTTCTTTACAATACTCCTTATAACCCACCTCTTCGACCGATCTTTTGGTCACCCATCCTAATATCTCCTTCATTGGTTTGGCATTAATTTTTCCTTACGCCTATGAAGTGCCTTTTATTTCTACGTTAAAGGTGGTATAAAATGCAAGTAGTTGTTGATGACAGTAAAATGCATTGGCTGTCAAAGGGGTCAGGGTTAGTAACTGTCTTTTTTGCAAGGCCTAATCTCTGCCAAAACTAGTCAAATACCATGAAAAGCAATACTATACTTTCTTAAGTATCTTGGTAACTTTTACACACAGTCCTCCAAAATCCTGACTATCAGTGAAGACTATTAAATCCTGAAACTGCTCTAAATCTTTTTTATAAGCTAAACTATTAACAACCTAACAGGCTATATTTTCCATGCTTGGTACTTCGAGTTCAGGACCTGTGTGCTTGTTTGAAATGAGTACAGCCAATCATACGAATCTTCCAGACCAGCTGTAATTAGATATGCAAAGAGAACTTGTAGCCTGAATCAGTTTTGGCAGTCTTTCCAAAGGTTATGTTGACCAATAGAAGTACCTAGCAAAGCAAACACAGAGGTAGAAACGTTATTGGCAACTGTGTGACCTTGACTCACTGGTAGAGTCATCCTAATGGTGCAGGCTGGCTGCTGGTGTCCTTGCAGCAAATGGCTGCACGCTGGCTCAGAGCCTGCAGAGCAGTTGTCCGCAGTCTTTGCCAAGTAGGTACAATACGACCTGCAGATACAGATCATGGCACTGACAGATGCACAGTACAACTCTGGATCAGCTGATCTCCCTGGCATGCCTTCTTTTATCTTGTACCACTTCAATCACTAAATGCTGTTCTTGCGTCACTTTAGGAACAACACCCATCATTAATTTTAACTTGAATTGCCAACCAACACGGAACTCTAGAGTTTGTAGTTGGATAGCTTGCAGTGAAAGTTGGTACTGCAAGAGCCCCCTTTCATATCCACTTCTCTTTTTGACTTGCCTGTTCTTCCATACTCTTGTAAATAGTATTGTTGGCTTTCTGGCAACTTTACAGACAATATTCAGTTGTTTTGTTTCCATATAAATATTCCCTTTATGTTTGAATGCCAAAAAAACCAAAATATTAAAAAACAGCAAGGGGAAAAATTAAAATCGGACATAAAAATCTTTGCTCATTTGCAAACTCCTTTTTGCTTACTTCACCAACAGGAAATTGTACTCTGGCTTCTAATCACAGCTATCATATTAATATGAAGCTTTTACACTTCAAGACTTCCCAGCCCTTGCACACACATTCCACGCCAGCAGGACCAAGCCCACTGCTGTGAAAATATTGCTGAAAAGGCAACATGTAATTATTTGTTTGCAAGAAACTCGCCAAATACTTGAGGATATGAAGTAATTTGGCTCTACTTAAACAATCCCTTCATGTTCTGATGCGAAGCAAAAAAATAGAAAACAAAAACCAGCTCGAAAAAGCCACTGGGGGAAGAAAAGGGATTTTTTTAAAAATACAGACTAAAAAGTCTCTGAACCTTTAAGAACTCCTTTGAGCATGGGGCTTATTGCCCACTTCACAGATGGGAAATTGCACACAGGGCTATTAACATACATTATCATAGTAAAATAAAGCATTTGTACTTTGAGATTTCCCAGCTGTTGCAGACACAATCTAGAGGTAATAAAGTGTAAGTATGGCAGGACAGAGCTAGTCATAAAAGTACTGTAGGTTCTTTTTTTGAAAGCCTGGGAATGAGTGTATTTTAGTTGCCAATGAGTATAGGACACAAATTGTTATTCCATAGTGGGAGGATGAAGGTACTGTCGTGATTTTTCTTTTACATTGTAAACTGAGATAAGGCTTATTAGAAATGTAAGTATTTATCATTTTAATTTAAAAGAACATTGAGGAATTTGGTGCAAATATAGTAACTTATGGAATACCTTGTCACAACTTCTTAGTGTCTCTTGTTTCAAGATGCCCACCAGAACTATAACATAGTCAAGATGCCCACCAGAACTATAACATAGGTGAGAACCTCAAAAAGACCAAACGTCAGTCTGAAAGATGCTCGCTAAGGCAACTGACTCAATCACATCAGAATCAATCACGTTATGTAACATATTCAAACATTTTTATATATAAAATATAAATGAGCTTCTTTCCCTAATTCTGGTGCATCCTTCCCTCATCACCTACCCTGACCATTTTCTTTCCTTCACTGCCATTTCTGAAGACCTTGGCACAACTGCTAAATTACTTTTGATGTGAAGTCACTTGTTACATAGATAAATATACCAACCAATTTACACACAGGATCCCACAAATGAGATGAATAACCTGTTCATTTGTTTTTAGTGGTGTCTGTTGAGGGAGAAGTGTTGGCTAAGACACCAGAAGAAAAAGAAACCACTCTTTGAAAAAGAGTGGAGTTTAAGTTCACCTGAAGCACAGGAACAGGCAGGTGGGACACAGGTTTAACATCTCGTCTGAAAAACACCACTTCTGACACTGAAGCACTCCCTCAGTACTGCACTGAAGTGTCAGCCGAAATTATGTTCTCAAGTCCTAAAGGTGAGGTTTGAAGCCACAACCTACCAACTGAACCAAGCTGAGCCTGTTTTTGGAAGTTGAACTAGCAACATTTTTGCCATTTTCTTGACAGGACAAGGGATCAATAAAACAAAGGAAATGCAATTTACAAGGATAACCAGACCAACCAAATTTGTGGAAAGAGTGACACGTCTGCAACAAAAGACCATTTCACAAGACCATCAAGATTCGAGGAGCGACTATTTTCAAAAAAAGTGATTTGGCATTTCTTAACCATAAACGTAGCCCTATATTAGACACCAAAGACTTAATTGCATTGCAGATTTTTGGAAAATCAGTTACAAAAGGAGATTTTTGAAGTTGTGAGATGGATTTAGAGCATAGCACTTTATCATAATGACAGAGTTTTGTGTTCACAAATCCATCAACGAAATTAAAACAGATAATATAGGCTCTTGTAAAAGTGATTTTTGTTAATCTGTATGATGGAAATCAAAAACACAAAACAGATTTTTATTTTTCAAGAATCTGGGGAAAAGGATAAGCTGTTTTCAAATACAACATCTGGACGACATCTACCATCACTGCAATTTCATGCACAGTTAGTAATGAGGCAGATATGTGCTCCTTTCCATAAGGGTTGCACATATGGTTGATACTGCTGCTCTAAGAAGTTAATTCCAGATTATGATCCACAACTGTTTCAGTTTGTATGGTATCTTGGATAGATGTGTGCTGATGGCTGTCTGCCATCTATGCCTCCTGTTCCATTAGTGCAACACATTATCTATGGATTCATACCAGATCACACACTCTGTGCAGGGCACTAGAGTCAGATTCAGTTACACGGAAGCCAATGGCAACTAACTTCCAAATGTACTGCCTAAGTATTCGGGAATAGATTTGCAAATCTAGAGAGCTCCACTCTTTTTAAGAAAATAATTTATCAGTTAAAAAAAAAAGGCATATGTATTTATGTATATATTTTTTGCATATGCGCCATGATTGCACAAAAGTTTATAGATTATGGGAGAGAAATTCAGTATCGCCCTGTTTGGGATGCAATTATCGACCGGGCGCAAAGTTTAGCGCCTGGCGCCAATTATCGCCTCCGACTGCAAACTTGGCTTCTATCGCCCCTGGAGGTGATTGGAGCACTAAATCAGGTGCTACAGACCACTCTTATGGTGCTAACGCTGAGGAGCGAGGCGCTAACTCAGAGCGCTGGCGAAGCTCATGTGATGTCAGTCAGCAATAAAACACAGACACACTGGTGCCGGCCAGTTCTTAATGGGGAGGGTCGATCTTGCTCTCCATCCACATCCTGCTCATTGCAGCCTTGGGTCTCGGACTGGAGAGACCTGTACATCAATTCTGCTGGAAAGAACAATGGAGAGGCCATGGGAAACAGCTCAGAGTGCAGCCCCCATAATCTCTTCTAAATTGATGCAAGGTCAAATCAAAATGAACCTGCAAAGTGCTGCTCAGTACCCAAAACTCCTTCACACAGCGTTGAATCTCTCCAGCAGTCTCTCTCTCTCTCTCGCTCTGAATGCGTGGTGCAAAAATGTCGCCGACAAAAAAGGCAGGAAGCGGCCGCCTTTAAATAGCGCTCCCGACTGCAAAACGTTCCCCTCAACCTGTCATTGCTCGCGGCAGGCGGCGCCACTCAATATCCGGTCCGGGCGCTACCGGGGCATTGCACGCTCAACTGACGTCACGATCTGCAGGCGCAGGAGATCGTGGCGGTAGTGTTTAGTGCCGCCGCAAAATGTCTGGTCAATTTTGCGAGCGGCGCAAACATCACAGCGCCCGGGCGCTAGTTGCTTTAGGGCACTAACGGGAGGCGCAAAGCAACCAAATTTTTCCCCCTATATACTTCATAAGTGGTACAACGATTAATTAAATTAACCAGTACTATAGTATTATTACTGGAATTATAACTTTATGAACTTCTCTGATGTTGTACAAATACATTTGTCGGTTCCCAAGAGCAATGATTACATAGAATATACAGCATAGAAACAGGCTATTCGGCCCAACTAGTCTGTTGCTTTAGAATCGGTTTCGTTACTTGTGGTGCTCAGGTATGTAAATGCCTTCAACAGTTACCACTTTGCTCAAAGAAAATCTTTGAGCTATTTATATTTTCACTGGTGTAATATAATGCCAGACATTGTGAAAGTAAATGCATTCATAGACAAACACTCCTTTAATTCAACAACCTTTCCATGCACAATTGACTTCATTTAGCTGCTTTTATATTGACCTTTCGTTCCTATAGCTGAAGTTTCCCACAACCAACAGCTGGATGAAGGTAAAGCTCCTAAATTTACTTCAACCATCAGCCAGGGAGACCTATTTTTGACTGGGTCTTAGCACCTGCCTCCAGTGTAACACTGGACACTAAAGTGCTACATGAGTGGCAGCAAGATCTGGGAGCATTTTAAGAGTGCCCCCTGCTGCCATTACAGTTGTGATGACATCACAGGCTTTACGTTAGAAAGGAAGAAAATTGGCAAGAAATACATACCCAAGTATAATTTTAAAAATAACTCAATTCTGTAATTCCTGTAAGGCACACCAGCTCAAAGGTTTTACTGTAAATGTGACAGTCTCAATTAATGCATCTGTGTATTAACCAATCACAGAAAAGATATGGATCTCACCCCGAACAATGTGGCAATCCCTCAATACTGCACTAAAGTATCAGCCTAGATTTCTCAAGCACTGATGCAGAACTTGATCCCAAAGCTTTCTGACCCAGAGGAGGAAGTGGTACCAAACGAGTGAAGCTGAGCAGTGTTGAAGGAATTCATGGAGATAACAATGGGCTTGAACATCCCAACTTCCAACAAACAAGGATGCAGGCAGGTTTGGCAGATCATTTAAAATATTCAGCATTTAAAGTCAGCAACTCCAAAAACTAGAATTACATTTGCAGCTCATTTTCAAAAATTCATTCAATGCTCAAAAAATGGTTTCTTAACTTTTATTTTTTCATTTTGAAAGAACCTTGCAATTGTAAAATTCTACTTTGCATCATTCAGTTGTTATTGGAGAGAATGCCTACAACAGATCTGCAATTAACTTACAATGCAGTACACAGAGCCACAAAGTCTTCTAACAGAGATCCACCTTTCCACATTATAAAGTAACAGAGGCATCTATTAGTAAGTTGCTGCTTGACTCAACAACAATTTGCACTTACATTGCATCTTTAGTGTACAAAATGTAGCAAGGCACTGTCGCAGAGGTGTAATCAGACAAAACTGGATGCTGAAACAAGGAAGATATTGGATGAGGTGACCAAAAGATTGGACAAAAAGTGTTGGAATTTAAGGCGGCGACTGGTGCACAAGGACAACCAGGTCTTGTTGCACTTCCCCTTTTCCCAATCTATTACCGTTCAGATAATAATCTGCCTTCCTGTTTTTACCACCAAAGTGGATAACCTCGCATTATACTGCATCTGCCCAATCGCCCAACCTGTCCAAATCGTACTGGAGTTTCTCGGCATCCTCCTCACAGCACACACGCCCAACCAGCTTTGTGTCGTCTGCAAACTTGGAGATATTACATCTAGTTCTGTTGTATCCGTGTGTTAATAGAGACACTGAAGACAGGAGTTGGTTTCACAGGTGTTTACTAAACAAAGTCTGGAGGGGAACTAACTGATACAACACAATATACAGGCTTATATAGCCCGAGTGGCCATTACCGGCATCACAGTACACAGGGGGCTCTTAAAGGCACATACACTACAATTCCTCCCCTTTTAGCCAACCAGTACATAATATTTTAAGTAATCATTAATTACATGTTACAAGAAAAATAATCTACACATTGCTGCAGTTAATTAATTATAAGTCAGTCTCTCTGGAGGCTTCCTGACTCGGTCCGGATAATGCCTCGGTGGTGTAGTAGTTTCTGGTGGTGTAGGTCGGTCCTTTTGGCAAGGCTGATTCGGCTTGAATGCCAGTGTCGGGTTCATCGGGTTCCAGTATCACCGGATCGGAGGTAGATATGGGTATCTCTACTTCATCATTAGGCGTATAGAGTTGTGGTGTAGGTTTGTCCCTTTTCGGATGACTCTATGATCTGGTCAGCATGGCGCCTTATTATGCTTTCTCCGATGTCCACGGTATACATCAGCGGTCCTAGTCGTGTGCAGATAGTTCCAGGCTGCCATTTCTCGGTACGGTAGTCCCGGGCCAAAACTTGTTGACCTATCTGGAAGGTTCTAGTTGGCCTTTCATTCATGCCTTGAAATTGCCGGTTCTCCACGTCCCTTCTGATGTTTGGCTTGATCAAATCCAGCCGCCATCTTAGGCTTCTATTGAAGAACATCATGGCGGGAGTTTGGTTTGTAACCATATGTGTTGCATTCCTGTATGCAAACAAGAAGTTATCTACCTTATGCTGAAGTTTTATGTCTTCATTACCCATGGCCTTTATGGCCTTCTTGAAGGTCTGGACAAACCTTTCAGCCAATCCATTGGTGGCGGGATGGTATGGGGCGGACGTGTAGTGCTTAACCCCATTGCTTTTTTAAGAACTTCCTGAATTCTTCGGACACAAATTGCGGTCCATTATCAGAACAGATCTGTTCAGGCAGCCCATTCCTGGCAAATATGGTCCTTAATACTGTGATGGTTTTGTCCGTGGTGGTGGAGGACATCTTTATTACCTCCGGCCAGTTGGAGTGTGCATCAACCGCGATTAAGAACATTGAGTCCATAAATGGACCAGCAAAGTCGATGTGTACCCTTTGCCAGGGAGATGAGGGCCACTCCCATGGATGTAGAGGGGCTTGTGGTGGAGCGTTTTGGACCTTCTGGCATCCTAGGCAGCTCTTGGTCATTTCTTCGATGTCTCCATCGATACCTGGCCACCATACAAACGCCCTGGCTAGGTTCTTCATTTTCACTCCACCCAGATGCCCCTCGTGAAGCTCCTTTAGAACTTTATCCTGGAGTTTGGGTGGAATCACCACTCTGGATCCACACATCAAGGTTCCTCGGCACACTGACAGCTGTTCTCTTTGCGAGAATGCTGGCAACAGTGGTTCGCCATGTGCTGGCCATCCCTTCACTGTTAAATCGTAGACTCGTGAGCGAGTCGGGTCATTTCTCGTTTCCCTTTCAATGGCAGAATTTGTTACTGGTAGACATTCGACTATGGTAGAGTGGAAAATCTCCACTGGGTCTACGGTAGGTTCTTCTTCTACCGTTGGCAACGGTAGGCGCGATAAACCGTCAGCATTCCCATGCTGTTTTGATCCTTTGTATTCGTGTGCCCCTAGAAAAAGGGACCACCTCTGTAGCCTTTGCGCAGTCATAATGGGAACACTCTTTTTAGGGTTGAATATGGAGATGAGGGGTTGATGGTCAGTCAACAAGGTAAATTTTTGTCCGTGTAGGTAATGGTTGAATTTCTTCACTCCCCATACCAGGCTGAGTGCTTCCCTGTCGATTTGGGCATAGTTACGCTCAGCTGAGTTCAATGAGCATGACGCAAAAGCTATCGGCCGTTCCGAGCCATCAGGGAATTTATGCGATAATACTGCTCCTATGCCGTAAGGGGATGCATCGCACGCCAGTCTGATTGGCAGTGATGGGTTGTAATGAGCCAAAACTTCTTTGGACGTGATTAAGTCTTTGCATTTATGGAAGGCACGTTTACAGTCTTCGCTCCATTTCCAAATTACTCCTGTTTGTAGCAGTTCATTAAGAGGATGCAGAAGAGTTGACAAGTTCAGTAAAAATTTATGATAGTAATTTATTAATCCCAGGAACGACCTTAATTGTGAAACATTTTCAGGTGCTGGGGCTTTTGTGACCGCTTCAATTTTTTTCAGGTGACTTATGCAACCCTTCCTTATTAATTATGTGGCCACAATATGATATTTGATTCTGGAAAAATTCGCACTTGGGGCGATTTGCTCGTAGGCCCCGTTCTCTCAGCCTAGTGAGCACCTGCTCCAAATTGGCACGGTGCTTGTTGTCGTTTTCTCCTGTTACAAGGATGTCGTCTAGGTAGCATTGAGTCCCCGGAATCCCTTGGAGGACTTGCTCCATAGCTCTTTGCCAGATAGCTGGAGCGGATGCTACTCCGAAAACCAGTCGATTGTACTGGTACAGACCTTTGTGTGTATTTATCGTGAGATACTTTTTAGAGGCCTCTTCAACCTCCATCTGTAGATATGCCTGTGCCAAGTCAATTTTGGTGAAACGTTTCCCTCCGGATAGTGAGGCGAAAATATCTTCTATCCTCGGAAGAGGATACTGTACCGTGTGAAGGACCGGTTTACATTCACCTTGAAGTCGCCACAGATACGAATTTTTCTCTGTTCTTCAGATTTATCATTATTCAACGCTTTCTTCATGACTGGGACGATTGGTGTTGCCCACTCGCTCCAATCTATTTTGGATAATACGCCTGCCTTTTCCAAATTCTCCAGCTCTGCCTCGACTGCTGGACGAATTGCGTATGGCACCGGTCTTGCCTTAAAAAACTTGGGAATTGCTGCATCTTCCACTTTTATTGAGGCGGTGATGCCTTTCAAGGTTCCTAGTTTCTCTTGAAACACTTCTTTGGCGTTGGCCAAGATGTCTTTTAATCGTTCAGGTATGACGTCATCATCGTTTTTTTCCTTACTGGTCACCGTCAGTGCCTGAATGGAGTGCCAGTCTAAACGTATTTTCCTGATCCATTCACGTCCCAACAGCGGTGGACCACCATCTTGTAGAACGTATAAATACAACTTTTGTATTTCCTTGCCGTTGTATACAACAGGCACCCTTATTTTTCCTTTGGGGTATACTTTCTGCCCTGTATATTCAAGATAATGGATGTGTCTTTTAAAGGTATATGCGGAAATAGCTGCTCGTAATCCCGTCGATTTATGACGGTCAGAGCTGATCCTGTATCTAGCTCCATTTTAACTGGGGACCCTGCTATCGTGAGGGTAACCCAAATGGTCTGGTAATCTTCTTTGGCAATTACATTATGTAATTTGAGACAGCTTAGTCTCTTGTTTTCGGAGTCGCTATCGCTCTTCTGGTCTTCGGAGCTACTGTCCGTCAGCATTTGTACCTTTCTGTACTTTTCTTTATTGATTTTTTTTGTCCAGATCGGTATACCCGTGCAATGTGTCCAATCTTTCCGCATTGCCTGCATGCTTTGTCCTTGAACCAGCAGTCCCTCTGGTCGTGGGTGGATCTGCCGCAGCAATAACACCTCTCGAAACCGTGTGTCATTTCATGGGTGCCGAAGTCCTGTGTCTTTTGTTGTATCTCTGCAGCTCCTCTTGCGGCTGCTTCGTATGATACAGCCATACTGAAAGCCTTGTCCAGTGTTAAATCTTCACTTAGGAGACCGCAGACGAATTTTTCTAGAAGATAATCTGCTAGTCCTGCCCCGAATTGGCAGTGCTTTGATAGCTTTCTTAATTCGGTGAGGTAATCAGCGTTACTTTCATTCTTGTGTTGATTCCTCTTGAAGAATTTGAATCGTTCCGCTATCAGCAGCGGTGTTGGGTTTAAGTGCTCCTGTAGGGTATCAACAATTTCTTTAAAATTCTTGTCCTTTGGTTTGGCTGGAGTGATTAAGTTTCGTAACAGCCTGTATGTCTTTGCGCCCATTAGATTTAGAAGTACTGACGCTTTTTTTTCATTTTCTATTCCATTTGCGGTGCAATATACCTCCACTCTTTCCACATGTGGTCCAATCCTCTATCTCGTTATCAAAAGCATCAATATTGCCAGACTTAGGCATCCTAGAAAAAAAATGGCGCTTCCCGCGCTTTTCTTTTCTGCAGAAAAGATATGGCGCTTCCCGCGCTTCCGCCGATGACAACGCTGTTTCCTACGGGTTTCCCTTCTTTTTATTTATTTATTTACAGGTGGAGACTCGTTCCCGCCGGACTCTCTCTGCTAGGTCTGAACGCCGACTTGCTTGCAGCGCCGGCCGTCTCCCAAGTGCTCCCTCCCCGTCTGTTACTGCTTGCCTCCGCCTTCGCTGCTTGGCCTAGCTGCAGAGCCAGCCGCTGGAGCCCCAGCCCGACACCCAGGAAGGATTATTGCAGTACCTGCCACCAGCTCGGCTAGCTGGTGAAACCACAGCTTTTTCTTTTTCTTGATTTTCTTCGACTTTGGACACCAGAGGAATCGATGTCCTTGAGGTGCTGCCGAATTGCAGGTAAGTCCGTTTCCAATTCGTCGCCACTGTTGTATCCGTGTGTTAATAGAGACACTGAAGACAGGAGTTGGTTTCACAGGTGTTTACTGAACAAAGTCTGGAGGGGAACTAACTGATACAACACAATATACAGGCTTATATAGCCCGAGTGGCCATTACCGGCATTACAGTACACAGGGGGCTCTTAAAGGCACATACACTACAAGTTCCCTCACCTAGATCATTAATATATATAGTGAATAGCTGGGGTCCGAGCACCGATCCCTGCGGTACCCCACTAGTCACTGCCTTCCACTCGGAAAAAGACCAGTTTATTCCAACTCTTTGCTTCCTGTCTGCCAACCAGTTTTCTATCCAAGTCAGTACCTTACCCCCAATCCCATGTGCTTTAACTTTGCACGCTATCTCATATGCGGGACCTTATCGAAAGCCTTCTGAAAGTCCAAATACACCACATCCACTGGTTCTCCCTTATCTATTCTACCAGTTACATCCTCAAAAAATTCCAGTAGATTAGTCAAGCATTTACCTTTTGTAAATCCATGTTGACTTTGTCCGATCCTGTCACTGCTTTCCAAGTGCCCTGCTATTACATCTTTTATAATGGACTCTAGCATTTTCCCCACTACCGATGTCAGGCTTACCGGTCGGTCTATAATTCCCCGTTTTCTCTCTACCACCTTTTTTGAACAGTGGGGTTACATTAGCTACCCTCCAATCCATGGGAACTGTTCCAGAGTCTATAGAAATTTGGAAGATGACCAGCAATGCACCTACTATTTCTAGGGCCACTTCCTTAACTACCCTAGGATCGGAATATCTGGGCCATTAAGTCCCCACTCCAAAAATGTATACTTCTAGTTTTGAACCCAAGTCTGTCATTTCTGTACATTTCGTAATTTAAACTATTCATTAGCAGTCTAAGTAAACCATGAATGATGTTGGATTTGGAAAATAAGTTGTGCATCTTTTTCATGTAAACTTCATAGAAAAGTCACTTCAAAATTTCAATTGTTTCTACTTGTTAAGCTTACACCATAATTTTCTTATTAACAAAATGATTTAAGCCGAGAAAATGTTTAACCCAATAGTGGTTTCTTTTATTTATTGAATTATTGCGAAGAAATAAAGATTTCATAGAACAGTCTGACCAACTAAATTATGTCAAACTTGAATATTTTTCTTCAAACCCCTGACTGGCTTGGAACCTCTTCTGTTTACCACAGCTTTTGAATAAATAAATAGAATTTTTAATCAACTACTTTTGGCAAAAAGATATGTTTAAGCAAAATGCTATGTTAAGATGCGTGCCAGTACTCAAATGTCATCCTGAAGTCAATCGTAGTTACCTAGTCTCTGACAGCATGCCAAGAACACTTGTTACTCTAAGCATTTTATAAGCAAGCCAAGAGAAAAGATCCAGTTTTGAAGAAGAATAAAAACAAGACTATTTTTTGTTTTTAAAGTACACTTTGTCCTCAAGAATTCAAAATACATCAGACATGTCCTGCGGAGTACGACAAGGAAGTTACATCCTGTTAAAATTATTTATTTGATCGGTAGAGGCCAGATGGAATCACTCTCATACAAGCCTTTTCAACAGAGGCAATTCATTGTACATGCCATGATTCAAATAAATTACAATAAATTCTCTGCAGGTATGAATTTAGATGCAAGAATTTTTTTTAACTTCACTTACTAATTCATAATCAATTAGGCGTCAAGAGATGAAACAAAAACTAAATTTGCCCATGCCCCCATTGCACCACTATTTCTTTTATGAGAAACAACCCTTTGTGCCAAAATGTGTATATTTTTACGTTCACATTTCATTAGTACTTCTTTAAGTGTTAGCTGGGTTCAGTGGTAGTACTTTTGCCTCAGTCAGACAGTTGTGGGTTTAAACCCCAATGCAGGACTTGAACATATAATCTACGCTGACGCATCAGAGCAGTGCCGATGGAGTACCGCATTGCATGACTGCCACCTTTCAAATCAGATGTTAAACTGAGACCCCGTCTACCTGTTCAGGTAGAAATGAAAAGATTCCATGGTACTATTCGAAGAAGAGCAGGCTATTTCTCCCAGTGTGCTGGCCCAACATTTATCCCTCAATCAACAACACTAAAAATAGACTGATCCATTGGCTGTGAAGTGCTTTGGGACATCCTGAGAACATGAAAGACACCATATAAATGCAAGTTCTTGCTTGATTCATTCATTCTTTCTTTAATGCCATTTTCAGGGTCATCTTTTACAAAAGTAGGTTATTACCCCAAAAATGGAAATTGATCAGCAATAATTGGCATAACATAATAACATAGACAAGGCATCTGGCAGAGGTTCAGATTCCAAAAATGGGTTACATTTCCCATCCTGCCATAACATTTTGCCATGTCTTATACTACTTTTAAGTATTAATATAGTGGACTTTTGTATTAATTTGAGAGAATTCAGTGAACATATATGATATATAATTTGCATTTTTTATTGAATCTGATCTTGCTCCACATTAACACTGTAGATCATGATGATTTATGAAGCACCTTATTTTTCTGATAACCCTCAAAAGAGATTCAAATACAATGAATTACTCTGAAGTGACTTGTCTATTGCTGGACAAGAGGGCAGGAAAGAGAGGACAAGCCTTACAAACACCTAATAGGAGGTGCATTTCACCTCAGTCAACATGTTCCCGGACTCCTCTGCCATCCAGGACTACACTGCTGTGACTCTACTATACCACTCAATTGCTTCAAGTTCAAGGTAACTTGTTCCAGCTGACAGTGTCCATCTTCCCACCTACTGCTGTTACCTGTTGAGCTTCAGGACTGTACTTTCAATGCACTGCTGACTTCTCAGCTTTGCGCTGCTGCTGTGTTAGGTTCTGAACAGAAATCTTCTCCTGAGCCAAAGTACATTTCGCAGCTAGCTTCTGGGCTTTACTGTGACCTCCAGATTTGTAGATGCTTTCTACTGATAGTGTATTTGCTGTTGGACTGCCTCTATTCCAGTACCTGGTCTGCTTCTATGGACTCCATTTTCTGCTCCTACACTGGAAATTTTTCCAACTACATTGAGTCGATTTTGCTCTGTTTCTGCTTGTTCCACTTTGGATCAGAGAAAGACAAATTGGAATATTTTCTTAATGGTGAGAGATTAGGAACTGTGGAGGAGCAAAGGGATTTCAGTGTCCATGTACACAAATCACTAAAAGCTGGTGGGCAGGTACAACAAGTAATCAAATTGGCTAATGGAATTTTGGCCTTTTTCTCAAGCAGGTTGGAATTTAAAAGTAGAAGTGATGCTTCAGTTGTACAGAGCCTTGGTCAGGCCCCATTTGGAATACTGCATTCAGTTTTGGGCAGTGACCCTCAAGAAGGGTATATTGGGCCTGGACTGAATGGCCAATTCCTGCTTATGAGTTTCTAAATTTTGTACTTTATGGACAACCTGGCATATCTTGACATTTGTATCTGTACACATCAATTCACTCTGCCAGTCACAAAAAAATCACTACAGGGCCAAAAATTTTGAATGCTGATGGGTTAAAGGCACCGCAGCTATACATTGTTTACAAGGTAGTATTTGATACAGTGATAGACTTGAAAGGTTTATCGTTATTTTTGCTCCTCCGCCTGACCTGAAGAAAAGCAGAACCAGCGAGCTTAGGTGGACAATTTTTATTTTAATGAGGAGGAAATATTGTCATCTATCTATATTTAAAAAAAGCATACTGCTCATTTAAATAACATTTACTTAATACTTATGGCATTGGAAGAAAGGCACGTTAAAAACTTTTCTAAAATTGTCTAATGTTTTTGGTCTGAGCAAGATATATCTTTGAGAACACAATGTTCAAACACTGTTGCTCTTGGCTAGGATCTTTCAAATTTTCTTCATGACCACTGATTGTAATGACAATCATACTGAGTATTACATTTCTGTTTTACAAAGTATAAACATAATATGGCCCCTCAGAGAATATCTTTTAATTACATAGTAAAAGTTTCTAATGCAATAAACCAGGCAAATATATTGGAAAGATACATGCTCTTGGCTGGAGGTTCTGACATGTTCCATGAACCAGCCTGTGCATCATGCTATGAACCAATATGGCTGTTCTGCATGCTGACCCATATAGCTAATGAACAAAACAGTTCAGTACAAGCCAGAGGAAGTCATGCCTAAACTGTACAGTCCACACCTTGAATACTGTGCTCAGGGAGATACTGAAGCCCCAGACACAGTACACAGAAAAGCCTCAAGAGGTTTTCCTTATAAAATTATATTTCCTTAATTCGCAAATCTTACACACAGAAACACTAAAGGACAAAATAGACCCGAGCATGAAGCAGAGGAACACTTCTTTACACTCATTCCTACTTTATAACTTTATACCCGAGAGAGGAGAAATACCTCTTAATGTGCTGTTGAACTACAGGACATGTTTTACAGTCGTAATCGTCTACTTGCCCAACCAGTAATCATTCTGCCACTAATTCATGAAATACCTTCGATATGACAGTTATTGTACCTGCACTTGCAACCATTGGCCCATTTTGTACTGATTTATTGAAAATTATAAGGCATTATCATAAATTCTGATACATTTGATGCATTCCATCTAAACTCAAGTACATCTTAATGTCTTCCATTATATTCCACTCATCTAACAACTGCACTGTAATGACACATTTTGAAAGATTTCTTTGATGTCATATATTTCCGTGTGTTGGGCATTTTGAACCCAATTTATGATTTCCCCCCTTCTAACTAAATACTTTTGAGTGAGTTCTATAAAGTGGATAGTATCAAAATTGTTGTAAAACAATAATAAATTCTCCTTACTTTAACTCCCTAGGAGTGCAATTCTATAGCCTGACTTGGTTATAGTTTGATTTGCACCCTTCATTGATAGCCACCAGCCGAAAACAATATATCAAGCTTAAACACTGTCAGATCACCAACGCAAGCTTGATAACTTCAATTTATAACAAACAAGATAATTGGAGGTTTATCTTATTGCAATGCCTACACAAAAGGTCTCTGAGGAAGCAATCTTGGCCCCACCCTGTTTCTCGTCTTCTTCAATGACCTAGGCTACCATCAGAAATCTTTTCTTTGCTGGTGACGCCACCTTTTACCAAAAACTTAAACCCTTGTCTGAAAGGTAAGCAGCAGTAAAATAATTGCAAGCAGAAATATAATGACAATTGCCAGCCAAATGCTGCATTATTTTCAAAGATCTTTTGAGAAAGATCACCGAGATGTTGCTCAACCATCTCTACTCTATAAAGATGTCAGGCTAAATATTCTGTAGTTCATATCAAACTACAATGGGGTAAACAAATGGCAAAGATAACTAGAAAAGCTGGTTGCGTGCAAGTCTCGCGAAAGCTCAGCCCTAATCGGAAGTCAGCAACTTCAATGTGCTACACAGCCTACCATCACCTAGTCTTGGAATCTCTCTGTTGTGTTTGGCAGGCTGCAGAAACATTTTTTTTGTTCTTTTACTCAGCACAGGAAAAAGTGAATTGATTAGGATCCCTTATTCCATTCTGGATTCTACTTCCTGTGAATAGGTTCTCAATCCTGCAGCAGACCGTCACTGCAACAGGAATCAATAAGGCTTAAGCTAGAAACATTGCAGCGTTATCCCCATGTTCAAGTAAGGATTGAATATTAATGCAAAAGCTTAATGAGCTGTTTCTTTTCTCAGACTCTGTGGGGAGGCGGAGAGGGTGCAGGAGTGGCCGAAAACAGCAGGGTAACGTGTTGAGGCCAGGGACGCAGAGATCCTGCCGAATTTAACGGCAGGACCGCATTATAATTTTTTCTTCCTTTTCCCGCCCAAATTGACAGGCTGGCCGGCTGCTGGTCGGGAAAACCAGTGACGATCATGGGGGGAGGGGGGGGGGAGCAATCTGCGATCGTGGCTTGAGGTAGAGGCCATGATCGGCAGAGGGAAGGCTTCCTTGAGGGGCCAAGGTGAGCACTCCTGCTCCTCCTGGCCCACAAGGACTTCTATAAAAGGCACTTTCCTTCTTGAGCCGGCAGCTCCCGCCTCCCTTTTACTGCCAGGTTTCCAGAGCCATTGGAAATCTGCACAGCAAGTGTTAAATTTAAATCAGGCTCCCAATTGCACTGTGGGAGCCTGATTTAAATCTGTTACAAAGTGTCCCATTTCTCCATGGCGGGACACTCGACACGCCATGAAACCCGTCAACGTGAAAACGGTGGGTCAGGGTCACGCTCCCCGTTTTTAAATTCCCCCCTCGTTAATATTGAGGCCCATCACTTAAAATGTCTTGTTTGCAGAGCGGTCCATTACTTGCTAAACTGCTGCAAAGTACAATTGGCTTTTGAAAATTTGATATGCCTTTGGTGCTGCAGTACAGTTTCTCCAAGTCTTCCTGTGCACTTAGCAATTATCAAGACCAAATTTCCAAGACGCTGGTCCTCATTATGGTTTGGTCAGCTGCAGGCTGTACTGCTAATATAATGACCATGTTTATCACCAAATGTCATCAAGCATTAAAGCTAAATGGGTAATTGGGAACGATTATAAAGTTTAAGTACAGCACAACTTCTGGAGAGGAAAGAAAGAATTAATGCCTGTTCTTACAGAATTGGGTTATCAGTGCTGCAACACACTGGCTTGTCAATGTACTGTGGCATGGTGGGGTAAAACACGGGTTCACACTTGCAATTACCCACACTCTTGGCTAGGGAACACTGCAAGTGGGATGGGAGAAAATAACCAAAAATGTGGAGAATACCAATTTTTTAGAATTGCAGAAAAGACAAATGAATATCAATCAAAATCCTAGTTTTAAGTAACATTCTCTCAGTTACGTATTGCTAAAGTATCTACCTGAATTCGTAACAGGAAAACTTATAAACAAACTCTAAATTTACTTTGATAGACTGTGGAATGCCAGGTGAAGCCTACTACCCACTTACCCTAGAACTGGACTGTCAAGCATGTCACTAGAAGTGAAATCACGACTTTCCACCCACGCAGCTCTCAACATAAATGTGGACTGACTGGAGAAGCACAGAACACATTATTTCAATTTTATGACTCAGCCTTCCTATTCAATTGGCACTTATTATACTTTACCGCTGATTTCTTTTGAACTGATATAGACTATTTCTTCCATTGTTCCTCACAATAGCAATGTTGCCATATAACACAAAGATCATGAAGGCAGTGAGGTTTGCTTCTTCAGCGTGACTATTTGAGCAGACAACACACTCGTAGTTTCAGTAAAGATCCTACAACTCTGTTGCTTTCATTTTAGTTGTCTCCCTAATTTAGTTTTAGTTTCACTTTTCACTAATGATTCTTTATGGATTTAATGATAATCCAGTAGCACAAACATGGCTGGCACATTTAACCCCAGGATTTACAAAAAGATACTGAGCACTCCAATTACAAGATCTTGTAGTATAGTGGCAGCATGACTATATACACAATGTCCAGGTTGACTGGAACTGAGTACCTATAAAAAAGAACAGATCCTGCTTTGACTGTATACTTGATTGAGAAAGTCCAGCATCAAACTCAATCACTGCTAAGCAATTATGTCTGTGGCATTGAGACCTCGGACAACCCAACTGTTCAGGATAAGGGTAGATGTGTAAATAATGCTCCACGAAAGGCTGCCACTACAGTAAAGCACTTTGCTGGGTGCTAACCTGAGACCAAATGGGACTGTTAATATTGGTAGTTGACTCTTTACAATGAATCTCAAATTGCTTCTGTTGAGTTTTCAAATCCCTAGATGAGGATGTGTCTCCCAGCTGATCAGCCAACTGGAGGAATTGTATGAATTCATTTATTGGTTATTGAAATCCTGAAATTCAAAATGAAGGCATGTTCAAAACCAAGTCCAAAATGGGTTTCAATCCTGACTGCATCTTTGGGACTTTTAAGCAACAGGAATAAATTCTGAAATAACAACAGAAAATGCTGGAAAAACTCAGCAGGCCAGGCAACATCCGTGGAGAGAGAAACAGAGTCAACGTTTCAGGTCGAAACCCTTCGTCAGAACTGAAAGAAAAGGCAGGAAATGAAACAAAAGGCAGTTTGGGGGGCTGGGAAATGGGGGAGGGGATGAAAGAGGAGACATTCAAGGTGAGACGAGATGGTAATAGGACAGGTAAAGAAACAAACAACGGCTCTAGATGAAGTGTGAAATGCGCTGGCAGAGTGAGACAGCTGCCATGTGGGAGAGAGAACAAAAAGGAAAAGGCACAAACCAAAAGTGTGGATAAAAATTCTGAGTTGTTTGGTCTAATGATACCTTTTCTGTGGCTTAGGAAAAAAAGAACATTTTGCACCTCAGAGGCTGAAAGTTTGGAGGTTATGAGCAGAAGGGAAAGGTGGTAAGTCACTACTAAAGCATGCAGGAAGCCACAGCAGCCAGAGCGGCTTTCTTTCTAGGTCCTTGCTGTTCTTCTTGCTTTTATCTTTTAAATCCTTAGGCTTAAAAGGAGGTCTGTCTGCCATGAAGTTTATGGCATTGAGCCATACTTCAAGTAAGGCAGATTGTCTCTGTAGCTGTGACTAAAATTGCCTTTAGCACACTATTGCTTGAAAAATATTTCTAATGGAACATCTATTTGGTTGCCAAACAGATTCCCTCTGAAGGTGATCTCTAAAAGGCTTAAATTGCAAAATCAGAACCTACTATCCTGTGCCAAGCACCCTTATAAAGCAGTATTTCTTGGGCAAGTGGCCTTACACCTTTTCATGGGTATACATTGTACACTACCAAAAGAATTTTCTGGTCTGAATATCGTCATGCACACTTTTTGAATATTCTCCCTGACAGAGGCAGAAGCCTGAGTTACTAACCAATGCCCCTTTCTATGTAAGTTTAACCTCATTAGCCTGGTAGATGCCAGACTCATTTAAGGTAGTACGTTGTGCATATAACGATGTAGCTCTCCACAGACTCCGTGCAATTTGCCAGCTCCGCATACCACTTAGGTCATTTGAATTATTTCTCCAAACTGTTTTTATGGAACTCTATATAAGTGGCAGGATATAAAATGCCACGATAGAAGGTTTGCTTACAACAAGATTTTATATGCTTGTACATATGAGGCCATTTGGACATTATAATCATCATCTAATATACAAGGGCTTGGTATCCAAATCATAGAATTTTACACCAAAGTTATCATTTTCATCCTATTCCTCTTGCCGAGGGGAAACTATGCCCTTGAAATTTTTTCATTTTCATTGCTTATCCTCTTCTCTTTTAAAAGTTATTATGGATTCTACTTCCAGCACGTTCAGGTAGGGCATTCCGAGTCCCAGCGGCCATCTGTACAAGTTTCTCCTAACCTCTCTCTTTTGATGATTATCACAGATCACAGAAATCACAGAAACCCCACAGTGCAGACAGGGGCCATTTCGGCCCATCGAGCCTGCACCAACACATATCCCACCCTATCCCCGTAACCCCATGTATTTAATCCCCCTAACACTAAGGGTCAATTTATCATAGCCAATCAACCTAACCTGCACATCTTAAGCTTTGGCCTCTAGTTACTGACTCAGTGACCAACAGAACTAGTTTTTCACTTCACGATTTTGAACATCTCGATGAAATCTGCTCTTAGCCTTCTCGAATGAAAAGAGCCCCAGTTTCTCAAATCTTTTCTCATAACTAGAGCCTATCATCCTTGGTAACATTCCTTCTGCATCCTTTCCATGTCTTTAACATCCTTCCTAAAGGAAAGCAACCCAAAACTGAATACAGCATAACTACAACTCAACAAATGATTTGTCTAGGTTTATCTTTTCCTCTTTATTTTTATACTCTATGTCCCTATTTTCAAATCTATGACACCAGAAGCTTTTTTTTCCTTTACAAATAGCTTCAACTTCTCCTACCACTCTTATGTGAATCTGAACCCCGAAGTGTCTCTACTCCTTATAAAGTTTTACTATTTAGCATACAACAATAACAACCACAACTTGCATTTATATAGCACCTTGAATGTAGTAAAACGTCCCAAGGCACTTCACTGGGAGCGTTATCAAACAAAATTTGACACCGAGCCACATAAGGAGATATTAGCACAGGTCACTAAAAATTTGGTCAAAGAGGTAGGTTTTAAGGAGTATCGTAAAGGAGAGAGAGGTAGAGGGGCTTAGGGAGGAAATTCCAGAGCCTCAGGACTGGGCAGCTGAAGGCACAGCCGTCAATGGTGGAGCGATTAAAATCGGGGATGTGCAAGAGGCCAGAATTGGAGGAGTGCAGAGATCTGAGAGAGCTGGAGGAGGTTACAGAGATAGGGAGGGGGGCGAGGCCATGGAGATATTTGAAAACAAGGATGAGAGTTTTTAAATCGCGGCTTTGTCGCATTCCCTCTTATTCTGCCTGCTCAAATTTTCATATTGTGTCCAGATACCAAAGTCCAGATCATTTAGATATATTGAGAAGAGCAATGGTGCCAAAACAATACCCTGGAGGACACCACTGTTTACATCCTTCCAGTCCAAATACAACATACAATACATTTCCTTGATTAATACACTCATTTCCTCAGAACTCCATTGAATGTTAGAAACAACTTTCCTTTTACCAATCAATCCTTAGTTAGCCCATGTCTTTCTATGAGTATTAATTCTCTCTCATATTGTGGCCTTTAGAAGCTTATCCACTACTGATGTTAGGCTGATAGACCTATATATAGTCACTTGGTTTATCCTTTTCCCCCTTTTGAACAGAGGTGTTACGTTAGCAACCTCCTAGTCATCTTACTTCCCTCAGCATTCTGAGATCATGCCATCAGGCCCCAGTGCCCTTTCCTCGAGTGAAAGATGGCAGCTCTCTCAGTACTGCACTGAAGTGTCAGCCTGGATTACGTGCTTATGTCCTGTAGTCAGACTTGAACCCATGACATTTGAGCTTGGGGGAAAGAAACTGAAGTGAGCTCAGGCACAAATTGCATTCATTAAAAATAATGGTGGCAGTCATTTGGAGCTTTGAGTTCCACCATTTTTTTCAGTACTTCCTTATCAATAGTTATGCTAATTGCTCCAGCTCATCCTTTTGTGCATTTTCATTCCCATACCACATTCTTCTGATAAAACCGAGACAAAGTCCACATTTAGTATCTGTCATTCCTTCACCCACCATAAGAAAATATTCTTTTACATCTCGAATTTTCTATGCTCTGCTTGACTTTCTTTTGTGTTGTTAACTGAGGTTCCTAGTCTTCCTCAGAGAAAAGTGTGCTGGAGGAATGAAAGAATACAAGAGGAGGTGGTGTAGGTCTCATTATTTCCAGGTTGATTGGCCTCATAAAATCCACCAACTTCAATTAACTCAAACAGCTGACGTGCCATCAGTTGTAATTAAATGGTAATAACTAACCACTGTATATTTATATCAGTCAGCATCAAGACTAGTAGAGGCCAAGGATTCTGTCCCTTTGCAATTGTCTGTGCCAGTGTAACTTAACGTATACAAAGTACAGGAAACTTTGGTTTATCCGGAGGTTAACTGTCCGGAATGCTCGAGCCACCGGCAAAAATCAGGAGCCGTTTCGTTAGGTTTTTTTTCTTTTCATTGCTTTTTTTTCCATCAGTCAGGCTCTGCAAGGTCTCGCTGAAGCTGTTGCTAAGCTACAGAGACGCTTGCAAGGTACGGCCGACTGTTTAGAAGCTGTTGCTAAGCAACAGGGTTTGTTGCCAGATACGGAGCTCAAAATCTCCATATGTTGTTTCAACATTAGCGCTGGTTTGTCCGGCAGTTTTGCTGGGACGGCAACAGCTCGGTCCCGTCGGTGCCGGATAGCACAAAGTTTCCTGTAAGATCGCACATAACTGAAGATATTAAATCAAATATTTATTTTAAGAAGCTTTGAAAAAGCTGATCAGTTGGCTGTTTTTTTCAAATGCCGGAGAAATACTGTTTGATTGCAGCCAAAATTAACCCTCTACTTAAAAGTAAAAGGAGTCTATCTAAATTTACACTTTCTATCAGCCTTGGTCAGATCCTCTATCCAGCTAACTGCTTCTGCTTCATTGGGTGGCATTAGAGCAGTTATGGAATGCTGAGGTTGGATAATCATGTGCAAATGGTTGTGTGGGCCCTAGAATACCCTTACCTCTCCTACCTCTCAACTGCACCAGAAAATTACATTACAACAGTGACGACCACTTCAAAAAGTACTTCATTGGCTGTAAAGCGCTTTGGGATGTCCGGTGGTCGTGAAAGGCCCTATATAAATGCAAGTCTTTCTTTTTTTCTCTTCAGAAAATCCCAGAAGCACACCATAAATAGGGTTGAGCAGTGAAAACTTTTCGGATTATTTCTGAGATAATACCCAATTTGAACTCCATTCTTCCTAAACTGGAGTTGAAGGAGCAACAAATGCCCCTGAAATTATACTGGGATACACACCATAGCGTTGGTGGAGATTGGCAAAACTGTCAGAGAAAGGGCCTTGCAGTTTCTCCAAGGATTTCTCCGGTCTGTCACTGTAGTCACGGGAAACCAGGAGAACCCCATGGAATTTCAGGACCAGCGTCTTTATCTAGAGAATCAAAGAAGGCAATTCTACTCTGAAGGATTTCCTTCCAGCAAAGGAGGTCAGAACTAACCCTTGTACAGTACTGAACTTTGGGTAGGTTTCATAATTCCAGAAACTGTGCAATGGCCGTGGACAACACCATAGCTGCGGTTCTTGGTCACTGGGAAAGATCAATGACAAGTCTTGAAGATTTTAGAACCAGGTGTTGGGACTGAATTTCCCACCAATCGAAAAGTACATTTAAAGGTTTATTCCACAATTCTGTGCTCTCAGTGGCAGCCTCACTTGACAGGAGCATGGGTCACATGAGGCGACAGTGGTGTCAGCCCCATCTTCAACCCACGCTCCTATCAAGGGAGGCTCCTTGCTTGAAGCGCAGGATTGCTGAATTTATCCTATAATGTTAGAAATTTCTTTTTCAGCTTCCCCAATAGCCCTGTGGGTAAAGGTACCATTAGAAGTACAACTGGGCCATACAACCAGAAAGGCCAAAGTCTGGTTCTTTGTACAGCATTAGCTGATCTCAGCAACGGCAGGACAACAAGTCGCCTCAGAATTCCTGGGCTAAAGAAAATCAGCTAAGGTTCCCGACTGTTCTCCAGTCGCACCTGCTAGGAAGTGTGGACATGAACATCAGGCGAGGACAAGATCAGGCTCCGCTTTGTTGCCCTCCTAACAACAGCCCAATAACCTGCAGACGCTCACCATCTAAGACTCATACTGAAGAGTAGCTACTTGGATAAGGTACTGAATGATACTGGCACTAGTGAAACCATACCATAAGCAAGAGTAAGCACCTTCAGACAAGAATGGGCAAAAATTATAAAATGGTGGGTTGGAGGAAATTAGCTTTGAAAGATGGCTTGTTGACATGAAACTTTTAAACACATTAAGACACATGAAAACTAAAAACAAAATTAATAGCAATAAATGAAAGGGATTATTTTTTCAATCGAACTTTCTAACTCTGCCCAGTGAATCAAACTTGGGCCCTTCTGGGTTGTATGGTCTAGTACGACACCTGATGATGCCTCAACCCACTGAACCATCAGGAAATCCGGGAAAATTTTTTTTCAACATTATGGGACAAACTCAACAGTCCTGTCGTGAAAGATGGCAACTCAGGGAATTAATGTATGTAGCATAGGAATATCAACTAAGCCTCATGCTGATTAAATTAAAACTTTGCAATCAGTCCTTGCTATTTAAATGTTCTTCATTTGTCCATCCCGATTGGTGGTACTTAATACATACAAAGTACTCGGACACAGGCGGTTGTCCGGAACTCCAAAGTGCAAAAGGAAACAGTGACCATTGGATATTAGACAAAAATAAAGTTTCTGCACCATTTGTGCAAATGTAATTTCTCAATAAACGAGTCACTACTCTAATGTTACACTCATTAATATAGATCTGCTTCTACTTGACGTGATTCCATAACAACCTTGGTTACTAGTGCTATAAAATCTGTCCCATTTGCACTGGAGGACTAGCCTCACAGCATAGTGGAAAAATCAAATGTGCATGTGTATGCTTGGAAACCCATACTTGTTCAAAAGTTGTAAATTACTCATTTTATTTCTGTCTGCTGGGTTTTCTCTGACAGCTGGGGAAAGCTTCTACCTGAAAATCAGATTTTTGGCCTATACAGGTAGACAAAATAAACTGCAGCAAATTCCACTGAAGCTTATGGTGCTGCTCTCGCACTTCTGTCTCCATAAAACATAAGAAAACCATTTTGATAGATCTAGGCTCCTCCTGAGGTGGTACAGTCAACTCATTGACAAATGTATTAGAGTTTTTTGAGGATGTCGCTAACAGGGTAGATAAAGGGGAACCAGTGGATGTAATATATTCGGGTATCCAAAAGGCATTCGATAAGGTGCCACATAAAAGGTTATTGCACAAGATTAGGGCTCATGGGGTTGGGAGTAATATAGTAGCATGGATAGAGCATTGGTTAACGGACAGAAAACAAAGAGTAGGGATAAACAAATCTTTTTCAGGTTGGCAGGCTGTAACTAGTGGGGTGCCACAAGGATCAGTGTTGGGGCCTCAGCTATTTACAATCTATATTAATGATCTAGACGAAGGGACCGAGTGTAATGTATCCAAGTTTGCTGATGATACAAAGCTAGGTGGGACAGTAAGCTCTGAGGAAAACACAAAGGGTCTGCAAAGGGATATAGGTAGACTAAGTGAGTGGGCAGTAAGGTGGTAGAGGGAGTACAATGTAGGGAAATGTGAGGTTATTCACTTGGGTAGGAAGAATAGAAAAACAGAATATTTTTTAAATGGTGAGAAACTTTCAAATGTTGGTGCTGAGAGAGATTTGGGTGTCCTCGTGCATGAAACACAGAAAGCGAGCATGCAGGTACAGCGAGCAATAAGGAAGGCAAATGACATGTTGGCCTTTATTGCAAAGGGGTTGGAGCATAAGAGTAAGGAAGTCTTACTACAATTGTACAGGGCCTTGGTGAGACCACACCTGGAGTACTGTGCACAGTTTTGGTCTCCTTATCGAAGGAAGGATATACTTGCCTTGGAGGCAGTGCAACGAAGGTTCACTAGATTGATTCCTGGGATGAGAGATTGTGTAGATTGGGCCTACACTCTGGAGATTAGAAGAATGAGAGGTGATCTCATTGAAACATACAAGATTCTGAAGGGGATTGACAGGGTAGATGCTGAGAGGTTGTTTCCCCTGGCTGGAGTGTCTAGAACTAGGGGGCATAGTCTCAGGATAAGGGGTCAGCCATTTAAGACTGAGATGAGGAGGAATTTCTTCACTCAGAGGGTTGTGAATCTTTGGAATTCTCTGCCCCAGAGGGCTGTGGATGCTGAGTCTTTGAGTATATTCAAAGCTGAGATAGATAGATTTTTGGATTCTAGGGGAAACAAGGGATATGGCGATCGGATGGGAAAGTGGAGTTGAGGTCAATGATCAGCCATGATCTCACTGAATGGCGGAGCAGGCTCGAGGGGCCAAATGGCCTACTCCTGCTCCTATTTCTTATGTTCTTACTACAACGTTATGGAGATTGGAGCTGTAGCACGATAAGTGCAGCATAAGCATCTTCAGCTAGAAACAGAATATTTTCCTTAATTGAACAAGAATTGTAAAGAATCTAGTCAGTGGTGAGTATTACTGGGTAAAGACAAACCTGGGCCACTTTGACTGAATTCTGGGTAGAGCCACCAGCATGATACTCCACTTTGAACTTCTTTACAAGTTCATCAAACCTGCAAGAAAATGAAAAAGAATAATCAGATATTGCAAAGGCCTGATTGATTAACTGGAAGCAACAAAGGTAGACACTTGTGTGGCTTCTGGATAGTAGACAGAAAATTCATTCTCATTAGGTGCTGAGCAAGTTGCCATCAGAGAATATTTTATAACCATAAATAAAAGTGTACAGCTGTACATGCATTCAAAAGGTTAGGCTCGTGGCAAAAAGCATCATTGTAAACTTGTATTATTTCTGCTCAGTACCATTATAATGTTCATCATATTCACCACCTTACATCAAGCTTTTTATATGGATGTGTTCTGCATTGGTTACATTTGTGCTATCCTGCTGTTCACAAATGGGCTGTTATATTTATCTACCTAACAGTAACTACACTTAATTAATTGGCTGTGAATGCTTCAGGACAGGCTGTCAGATGTGGAAGGCACTATATAAATGAAAGTTCTTTCTTTCATTAAACTGGGTACTATAAACAGACTATTTTTGCATGATCTCAAAATAGCTTTACTTCATGATCCAACAAATATGGAAACCTTTGTAAATATATCCCATTAATAGACAAGAAGATTTCTTTGAAACAAAAGAGCTCAAGCGAAGAAAATTCCCTTTACGTTTTAATAAAAACTACAGCTTTACATGCCAACTGTTCAGACTGGGGTTTCTGCTTTGTCCAATCTTAACTGCACAAAATCAGAATAAGACTGTGTTTACAAAATCAAGAAGCTGGTCAGTTCAAAGCTGCAATACCATTACTGTACTATGATTTACAATGCAGCTAACACTAAAACTTGTAAGCACTGGATTTCTCCCACTCCAGACCACTCAAACATTATACTTTGGGCTTAGCAGGTACACTTTTGTCATCTCTCCAGTGGCTTCTCATCAGATTTTCCCTCATCCTAAAGTGCACTTCACTTGGGGTGATGAAAGGAGGAGCGAATAAAAGGATATGTGGGCAGGAATACACGGGACAGCACATTTGTATGAGGTTTACCAGCCTTTCCAACTTATTTTCTGGATGATCGGAATTGAGCAATTTTACAAATAAAATAGGGTACAAATTGAGTCCTGTGTTTATACGAAGAGATTTTTTTGGGGTGGTAGGGAATCAGCCCCAAATCTTGTCCTGTCTTAATAAGAAAGTTATTTTAAAAAATGAGTAATGTATGAAATCTATTCTGATTAGAAGGGTTACCCTGCTGATTGTAAAGTATGTTCAAATGATCTCCTTGGACCTAAAATAACTCCAAAAACACAACTGGAGTGCTGTATATTGGAAAGTCATATGGCACGGTAACCAACTACTCATCCTAATCTAACTTGATCTTTCCAGAGTTCAAACTATGGAACTTAGTCAATTTTCCTACAATCTTCAGGGTTTTGAACCCTACTCTTGGCATAACTCCCTAATTGACCTCACCTTTTATTTTTAACCTTGGCAGCACAAACCGCTGTCATGGAAGGTCAGATGGCTGCCACCTTGGCTCTGGAGGGGCCACTGTTGAAAGGGGCTTCACATCACATCAGCTCGCTATTCTCCAGCAGAGCACAGGGAGTGCTGAGGCACCGCCCCAGTAGCGTGTCCATGGCTCGATGGGAGAGGAACTTGCTGTCCTCTCAGGATATCAGCATGGCTGCACCACCGCCAGCCACTCCACCAGTGGTCTTGCCGACTCAGGTTGCTGAAGCCCAGGCTGCGATGGTGCAGTCTGCAGCTAGATCCTCTAGGCCCAGAGCTGCTCGAGGTCGTCTTCCAAGGCCATCTGAAGAGTCCTCAATGGAAGCTCAGCGGTCTTCCACCTCCCAAGCTGTAGCCACTGGGGAAACACTTTGCAGAAGCACTAGGGTAGGGAAACGAACACGCAAGACAAGCAACTAAGGAAATGCACATGCACATTTGATTGTGAATTTGGATTTGGTGTTGCTACTTATCTTTCTACTGAAGTAAGGGTAAGACCAGTAAGTGTGGAGTGAAGGAAGGGCAATCAGATGGTGGTTGTAAGACAGGTAAGGATTGTGGAACTGTTGGTGAATGGGAGATTTGACTTAGTTGAACCACTCCTCGATGAGTTGGTCCCCAATAGCTCGGGCAGATAGGGGCTGTCTTGTTAGCTGCCTCTCCTCCTCTTCCTGAACATGGTGGTAAGGGCTGGTCCCTCATGATGGCGAAGTTGTGGAGCATGCAGCATACGAGCACAAATCTGGATACCTGCTCAGGGTTGTACTGTAAAACTCTTCTAGAATGGTCCAGGCAGTGGAAGCGTTGCTTGAGGATGCCGATTGTTTGCTCCATGATGTTCCTTGTGGCAGTATAGCTCTCATTGTAGGCCTGCTTTGCAGCTATGTGGGGGTTCATAACTGGAGTCTTGAGCCATGTCCGGAGGGGATAACCCTCGTCATCCAATAGCCAGCCTGTAACTTGGCGGCCTGGGTGGAATAAAGGCAACACAGAGGACTGGTACAGAATGAGAGAGTCATGACTGCTGCTGGGATAGTGGGCACAGACCTGCATAACGTACTGCCTGTGGTCGAAACCAGTCGTACGTTGAGGGAGTCGATTCCCTTCCAATTGATAAATAGACGAGGATGCTGCTAGGGAGCATGCAAAGCAATGTGCATGCAGTCAATGGCACCTTGCATAGGGAAGTCTGCCATGTGGCTGAAGCTTCATGCTTTCTTGTCCTGCTTCTCCCTGTCTATAGGGAAAGAGATGCAAGTGTTTCTCATGGTATAGAGAGCCTCGGTGGCCTTTCTGACAAATTGGTATACTGCAAACTGAGAGACGTTGCTGATGCCATCTGTTCCAGCCTGAAAAGAGCCTGTGGCATAAGGGCGACGGTGATCTTGACAGTCACAGGCAGTACTTTCCATGCCCCGGTTTGAGGCTGGAGTTATGGCTGCAGCAGGTGACAAAGGTCAGTAAAAGCCTCCTTGGTAAAGCAAAGATGCCTCATACATTGCTCCTCTGTCAAGTTGAGGTAGGAGAAGTGTTCCCTGAAGACCCTCTGTGGATATGGCCTCCTGTTGAGCACCCTCCTCTTCCTCCCTCTTCTGGCAGATTGTCCTGCTCTGTGATGTCTTCCTTGCTGCTCCCAATTGTGCTCTATACCGAAGGGGAGCCTTACCAGACCACCCATGTTTGGAGCCAGATCATTTGGGGGGCAAACAACAGTGGTGTAAAAGCAGCCAAACCTCTTTCTGAGCAGACAAAGTGAACTTTGAAGAGTGCTGGAATGAAACAGAAAACACCCAGAAGTCAAAAAGCAACTCGCTTGTAAGTACTGCATGGTCTCTTGAAATAATGCTGGCGAGAGGGCATTCACGTCAGTTAGCATCCCGTTGTGCTGAATGAGGTCAGCACGTGGTGGCTGAATGCTGGGGTGGGCTAAAATGGTGAGCTAGTCCTGCAAACGGCGCAGGATCCTCATCCGCATAATTTATTTGCGGCTTTAAATCATCCCAGCGAGCACTACCTGCCTCTACCAAAATAGCGAGCGGTACACATCTGTCACTTTCTAGGCCGTGGTGTTTTTGCTAAAATGTTAAAAAAAACATGCTGCTCATACCATTATTCTCTTTTACATAATAGGGAGTACTTAGAACAGAAAATCCTCTTTAGAATTTATTTTCTCATTGACGACAATGGCAACTGACGTGGCATATTGAAGTATTTTTTGGCATACAGGATCCCAGCAGTTCTAGCTTTTATTCACTATTCTGTTATTGCTAAAGGCCATTTTTCCATCATTACGTTCCTGTAAGATGAAAGAGTCCAGTATCCTTCCGATGACTCATTGGGCAACGAGTTGTTCCTTCCAGCTTTAAATGCCACTAACTAAAAATAACTTCCTGGTCAAAATGTATCTGTCCACCCTCTTCTTAATGTAGGCACAATGCTTTATTTAAAGTAGTCATTAAGTAGTTGTTTAAATGTATCTCTATGAGCAGACAACAGCTCTTCAAAAAGGTCACAGCTTTCCCCATTTCTCCCCCCTGTCCCCTCCCCCAAAAACAAAGGTGACTGAAATAAAATCTAAACTAAATCACCTGCATCCATTTTGAGACTCTGTGACAAGACTAGGATTAAGGCGGCCATGGGAAAGAGGGGATTGGCTTCACCCTCCCAAACTAACAGTGTGAACAAAAAAAGTGTTTCAAAATTAGTTATTTTTTTTCCTCTTCATTTCATATTTACTCCTTAACCTCCTAATTGCCATATATAGATATATATTGACATAAATTGTGCCATTCATGTAGGAATGACTTATGAAATATACTGGGCGGCCTGCTGGTGGCGCTGTCCAGGGAGAGTATAAATACTCGGGCACGGGCCCAGCTTGCTCAGGGACATTTTGTAAACAGGAACTAGTGAAGGATAACTAGACTTCCATGTTGTGAAACAGTCGATTAAAGCCTTGTTTAATACTCTGACCAAGTGCCTAGTAGTTTGGCTACAGAAATGAAAGCAGATTACTAATTTTAATGAGGAAGTATTGAGTAAGGAAATACTCTATCTTATTGACTTGAGTATACTGGAAACCTATCTTGCCGCACCACTGAGTAGTCAAATAAGAGTTCATATCTACCCTCCACTTAATTTATTAAATCTTCACGCCTTCCTGAAATTGGAAGCTTCACTACAACTGTTTTGCTTAATCGACAGAGATGTGTTGATTGGTGAGACACAGCACCCTTTTCCCCTATCCCTTCCAACTTGGGTATTTTAGCACAAGGAATATCTTTCCACCACCAAGCTAATTATAATGGAGGAAAATGGTTTCAAATAGGAGGAAAAGAAGGAAGGATGAAAGGGAAAAGAAGAAAGGGAAAAGGACAGAAAAAGAAAAACGAGGTAGGAAAGGGAAGGAAAGAAAAGCAAATGGAGGAGGGGAAAAATAACACACACTTGTTATGGCATCTTTTACAGAACAAAATGTTCCAAGGTGTGGCATGGGGTGAAAAATCAGGTAACCTGAGCAGAGAGAAAATTAAGAGAAGTTGCCATAAGTGCCATTCACAAAGTAGATTTCGAGGCGGCTTTTGAAGGAGGGGAGAGATGTAGCAAGGCAGAGGTGTTTAGGGGGAAGAGTTCAAAAGTGCATGGGCATGATATCTGCAAGCCCAGCCATCAATGGTTGAGCGGAGTGGGAGGTAGAAATACACAGCAGAGCAGAGTTGGAAGGGTGTGTGCTGATACATGGGAGGGATTTCCAACTCGGGAACAATCATTTTACCTCCATAAAATAAGCACTGGCATTGAAAGTCGGGTTCTGATCTTACACACCCCTTTCGCGCACAGAATTCGCCTGTTGCCATTTGAATCCGTCTTCTTTTAGGCATCCAGTGTTCCCATCTGAAATCTGAGTGTGTTATTTAAGCAGGTTTATTTGGGTTCTGCATTTGTTTAAGGATCCAAATGCCCTTTTCAACAGCTCTGGTGTCCTAATTCTAAATAAGTCACAGAAATCATGGTTGTGAACAGCCTGGAGGGTGCCATTTCTAGTGATATTTAAAGGGGTCATCAACTGCTCTCACCAAGTCACTGATTATTTTATTTGGACTGCTAGTTTGCTGCTTTTCAGTTTTGACTGCTGGAACTGATCGTAATCGTTTGTGAAAATAACTTGGTTAATCAGCAGAGGGCTTTTCTCCAAGGGCTTCTGACAAACTTCTGATTGGTTACAATAAGTTTGGTGCTTGCACTGCCATTGTGACCTGGCATAAGTGGGTTTAGAAGGGATAACTGGAGGAGAGGAAATGGGTGGGGAGGGAGGAAGGAAGGGGAGAGTGCAGGTTGAGAAGAGGTAGGAGAACAGTGTGAGGAAGGGAAAGGAGAGAGAGAAGGAATGGGATGAGAGGGGGAGGAGATGTTGGAGGAGGATGGGAATGGGAGGGGATTGGAGAAGCGGGTGGGAGGGAGAGGGGAGGGAACAGGAGGAGGGAGGTGAGAGGAGGAGGCGTTGGTGGATTAAACATTTGAGTTTACCACTGCCTATCCTATGTCTAAGATGACTAGTTTTTTCTCCAAGTGTGTCCAAAATGGACCAAGTTTTCCTACATTATACAACCACAGTTCCTGTCTAGCAGTGTGGAGTAGCAATACATAGGCAGAGAGTAACTGGACTGAATATGAAGGGCTGCTTCTGAATACATTATAGTCTAGTCTGATTGGAATCAGTTGATCTTTCTACTTTTATGGCAGTGCACAGATTACTACGCAGTCTTTTTGTGTTATAAGTTTATAATTATTCACTGCATATCAATTGCTTTTGGTCACATTTTTCTAACCTTCATCCAGATGTATTAACATCCAATATTCTCCCTGCCTTTTGTGTAACCTGAAATATTGTGCCCAGTGAAGCTATGCAAAGGAATAACTCAGGAAGCTATTACTGCTGACATGGAATGGATGAGTTTCCTGACAAGAAAATATTGTTTGAACAATTTGTGTGTGTGCATGTAAACTCCCCTGTTTAGACAAGCCAAAAGTCATGGAAAATTACATTTGCAGCAACAAGCAGCTCAGCAGAGTGGCACTTTTGATCTTTATGACATGACAATATCACAATGGATGAGTCCTATCTTGAGGCTGACAAGTGAATTTACTACCTACTGGTGAAATGACCCACGAGTACTCAGCCAAGCTGCTGGGTAAAACATACTTCAAAAGAGGACCATTTTAATGGGGCAGGCAAACAGAAGAGAGAGGAGACTTCCCAATACTACCCTGAATTGGCCAGATCACCATAGACTTTAAGTCAGAGTTGTGGTCCTTGGTGGTCACTGCAGATTTTGATTGTGAAAACCAGCCCATTTGGTACATTTGTTCCAGATAGGGGCAAGTGTAAGAATGTGCAATGAAACTCCTTCATAGGCAAGGTGCACAATAGACCCATCAACTGAGTCTCAAAGATGGTTCTGAAATCGATACTGCTTTGGCATTGAATGTATCAAATGATACTTACCTTTACACTAATTCCCAGTGCCTCCTCAAAAATACAATGCCAGAGACCTCATTTTCTGATTACACCTCAAACATCAAAGATCTTCTTCCAAAATTGTATGACAGCTTCCAGAAACACACAGCATAGGGACTGGTCTATCACACTTTCAACTAGGATTGGAAGCACTTCCAAATTCCAATGTGCAAGGTCTCAAATGACTTCTGATATATGGACAGGTACATCTATGCTGTGGAACTCTAGCCTGGCATGATGAGCTTTCCCAACTCTTGCTCCATAGGAAGCCTTATGAAAATATTGTTCTTGATTGCTGATAGTGCATCAGTGCACTATTTTTTCTAGCACACTAAAGAAAAAGTGGGCCTTAAAGAACATATTGATTAAGTTCTGAACTTCTGATTGTGACGTTTCATAAGCAGATGTTAGAAGAAATATTATAGTAACCTGGCTACCAGATACATATTTTGCAAGCTCAAGTGTGAAAGGCTATGGAGGGACCAGCAAGACCTCTGCTCAAACTATTCCCTGCATCTCGACTTGTACTCCTACTCTTGGTACGGTATCCACCATTTTAAGCTGAATGATCTTGCAGTCTTTGCTGATTAGCTCTCCCAGGAACCATGCAAAATTCAAATGCGACATGGTTGTACGTGAGAGAAAATGTGAGCAGCGAACATCACTGTTGAAGAAAGAAATTTGCTCTATTTTACACTAAATTTAAACTCAAAATAAATATGCAAAATTAATCCAAAATCCCAGGAAATTGAACCACTTTCTCATGCGAAGAGGATACAAACACAGGTCACAAATTTCCTCGGGGAATCTCCAGTTTGATGCCGTGATTTTAGCAGAAACCCTGGATAAAGCGCATGATGAGGTTTCCGTCAAAGTTACTGCAGCCAGTCAAATCCCAGAGAATATTTTGGGTGATTGTCTGCTCTTATCAATTCAAAGTTGCTTAATTCAAATCATGAGTTCGGTTTCACAAACATCTTTGAATTATCCGTAGATTGTAAAAGAAAACACACCGTATTTAAATGTTGAGAGAAACAATTTTTCACGCAACATAAACAGTAAATGTGTGCTTCATTGGGCGTTTTTTCCCTTGTAAAGTTGGGTATTACAGAAAATATAAACTTGGAGCACTGGATCTGTGTTTCCCTCTTATTGAGCCTTTTTCTAATTTCTTGCTAATATGTTGAAGAAAATTCAAAATATTTAATCAGTGATAAGTTCAGATATTAAGCTGCTGCAGTGCTCAAAACTCTTTCAAAATTAGAAACGGAAATGATGAATCAAAATGTTCAGTTTTCTCTAAAAATCTATCAAACTATCCCACGTAAGTTGGAATATATTAAATAAGTATACATTTTATTCAGAATTTAAAAAAACAGATTCTATGTTGGTCAGATAAGAAACATGACTTTTAAATACATTGGCCCTGAAATTGCGGTGTCTGTGACGGCGTACTCTCAGAGTACACTGTTATATTTCCTTTCAAATACCTCGCAAGCTCGGGTCCGGAACTTGTGGCCTGCAAACATATGCATTGACAGGCCATCCGCGGGGGCCACGAAGGAACAATCGCTGGCGCAGAGTTGGGCTATTTGCCCAGCGACTGGCCAACAAATGCCCATGTAGGTCTTACAGTTGATGCAAGCAGGAACAGGGCCTGCTTGCATCAGCACAAGGGGATATCCAAGGCTTAAATTAAACATTTACATATCCTAAATTATGCACATATACACTGTATTAAATGAGTTTATGCAAATATTGGCCTGAATTACAGTTTTAATGATATATGAAATTATCAAAAAATTTAATTTTTATTGAGTTTGGTGGAATGAAGGTAATTATGATTCCAATTCTGTTAATTGTATAATTTTTACATTTTGGGATTCCATTGCATATCATATGGGGATTCCCTTCGTAGATGATTGAAATGGAGTTCTCCTTTGTCATTGGAGGACCAGACTCACATGATCCCAAGTATGCTTCCGCACCGCCTGCGTCCCTAGGATCCGTGGACCATTACGCTGCCCTCCGCCTCGAGGCCCGAGACCGCAACTTTTCGCAGTCTGACCGCCAGCAGGTATTTCCGTAATTGTTTCGCGGGTTGGAGGTGTACTCCGGAGGTACGCCTCCGAACGCAATTTCTAGCCCGTTAGTTATTGTCTTATTCTGCAGCAGGTTACAAAATGTTGCTGTTTTGAATCTGACTACACAAACTCTATGAAACATTTCACTTACTGCTACAAGTATTTCTCTTCTAGTTTCTTCAATAAGCTATTAAATATTTTTCTCTCAGTGCTAAATATAGAAATCATCCATCATTGTTTCAAATGACTCACTGCTAGCTTTTATGGGCAATTTGTATCCCTATCATCTATTAATTATAAAATAGATACAGAGAGGAAAATTTGTCAACTGAAGACAAAATACCATTATTGTGACATGTCTGGTTGAAATCGACGACGAAGTCCAACACCGCCTTCAGTGTGCCAGTGCAGCCTTCGGTCGCCTGAGGAAGAGTGTGTTTGAAGACCAGGACCTCAAACCCGGCACTAAGCTCATGGTCTACAGAGCAGCAGTGATACCCGCCCTGCTGTAAGCCTCAGAGGCATGGACCATGTACAGCAGGCACCTCAAAGCACTGGAGAGGTATCACCAACGCTGCCTCCGCAAGATCCTGCAAATTCATTGGCAGGATAGGCGCACCAACGTCAGTGTTCTTGCTCAGGCCAACATCCCCAGCATCGAAGCTTTGACCATGCTCAATCAGCTCCGATGGATGGGTCACATTGTCCGATACGAGACTCCCAAAACAAGCGCTCTAGTCGGAACTCCGACACGGCAAGAGAGCCCCAGGTGGGCAGAGGAAACGCTTCAAGGACACCCTCAAAGCCTCCTTGAAAAAGTGCAACATCCCCACCGACACCTGGGAATCCCTGGCCCAAGACCGTACAAAGTGGAGGAGAAGCATCCGGGAAGGCGCCGAACACCTCGGGAGCAAGCGGAAGCCAAGCGCAGGCAGCGCAAGGAGCGTATGTCAACCCAAGCACCCCACCCACCCGCCCCTTCAACCACTGTCTGCCCCACCTGTGACAGAGACTGTAGGTCCCGCATTGGACTTATCAGTCACCTGAGATCTCACTTTTAATGTGAAAGCAAGTCATCCTCGGTTCCGAGGGACTGCCTAAGAGAGGGGTTGAAATCCACTATGTAGGCACTACTTCATTTACTGCACAAACTAATTTGACCTTTATCAAATCAGAAATACAGCAAGACTTGTCTAGCTGACCTTTAGCATCATCAAATTAACTCAAGACAATTACTGTACATGATCCTAAAAGTATTTGAAAAATCTGTAAAATCCAGTTTTATTGAATTTATCGAGATAAAACAATGTCAATTACTCAAGTTTAGATATGAGAGAACCCATTGAACCGTCATCCACAAACTAAGGGAAGTTAAAGAAAATGCCTAAGAAAAATCCATAAGACATATTTTAATCATTACATGATCTCTTTCTATGTCACAAAAAAGCAATTCATCTTGTGGTTATCTTCCATTCTTCTAACAGCACTAAGCTAATAAATGAGACACTCGTAGTTTATTTCCCCTGTGTGACTTAGTCTCCAGTTTTCAGAACCTTATTATTTAGGAGACAAATTGTGAGTGAAAATAAGTGTAACTCTAAAGGTAGCTTAACAATAGAATAATGAGATGTATTTTTCCGAATAAATGGAAGTTCAATAACCAACATGATAAGCATATACACAAAAGCACAAAAAACACATTGTGGAATTTAAATACAACCCCAGGGAGAGAGCAGCCTTGAAAATTTCTCTCAAGGACACTTCATGGTTGTACTCCACTTGAAGAGTAATCTACCCGTATAATCCATATATACTGTCGCAAAGTGATCCTATTTAGGAGGGCAAGCCTATCTAGTTGCAGTCCAGAGAAGGGGTGTAAACAATTGTGCGAAGGTGCACACCTAGTTTAGCAGCATTTGGTGATCTGCAGTCCAACCATGTGGAAAAAGCCCTCAAGTGGGGGCTATTACACACGACTGATCTAGATTACCTGAAAAAACACTTCAATTTAGTCCATTTAGAATGAACATCAATATTATTGAGAATGTTTCAATATAACTAATAGCAATAAAAAAGTTTACTAACCAGTGTGTCATTCTATGCTTGCCAATGATGACCCAGTCCTAACAACATCACATACAATCGGCGGAAATTATGTACTGTAGCTAAACTGCTGTCAACGTAGTAACAGTAAACTCTACTAAGGCCCACATAACATGTGCTCCTTTTCAGATCTGTGTGAAGAGGGTACAAGGGTGAACAAGAATATTATATGCTAAAATACAATTCAGGCAATCTCTTGAGCAGAAATTTCAGCAGCGAAAAAGAGCTGCATTTATATTCATGCTGTACAAAGGATCAGTCAGCAACCAACATAGAAACATAGAAGATAGGAGCAGGAGTAGGCCATTTGGCCCCTCGAGCCTGCTCCGCCATTCAATGAGATCATGGCTGATCATCCAAATTCAGTACCCTGTCCCTGCCTTCTCCCCATATTTCTTGATCCTTTTAGCCTTAAGAAATATATCTAACTCCTTCTTGAATATATTTAATGAATTGGCCTTTACTGCCTTCTGTGGTAGAGAATTCCACAGGTTCACCACTCTCTGGGTGAAGAAATTCCTCCTCATCTCCGTCCTAAATGGCCTACCCCTTATCCTTAGACTGTGACCCCTGGTTCTGGACTCCCCCGCCATCGGGAACATCCTTCCTGCATCCAGTCTGCCCAGTCCTGTTAGAATTTTATAAGTTTCAATGAGATTCCCTCTCATTCTTCTAAACTCCAGCGAGTATAAGCCCAATCGACCCAATCTCTCCTCATACGTCATTCCTGCCATCCCAGGTATCAGTCTGGTGAATCTTCGCTGCACTCCCTCCATGGCAAGAACATCCTTCCTCAGATAAGGCGACCAAAACTGCACACAATACTCAAGGTGTGGTCTCACCAAGGCCCTGTACAACTGCAGCAAGACATCCTTGTTCTTGTACTCGAACCCTCTCGCTACGAAGGTCAACATACCATTTGCCTTCTTAACCGCCTGCTGCACCTGCATGCTTACCTTCAGCGACTGGTGCACAAGGACACCAAGGTCTCGTTGCACTTCCCCTTCTCCCAATCTATTGCCGTTCAGATAATAATCTGCCTTCCTGTTTTTGCCACCAAAGTGGATAACCTCGCATTTATCCACATTATACTGCATCTGCCAAGCTTCTGCCCAATCACCCAACCTGTCCAAATCATACTGGAGTTTCTCGGCATCCTCCTCACAGCACACACGCCCGCCCAGCTTTGTGTCGTCTGCAAACTTGGAGATATTACATCTAGTTCCCTTGTCTAGATCATTTATATATATTGTGAATAGCTGGGGTCCAAGGACCGATCCCTGCGGTACCCCACTAGTCACTGCCTGCCACTCGGAAAAAGACCAGTTTATTCCAACTCTTTGCTTCCTGTCTGCCAACCAGTTCTTTATCCAAGTCAGTACCTTGCCCCCAATCCCATGTGCCTTAACTTTACACGCTAATCTCTTATGCGGGACCTTATCAAAAGCCTTCTGAAAGTCCAAATACACCACATCCACTGGTTGTCCCTTATCTATTCTACCAGTTACATCCTCAAAAAATTCCAGTAGTCAAGCACGATTTACCTTTTGAAAATCCATGTTGACTTTGTCCGATCCTGTCACTGTTTTCCAAGTGCCCTGCTATTACATCTTGTATAATGGATTCTAGCATTTTCCCCACTACCGATGTCAGGCTTACCGGTCTATAATTCCCCGTTTTCTCTCTACCACCTTTTTTGAATAGTGGGGTAACATTAGCTATCCTCCAATCCATGGGAACTGTTCCAGAGTCTGTAGAATTTTGGAAGATGATCAGCAATGTATCTATTATTTCTAGGGCCACTTCCTTAAGTACCCTAGGATGTAGATTATCAGGCCCTGGGGATTTATCGGCCTTCAATCCCATCAATTTCCCGAACACCATTTCCCTACAAATACTGATTTCTTTCAGTTCCTCCCTCTCATTAGGCACCTATGTTCCCTCACATCTCTGGGAGGTTATTTGTGTCCTCCACAACTCTTCCAGCCACAATTCAAATCTTAATTCAATGGGTAGCATACTTAGATCCCAAGCTGCATCCATAGATGATCTAATTTACCATACTCATTTCATGAACTTAAATATCAAAACATCATAGTTGTGATAAAAACGCAAATATTGGAGTTTTTAATCTTTTCTGATAAAACTCCATTCCAGTATAACTACAGATAGGCTAGAAGAGAAATGGCTAGAAATTCTGTACGTTTAGCTAAATCATCCTGTTGATGCGCTCTGTAATTCACCAGATGATGAACACTGCCCAACATAGATACCAATCATAACGGCCTGTAATCTGCAGTCGGGATGACGGCAAACTGGAGCATTCGCTGTCATTCTGCCTTTGAAACTGACTGCAACTTCGGGATTTGACGTATGCGCAGGCGCATGTGGAATACCTGAAGTTGCGGTCAGTCATTGACAGCTCCGAAACAGGCAGTGCTGTGCAGCCACCCCACCCCAGAGCTGGCAATCAGTGTAATCAGCCAAATCACTGAAACTGACAAAAACTTCGGCTCTTCTGCAGTAACACCGCTGTTAAATTCCCCACTAAAAGTTAGACCCAAAGGGGTTAGGTGTAACTGGAATTTTAACAACGTTATTACCGCTAAACAAATGTTAAGGGCCTGGAAAACTTATTTTAATTTTGTGCAGTATGAAATTTGACCATTTTAATTAAAGTTAAGATGTTGAAGAAACTTTTCAAAAAAATTTAAATTAAAAAAAAAAGTTTGTCCATCTTTATTTCAGGTTTGCCTTTTCCCCATGTGAGCGTCCCAATCTTTCTTTTGCTCTCTCTAACTATTTTAAAAAGTTAGAATTTTAAGAGCTTACTCACTTCCCTGTTCGCGGTCTTGTGAGAATTCTGCTTTTTGATTGGCTGTTTAGACAGCAGTTCACACAAGGCGATCCCCGCTACAGTTTGTTGATTTGAATTGAAGGTCGGAAAACCCCAAGTTCTCGACACAGGGTAGCGTACTTTGGGGCTAGCAGCGAATGCTGACCGCAAATTCCGGGCCAATGTTAACTGTAATAAAGTTTTTTGTTGTCAATGCTCAACATTATTACATAAGGAGGAGGAGGGCAATTACATAGAAACATAAGAATTGCTAGGTGAAAAAAAACCCACGGTCCATCTAGTTCACCTTCTACCATCCTGGTAATCGCATGATACAGGAAACTCTCGTTTAAACGTCACCTAAATATCCGGAATTCTCTATTAACCGGCAAAATTCATACTCCGAAAACAACACCTCAATAACTGGAAATGTTGCCGAGTCCGAGTTCTCCAAACTGCCACTACTCGGCTTCTTGGCGCTGTCGGAAGTCCGAACACCTCAATAACAGGAGTCTGACTCTCCCGCGCTGTATACAGTCGTTTACTGTATAAGTTTTGTTTCACTGTTAAGTAATTAAAGAGTTATGGATTACCCTCAACTGGCAGTACTGTACTTAATCAAGCATCTTCCACCATCCATTTAACACAGCATTCTGTCGGTGAGTACCCAATTACTGTATACTGCACATTTCTTGATTTTTTAAATTTTTCTTTGTTAAAAATAGCCTCGGTATATAACACTCTCCGTCATCCGGAAATTTTAATCAACCGGCACCATCCCGTACCTGTCGGTGCCGGATACCAAAGAGTTTCCTGTACAACAATAATGGAGTTGTTGACTAATCATATAGCAATCTCTATCAATTAGTCTACAACAGACCCAGACACGAGGTGAGGAAAACCCCAGGTCGAGACCTTTGGGAACCATTATTTTTAAAAACTTTAAAATTGAAATGGTGGCAAGCAAAGTTAGCATAATGGCAACTAAAATTTAGGAGTTTTTTGCCAATAAGCAGAAGCAGTTACTACCCCTGGTAGAACGCTAAAGGAGGAAGGGAGATGCATACTTTCCTTCAAGTGTCATGCAACAGTGAAATAAGCTATTGGTAAATAATCAATAATAAGTCAGCTGTTTATGTCAGCAAAAATGTGGTTGTGATTGGGTGGGATGCCTGAACAGCCTATACTGCAGTTTGGTGGTGATGACCAGGTTAACAGGATCGGAGCTGCTCAAGCTGCAGTGCTTCAGCATCACATCATTGCTGCCCTCTGGTGCAGAAACCTCCTAAAGCTTTAAACTCCAATACTCGAACAATTACACCAAAATTCAAGCGCACATTTCACCTGCATCACTATACAAAACCCAGGAGATGCAGTGAAATTACTTTTAAAAACCTACATTTATTATTTCACTAAATTATCAAATTAGCTGTGCAAAAAGATCGCAGTTGAAGCCATTTCTTACATCATCTGCTTTATAAAATAAATAGGGTAGACAGACAGTAAGAAGCCTGCTCAAAGATAGTATTTTATCACACCTCAAATGTGACCCACTGGATTGTTGTTGGGTCATTTAGAACCTCCATCTTACAGCAGTGTAAATGCTAGAAACATGCTGCAATAACATACTCTGTGGCAATATCCGCAGTTTCCATAACACTCCTGTGGGTGTTAACCACAATCCAGAACATTCTGACAGAATCATCCTATCCCATGAGTATTCTGCTGCTATAATCAGGTTTCTGTGTCTTGTGCATTAGTGATAATGATCAAAAAAGCTGATCATGTCATGTTTAATTATTAACAGTAAAAGAACAATTTATTAATCATTCAAGCAATTACAAGATCTACAATTGTTGTTTTACATTCCTTTTATGGTTACTCTGCTGTAAAGAGAACATAGCCTGCTTGCAGGGACATTTGTATTTATTTTCTAAATCGTCTATGAATCCCTCAAAACCTTTAAAGCAGGTAATTTTTCATGTGCTGCAAAGTGCCATCAATGAATCACCCATCGATAGATGAAAAGTTATCAAATCAATAAAAATAGATGATCATCAATGTAATTCATGCAACATATAATAATCAACACGACTGCAATGAAGTCCTATAGAATTAATCTAAGATTTTTTTAAATAAATTTTAAAGGTACAATTTTAACAGGGGTGCACGAAGAGAGCAACCTGGGGTGCTTATGCACAAATCTTTGAAAGTGGCAGGAGAGGTTAACAAAGTATTCAATAAAGCATATGGGATCCTGGGCTTTATAAATAGAAGCATAGAGTGCAAAAGCCAGGAAGTTATGCGAAACCTACATAAAACACTCGTTCAGCTCCAGCTAGAGTATGATGTCATTCTGGGCGTCACACTTTAGGAACGATGTGAAGGCTTTGGAGAGAGTACAGAAGAGATTTACTAGATTGATTCCAGGGGCGAGGGATTACAGTTATGTGGATAGACTGGAGAAGCTGGGGTTGTTCGCCATAGAGCAGAGAAGGCTAAGAGGAGATTTGAAAATCATGAAGGGTTTAGATAGAGTAAATAAAGAGAAACTGTTTCCAATGGCTGAAGGTCGATAACCAGAGTGCACAGATTTAAGGTGATTGGCAAAAGAACCAGAGGCGACATGAGGAAAAACTTTTTTTTAAATGTAACAAGTGGTTAGGATTTAGAATGCACTGCCTGATAGGGTGGTGAATACAGATTCAATAGCAGCCTTCAAAAGGGAACTGGATAAGTATTTGAAGGAGAAAAATTTGCAGGGATCTGGGGGAAGAGCAGGGGAGTGGGACTAACTGGATTACCCTTCTAAAGAGCTGGTGCAAACTTGATGGGCCGAATGGCCTCCTCTTGTGCTGGACTATTCTTTGATTCTAAATGACCTCGTAAGAGTTTCAAATGTCTGCCATTCTTAATGCATTGGTTCAACAGCCAATTGGCTCCAGTGAAGGCCATTTACTTGCATCGCCTAAATAAAACCTTCATATCCTTGTAACAAAATTTCTTATGTCTGTTATGTAAACATTGTCTATGTTTAACCAGTAAAAACAGAGTAACTGGTTGTTTATTTCATTGCTGTTGTGGGACCTTGCTGTCGACAAATTGGTTGCCATATTTGTCTATAAAACAGTGCCTACATTTCAAAAGTAATTCATTCACAGTTAAGCACTTTGGGACATGCTGCGGTCATGAAAGGTGCCACATAAATGCAAATTCTTCCTTTAGTCTTTCTATGTCATGAATATCTATCAGTCAATTTTCTTCTAATCTATTTTCTACTTTCATTATTCACCAATTCATAATACACAGCCTTTCTCCCCTAATTGCGCTCATCTATCTATCTATATATATATATATATATATATATATATATAAAAGGATACTTCTGTCAGTCATTCCGTCTGTCTGTCTGTCTTGAATTAACTCGAAAGTTATAGAGCGTACCTACACGTGCGTTACGTCGAAAGAAAGCTGACGATTCCAGAACCGTCCTAAGCATATTTACGTTTCGGCCGAACAAAAATTGTTCGCGCGTTATGCAAAAAACCTTCAAAATTAAACTCATTATCTGCTAAGTAGCATTGATTGACTGACTGACGTCAAGGTCGACCAATCCTGTGCCGGCACGATTGACCAATCCTACAGTTCAGTCGCCTGATGGTTGGCCAATCGCTGCGTCTGTGGGCGGGGCTAATGCTTTTCAACTCAGGCATCGGGCAGCCATTGCTTCACTACTTCCAGCTCAAACTCTGCTAATCCAGCTTTGAAAAAGTTAGTATCTCTTTTAAAAATTACATAACATTTACCAAAAATGTTTTATAAGTACTTTCACTTTCATCTTTGAAGCTATTAAAAAGGTAGAAATGTTGCCCGGCAGCAGATTCACACGGGGACAGACAGACAGACAGGCCCCAAAGCCTGGGACTCGATTTAAACCGCCCGGCCCAAAACAGCCCTGGCAAAGCCGGGCTCCCCCAGCTAGTAGAATATAGAATCATACAGCACAGAAGGCAGCCATTCGATCCATCGTGCCTGCGCTGGCTCTTTGAAAGAGCTAGCCAATTAGTCCCAGCCGCACTATTAGATCTCCCCATCTCTGCTCTAAGAAGAACAATCCAAGCTTCTTTCGTCTCTCCACATATCTGAAGTCCCTCATCCCAGGTGTTATTCTGATAAACCTCTGCAATTTAATGCACAGAAATGTGAGGCCATACATTTTTGGAGGAATAATGAGAGGCAATATACACTAAAAAGTAAAACTTTAAAAGCAGTATAAAAGCAAATAGAATTTGGGATTTCGATATACAAAGCTTTAAAAGTGGAAGGATAAGTTGATAAAGCTGTAAAAAAGCGCAAGACCGCAGATTTTATAAGGGCATAGTGTATAGAAGCAAAAATGTAATAATAAATATAAACATATGAAGTTGCATTTAGAATGAGATGCAAAAATATTATACAGACAGCTACAAAAGAGGCAATATACATGCCTCTGAAGGCAGGGAGTGCCACTTTGCAAGGTTCCCTGCCTCTCAAGGTGAAGTGCCACCAGTGACGATGGCAAATATCTACAGCCAGTGCCACTTTTCACATTTTGTTCTAGCTGCAGGAGGACCCAACTCTCAGCCAACATATACAAGCCAGTAACATGATGAGCCTGCAGTGGTTGCAACTTGGATAGCAAAGTCATTAACAAAACTTCATAGCAACAGCTCATGCACACATCTCACATTGTGTGCAGTGCTCCAGTATGGCACACTGTGCGCGAATCCACTCAGGGGTGTAAACAAAGCAACTTCAGCACAATGAGAACCAGAACATATTGGGCAAGTTGTAAAATATAACTGGGGTAAATATTGTAGGAATGAGTAGTAAATTTTGTTCAGCTAATTGGTTCTGCTTTTGAAATTTATAATTGTTGCGCAAATAAATATTGCATAAGCATGTATTCCCAAGGGAAAAATGACAGTACTAACAGCATCATTTAACTTCCAATCCACTTTCTCCAAAATTAACGATACTACTTGATTTATAGTTGTATATATACTATTTATTTTCACAAAGTAGCTTTTAGTGAATAATAAAAGGAGATCTTGTTTGGTTTCAGATTCTTTCGCCTGCACTGGATTTAATGCAAGACATTATTACAGGGGGGAAAATTACATATTAAAATTATACATCCACAATGATTACAAAAACTCATGTTTAAATACTGTACTTGTTTATTACAGTAGTCATTTTGAGACCTTGTGAAACTTTGATTTTATCAAAGTTTTGGCCCTGCTTCAATTGTCTTCTTTCAAACTATTTTGAAAGAGCATCTCACAATTTCTACTTCACTGGAAGCCTGGTACTGAAGTTATTTATTGAAGCTATTTTTTCTTCCATTCTGAAGATTCCAAAGCTGAGAATAATTAATATTTATTTATCAATCTTCACTTTTCCTGTAATTCATCAGATTCAGTTTCATAGTTATGGCATGTCCGTACTCCCTCCCAGTGATTTTCTCCATTCCCTGTTACACAACTTCCTAAGCCTTCCATGGTTAGTCTCTCCGATGTCCTCGCTCTGCAGCCCAACCACCCTAACATACAAGGCTGGCGAATTCATTTCATTTGATATGGGAAAGACGGAGGACACGCTTTCTATCGTGTAGCTGGCTTCCATAAGGTGCTTGGAGCAATTGATGGGATGCACGTGGATCTGAAGGCTATCCTTGAAAACCTGCAGAGCTATCGGAACAGGAAGGAATTCCGTTCATTTAACTTGCAAATTGTATGTGACGCCCTTCTGCATATTATTGCTCAGCACGTGGGTTCATGTCATGATGCCTTCATCGTGACCTTCTCCAGCCCTATAACCCTCCGAGAACTTTGCATTCTGCCAACTCTGGCCTCTGGTGCATCCACGACTCCTTTCTCCCCACCTTTGGCAGCCGTGCCTTCAGCCATCTGGTCCCTAAGCTCTGGAATTTCTTCCTTAAACCTCTACACTTTTCCATCTCCCTCTCTTTCTTTAAGACCCTCCTTAAAACCCTTTGACCAAATATTTAGTCACCCCTCCTAATAGCTCCTTATTTGACCCAGTGTTGATTTTTGTTTGATTGCGCTTCTGCAAAGTGCCTTGGGACATTTTTTTCTATGTTAAAGGTGCTATACAAATGCAAGTTGTTATTTTGGTGCTCATGTGCAGGGCTTAATCATTTCCAATAACGTGTTCACAAGGCATATGCCATAATTATGGCTGATTATGTATGGCACTATAAATGAGATTTCTGTGAAATGCTCTAACCAAACCCATCTCTCGATAGACCTCTAACCCACCATGTATAATGGATAAAAGCTCATTCTTCTCGGTCTATATTCTGTACAGCCACTCTAATTTAGCTCGGTGAACTGATGGGTATGTTCCTCAAAATGATTGAAGCTTAGACTAAATCAGCATTTGGGAGCACAGAAACTCTGATACATTTTCCTATACAGGGTGTCCAGCAAGGTACTCAACTACTATTGTACCGCTGTAAATGATGACTGTTTCCAGAACTATAGGGCAATTTATCAATTATGTTAGATCCTTTTCTGCTTCACAGTTAATTCCCAACTCATTTCTTTTAACCAAATTTTCAGTAGTGTCCATGATCAATTCAAATCTCTGTTTCTTCCAAATCCAATCTGCCTTGAAGTCCTTTTCATAATTCCCAAGAAGCAAACACACCTTCCAACAACATACCCTGTTTCACTGTTCACATTTTACCTTCTTTAATCATACCAACTCATTCAATTTAGATTTCAAAATAACTCAGATGATTTTTATTTGGGTAGTTTAGACTAGGATATACATTTTCAGCATTTCCATGTTTTTCCTTCACTATATATGTGATGGCTTTTCCCTCCCCAAATATTTATTGTTGTCATTGTGGATTAGGAACTGGCTAAAGAGGAAGAAAGCAGAGTGCTGTCACAGGAGAAGTAGATGCTCCTTCAAGCCCATGCAATGAGCCCCCTGTTACTAGTGTATCTGAATAACCTGGAATTACAGCTTCAATGCAAACTAGTTAAATTCACAAATGACATCAAGGTAAGGGGAAGAGAAAGATTGGGGAGGACAAAGGACAATGGACTTAGGAGGTTGCCAAGAGCACAACAGGGTTTATATGTGGGTTGATCAGTGGAAAATTAAGTTCTCTGTAGATATATGCAAAGTAAAAATAGGCACAAGTATTTCATGTGTGGGATGGAACTTGCTCTGAGAAGTTGAAAGAGGCATTGTGACTTGTCACTAGCCATGTCTAAACATTGAGGAGGCAAGGAAGAAAGCAAACCGGATGCAAGGTTACATTGCTATATTAGTTGGAATTCAAATCCTCCAATGTCACGGTGAAGCTGTACAGAGCCCTGCTCAGACCACACTTGGAATTTTGCCTGTGGTTCTGGTCACTGCAACATAAAGTGGTTATCAAGGTCCTAGAAGCAGAGCAGAAGACATAAATGAGGGTGACCCCCTGTATCCGAATTAAGAGCTGCAAGAATGATTTGGTATATTGAAATAAGACCTCATGTAAGTTAAAAAGATACTGAACAGGATAGGAAAGGTAAGACAGCATAAAGAAAACAAGCCATGATACAGAAAGTAAGGCCAAACAACATATTTTGATATTAAAACAGAAAATGCTGGAAATACTCAGAGTTGGAGATAGGCCATTTGAAGGCAAGGGAAGTGTGGAAATTAGAAGCAAAGTTTATGAAATTTTCCAGTTCGGGGTTGAGAGAAGGAAATGGCACCAATACTGTCATCAATGTACTGGAAAAAGAGGTGAGGGAGGGGAACTGAGTAGGACTGGAACAAAGAATGTTCCACGTATCCCACAAAATGGCAGGCATAGCTAGGACCCATACGGGCTCCCATAGCAACACCTTTTATTTGGAGGAAGTGAGTGGAGTCAAAGGAGAAGTTGTTAAATGTGAGAACAAGTTCAGCCATGCAGAGCAGGGTGATGGTGGATGGGGACTGGTTGGGTCTCCGTTCAAGGAAGAAACGGAGGTCCCTCAGGCAATGTTCCCAATAAGCTGCACAGCGCCCCAGTGAACCTACGCAGCCGGCTTTTCAATGTAAAATCCACGCATGCGCGTTATTATGAAGGGGCCGCGCAGGGCCAAAACAAATTACAGGGAACAAGGGATGGAGGTATAGAGGGATTGAACGTCCATAGTGAAAAGGAGACGGTTAAGGCCAGGAAACTGGAAACTTTTAAAGTGGCGGAGGGTGTCAGAAGAGTCGCAGATGTAGGTTGGAAGAGACTGGGCATTGGGGAGACCAAACGCAGATTAGGTGACCACTTTGCGGAACACCTCCATTCCGTCCACAAGCATGGCCGAGCTTCCGGTCACCTGTCATATTAATTCTCCACCCCACTCCCACTCTGACCTCAGTCTCCTGCACTTTTCCAACGAAGCTCAACGTAAGCTTGAGGAACAGCACCTCATCTTTTGATTAGACACTTTGCAGCCTTCTGGACTCAACATTGAGTTCAACAATTTCAGATCAGATCATAATTTCAGGGCAGCACGGTGGCATAGTGGTTAGCACTGTTGCCTCACAGCGCCAGGGACCCGGGTTCAAATCCGGCCTCGGGTGACTGTGTGTGGAGTTCGCACATTCTCCCCGTGTTTGCGTGGGTTTCCTCCGGGTGCTCCGGTTTCCTCCCACAGTCCAAAGATGTGCGGGTTAGGTTGATTGGCCATGATAAAAATTGGCCCTTAGTGTTAGGGGGGATTAAATACGTGGGGTTACGGGGATAGGGCTTGGGTGGGATGGCTGTCGGTGTAGGGACCGGGTGCTAGGGTTTGGATGATCAGCCATGATCTCGTTGAATGGCGGAGCAGGCTCGAGGGGCCGAATGGCCTACTCCTGCTCCTATCTTCTATGTTTCTATAACCACTGCCCCCATTTTTCAGACAGCAGCTGTTGGTAATGATTCTGACATTCCCATTTACACCTCCTCTAGACCCATCTTTTGTTTCTTTACTTGTCCCATTGCCATCTCTTTTCACCTCGCAGCATCATCCCTTTCGTCATTTAATCTCTCCTCCCTTCCACCTTATCACGGACCTTCCATTTTGTTCTTTCCTTTCCCCCCACTTTCCCTGCCTCTATACTTGCTTAAAACCTGTTACATGTCTAACTTTTTCCAGTTCCGACAAAAGGTCGTTAACCTGAAACATTAACTCTGTTTCTCTCTCCACAGATGCTGTCTGACCTGCTGAGTATTTCCAGCATTTTTTTCAGATTTGCAGTATCCGCAGTATTTTGCTTTTGCAACATTTTAGATATGTTAAGACAGCAGACTAAGAGGACACAGGCGTAAAAGGCAAATTTAGGAAATAGACATCAGGAGATATCTCTTTGTACAGAGAGCGAACTGGAATGGTTCCCATAAAGATGATTGAAGCCAGGACACAAGACTCACTGCTGTAATGGAAAGACAGTGCATTGGTATTCTGGAAGGATAAGTTTTAAAGGGCGCTCTTCATTTAAACCTATCTTACAATGTCTGAAGAAACCTTTTCTGTATCCTTTAGGCTCATGTGGCAATTTAGTTTAATAGTTTATTCACTTAAAACGGTTAGTGCAGCTGGTACATGTGACAGTTCAGTTACAGATGAATATGTTCAAGGGGACAAACACCATCTACTGGCTAAAAATTGTATATACAACAAACTTTACAATTCTTTCCATAGCAATGAATGTATGGCATGACTATAAAAAGCTGATTGACAATCCAGTAGCTCAGGAATAAGGTACACTCAATTCCTTAAGGTATTTCCTAATGTTGTCTCAGCTGGGTATGATGTTTTCTCACCACCCCCACAAATAGCATTCGGAGAAGGTTGCTTAATTCAATTATCAATACACTTTTGCGTGAAATAAAAACTGAAAATACTAGAAGCACACAACAGGTCCAATAGCGTATGAAAAAAGATGTTGTTTTCAATATAGAACTGAAAAGGGAGAGCATCCTTATAGAACTGACCAAGACAGGTGCAGTCTCACCAGGGCCCTATATAATTGCAGTAAGACATCTTTACTCTTATACTCAAATCCTCTTGTAATAAAGGCCAACATACCATTTGCTTTCTTAATTACTTGCATTCTCTGCATGTTAACTTTCAGTGATTCGTGTACAAGGACACCCAGGTCCCTCTGAACACCAACATTTCCCAATCTCTCACCATTTAAAAAATACTCTGCTTTTCTATTTTTCCTACCAAAATGGATAACTTCACATTTCTCCACATTATATTCCATTTGCCATGTTCTTGCCCACTCACTTAGCCTGTCTATATCCCCTTGAAGCCTCTTTGCATCCTCCTCACAACTTACATTCCCACCTAGCTTTGTATCAGCAGCAAACTTGGATATATTACATTTGGTCCCCTCATCCAAGTCATTGATGTAGATTGTGAATAGCTGAGGCCCAAGCACTAATCCTTGCGGTACCCCACTAGTTACAGCCTGCCAACCCAAAAATGACCTGCTTATTCCCACTCACTGTTTTCTGTCCTTCAACCAATCCTCAATCCATGCTAGTATATTACCCCTAATCTTATGAGTCCTAATTTTGTTTAATAACCTCTTGTTTTGCACCTTATCAAATGCCTTCTGAAATTCCAAATACACCACATCCACCGGTTCCCCCTTATCTATTCTGCTAGTTACAACCTCAAAAAAATCTAACATGATTTCCCTTTCATAAATCCGTGTCGACTCTGCCCAATCCTATTATTATTTTCTAAGTGCCATGTTACCACGTCCTTAATAATAGATTCTAGCATTTTCCCTACTACTGATGTCAGGCTAACTGGACTGTCGGTTCCCATTTCTCTCTCCCTCATTTCTTAAATAGTGTGGTTACATTTACTACCTGCGGGAACCGTTCTAGAATCTAGAATCTATGGACAAGCAATGCATCTACTATCTCTATAGCCACCTCTTTCAAAACCCTAGGATGTAGGCCATCAGGTCCAGAGGATTTATCAGCTTTCAGTTCCATTGATCTCTCCAGTACTATTTTTTTTTTACTAATACTAATTTCTTTCAGTTCCTCATTCTCGCTAGACCCTCGGTTCTCTACTATTTCTGGGTGGTTTTTTGTGTCGACTTCCATAAAGACAGACACAAAGTATTTGTTTAATTTCTCTGCCATTTCTTTATTCCTCAAGTCTCAGCCTGTAAGGGACCCACGTTTACTTTCGCTTATCTTTGTCTTTTTACATACCCATAGAAGCTTTTAGTCTGTTTTTATGTCTCTCGCTGGTTTACTCTCATATTCTATTTTCCCTTTCTTGGTCCTCCTTTGCTGAATTCTAAAATTCTCCCAATCCACAGGCTTACTACACTTTTTGGCAACATTGTAGGCCTTTTCCTTTGATCTAACACTATCTTTAACTTCTCTTGTTAGCCATGTTAAAGACACTAAATAACTGTAAGCTGTTTAAATATCTATGTTACGACGCATACAGAAAAGAGAGGAGACAGATAAAAAGAGACTAACAAAAAGAGAGGCAAGGAAAGAATGAGAAAAAGTTACAAACAGCAGTGTGAGACGAAAGCCACACACAGAGAAAGATAAATAGACTGAGAGTGGGAGGAAAAAGAGACAGAAAAAGTTAAAAGAAAAAAAGTCCAAAATAAAGTCATTTTAACGACATTTAGCTAATGTCAGTGAGATAAAAGGAGACCTGGTCCAAATTAACTGGTAGATAAAAGAGACCAGAAATGAGATGTTTAACTACAAGCTGGATAAAGTACATGTTAAATGCATTCCAACTGGAAGTAAAAACGGGCTCGATGGGCCAAATGGCCTCCTGCTATGCTGTACCCATTGTAAGAAAAAAAGATACATCAAAGGTTGGGTTTCCATGACAGATGTTAGAGGAAAAATGAGATTTGAAAAGAGCTAAATGCATGTACTGTACACTTAAATACGTAAATATGCAAATCAAGGTTGAATTTTTTTTAATGAAACAATTCAGTTGCTTCATTGTACTGGCAGATTTTAATTCAAGTTCATAATTTCATAAAATTATAAAAACAAATTTTGTTTCGGATTGCTACTTTTGGGAATATAAACAAAGTATGTATTATTTTACTGTTTTCGATAATTATATGGTTACCAAGCTGCTTGTGAATCCCACAAAGTAATGGGATGTTTTTACACTCTGGCAAAAGCTGAAACATTACATTGTGTCCGCATAACCACAGGGAAAATATAACATTATTTCCCACTTATTTAAGATACATCCTGTCTTAACAAAGCTACATACTACCCTATAATAAATGTAAGGACTTTTTTACTTGATGACTGCAATAATACATTTACAACTACACCCAAGTGTTAGCATCCTTCTAAGCAAAGCAACATCTGATAGGCATTTATTAGACAACTAGGAGTGTTAGAGATCATGCTTTTTTTTTTAAAACATATTTACGATAATTTGATAAGTTTGGACACTTGTAAAATATATCTGTTGGAGTCTTGGGGCCCAAATTTCGAGTCTTTGCCAGGAAAAGTATATTTGTTCATAAAATTAGCAGACAGAATTTTCAGTCCCCAATTGTAATGTATTATCACATGGTTTGGTATGAGCATGCTCAGTTCGCTCTAGCCTAATGAAGCAAGCACATGGACTAGCAACTCATTGGGTCTCTGTCCTTCATTTGTTATACTCACCAATTAACATTGAAAATCAGTAGAAAAGACAAATCAGCCTAAATAACAGGTGAAGCTGGAGTTTTGAACAGATTTCTAAAAGTTGAGTGTTACAATATCCAATTACCCAATGTCATTCTACTTGACTAAATTGGTGTTTCAATAGGTTTTTTTTTGACTGTACTTGGTATTGTGCATTAGGAGGATCACAGCAACCAGTTGATGCTCATGTCAGCACAAGCTTTTCAGTGCCAAAAGTGAGGCATTGCTACTTGACTGCAGGCTATGATTTTTAGGAAACAGTCTTACATTGCAACACATTGGAATATTCTCATTAGCAGATATTCAAAAAAGTGTTACATTTTCCATTATTAGCAGCAGAATTTATAATGCTTCGATTTAATGACCAATTGGCCTAAGAAGAACAAAACTACATGCTTGCTGCTGTGCTAGTTTCCATTTTCTACAAGGACATACAGAACAGAATGTAACTAAACATCACTGCGCACCCGTTAGCTGGCCAGTTTTTCCCCAGGCAGCACTCTATAGAATAGCAGTCAAGACAAGACAGGACACAATGCTGGGTCTGGTATTCCAGCTAATTTATAGAATGGATGGGGAGATGCAACTAATTGAATTACAGGACATATTTCCCAATATAACCTTTTTAAATTTACAGTACCACAAACAAGGATATCTCATTAATCCTGCATTTATTTAAAAATTATGCCTAGAGCTCCTTTAAACAGCAACTAGTTGCATAATTACAGGGCAAATCAGATTCAAATGTTCTTGGTGTATGATCTAAATGAACTAAAATTATCTACATTTACCACTTAACAGCAGTGTTCCAAATTAATTTTTTAGGAAATTAAATGGCTTTTGAAAATGAACACTAGCAACTCTCTTATGTTCACAGCTCAGAGGTGCAATACTCTCTGCTAGGTGCTCCCTCAAACAGCAGCGTATTCTCTGCAAGGACAAAATGACCTGAATCAAGTTGGATCATTTTCAAACAAGGCAAAATGATGTTTCAAATAATTCCAAACTTCACTCATCTGACATTATTTTGGCCCATTATGGAACTAAAGGCAGCCAGCCAAACTCTCATGGACTCCAACTGTACACAAGTAGAATTTGAGTCATTATGCAAGCTTCTACATGTTTATGTTTCTGCACAGAATGGACATGAGAACAAGGAAATGCAGTCATTTGATTTACTACCTAAATGCAGCACCTGCAGACAGCCTACCTACAATGACTAGGAGACATCTCAGTACAGGAAACTCTTTAGTATCCGGCACCGACGGGACCGACGAGTTGCCGGTTTATCAAAAATTCCGGATGACGGAGAGGGTTATCCACCGAGGCTATTTTTAACAAAGAAAAATTTTTAAAAATCAAGAAATGTGCAGTATACTGTAATTGGGTACTCACCTACAGAATGTTGTGTTAAATGGATGGTGGAAGATGCTTGATTAAGTACAGTACTGCCAGTTGAGGGTAATGCAATGCAATGACTACCAGCAGCGTGGGAGACATACAGTACCCCTGTAAAATGGCGGATCAGAAGAGACTACCGGCAGCGCGGGAGAGTCAGACTCCTGTTACAGGGGTATTGAGGTGTTCCAACTTCCGACGGCACCAAGAAGCCGAGTAGTGGCAGTTTGGAGAACTACCCCCACTGACTAACTCGGCCACCGCGGGAGACTCGGACTTGGCAATATTGCCGGTTATTGAGGTGTTGTTTTCGGAGTGAGAATTTTGCCGGTATATAGTGTGTTCTGGATATTTAGGTGCCGTTTAAATGAGAGTTTCCTGTACTAAATGCTTGACCCATATGTGGAGATTTGGTGCTGGGAATTATCGTTGATCGGTTACTGTTCAGGAGCCCAAGACTTTAATGAAGATCTAAAATCCAATACCTAATCACTCATTGCCTATATAGAGCATACACTCAAGAGTGACTTGAAAGCCGGAACAAACCATTCAAAAATAAGGACCAAAAAATAAGGCAAAGGATCCACTCCATTTTCACTACAGACATGCTAATGTAGAACTTGTAGAGCTGGTTCCTCTCAGCAGTGTTGAGAAGTTGAATAGTATTGAGTCTATGCCATGGGATCCAACCAATTAGTTAAGGATAAAAACTAAGATGCAGAAACCTTTATAGTCACAGTACAACCTTTGCTTCAAAGCTCATTCCTTCACAAAAGGAGGCACTTTTCCCCTTAAAATATACAATATATTAGTACCAAGAACTGAAAACTTGGTATCGGCAGGAGTTGTACCTCCTGAGTTGGGATAATTCTCCGAGATAACATTCCGTCACATAATACTCGACATGGTTGGTCTCAGGGGGTTTTCAACCTAAGCATTCAAGAAATTTACTGTGCCTATCACCAAAGAACACAATGGGAAAAAACCCAGAGAAATGGAAATTGGAGAAAGGAGAAATAAAGTGTGATGCAGATCTGAAAACAGAAAATGCTGGAAAAACACAGTAGGCCTGCCAGTGGGTGTAGACACCACATCCCGCTGCTAGAACTGTGGTCTGACAAAGGGCCTACACCCAATATGTCAACCTGCCTCCCCTCCCACTGATGGTGACACACCCACCCCAAATCACCATCGTCCCCTGCTGTAAAGAAGGATGTAGCCAAGGACTATGTTCAGACCAAAGTGCTGCGGTGTGCCTGGGAGAAAGAGATACCATTCCTAAAGCTTGCACCGGTAGCAGTATAGAGGGTTGAAGACAAAAGAAGTCAGAGTGGCAATGGGAGGGTTACACGGCGAGCCACAAGGAGGTCGAAGTCGTACTTACTGACAAAACGGAGTTAGCTAATCTGCATTTGGTATCCCCAGTGTAGATGAGACTGCACTGTGAGCAGCAAATACACTATACAAGATGGGAGGAAGTACACGGAAATAGCTATCTTACAATTGTATGGGAGAAGGTGAATGAACAGGTGTTGCAGCTACTGCATTTGCACAGGAAAGGAAGCTGGAAGTGGGGTGAAGAAGAGTGAACAAGAGTGTCCTGGAGGGGTCAATCCCACCAGAAAGTGACTGAAGATGACAGGGTAGTTTTGCTGCTGCCTGGGGGAGGAAAAGTAGGTTGACATTTCGGGTATTGACTATGCGACAGAAATCAGTCCTGGGAGGGAGACTGCACCCTTTTTTTCCCGTGAGACTGGTGAACCTACTCTCCCATGTCTTTGCACCCACTTAATTATGTGCACATTCTTTTATTTCATTAATGCGCTTCCATTGTCTCACTGCGATTATCTTTTATAATCACCCAACAGTTTCTGTTAAGCAGTTTACAAATCCTTGCTCTCTGATTTAGTATCTTGTTTCTATCCTCTATTTTTTTCCAATTCCATCCAAGTGCTTGACTGATTTGCTGTGTACTTCCAGCACTTAATTTTTGTTTGAGATTTGCAGCATTTTTTTTTCCAATTTTTTGTTGTCTTTACTTGTGCATACTAGGAGGTGGTTTCAGTACACACTTTCCGACAGAGGAGACAGAACTAAAAACACTTCTGACAAGCAGCAGGCATATTTGTGAGCGCTCTGATGCAATTGCTTGAAAAGCCATGACATACTTATACAATTTATACAAGTTACTCCACAAACATTTGCACCAAAACTGCAATGCATAGCTCAACCAGGAGGTGGCAGGACTACTTCACTAGTTTCTGGAATTCAAATTAAGACTGGGGACACTTTTCTAGTAGAACCTTAAATAAAATGAAAGAAGAAAAATAGTAGGTCACTTTTTCTTCCTCAAAGATGTGTTTTCTCTTAGAAATATTGGCCCGGAATTTGTGGTCCCGATGACGGTGTACACTCACCGTACGCTGTCGTAAGCCTTCTGAAAGGCATGCGGGAAAACCCGGAACTTGCAATCTGTCAAGATATACCTTGCCCAGCAATTGCCCATGAAACTCTTACGCCTGGTAAGCGTAGGGCCTGCTTTTATCAGCGTATGGGTTAATATAAATCTTAAAATAAAAATTTAAAAATAAAAAAATGTACAAACACTTAAAATTAGTTTATGCAGATTTTGGCCCCGATTAAAAATTAAATTATTTTTCAAAAAATTATTTTTATTGTATTTGCTGTATTGAAGGGACTTTTAATTAAATTTGAAAATGAGAACATTTATTTTTATTGCAGTTGTCTAAATTGTTTCATTATTTTGAGATTCTATTCGGGTTTATGGGAATTCCGTTTGTAAATGGAATCCTTTTTCATTGGAGGACTTGGCCCATGTGACCTCAGGGACACTTCCGAACTGCCTGCGTCCCTGGGATCCATGGGCCTTTACGCAGGCGTACGCCTGGAGGCCAGAGACCCAAACTCTCCGTAGCTGTGGAGCCAAGAGGTAAGTTCGGAAATATTTTGTAGGTCGGAGGCGCACTCTGGAGGTACGCCTCCGACCGCAAATTCAGGGCCAATATTTTTGTTGCGATGTGTAAATCTCACTCCTCTCTGTTGTTCTGTCTCCCCACAATCTTTGTCTCCTGAATATTCCCTTTGCTCCATGCCACAAGCTCTTCCAGTTTATCTCCCTGCCTCATTTCTCTTTCCATCACCATTACTCAACTTCTTTCTCTGACTCTATAATCTGTATCATTGTTCCCCAAATGCTGTGTCTACCTAAACCCCCTTCTATCCCTCAAATCAGTCTCTCTCTCTCTCTGTGCCGAATGTCACATTCCAAGACTCCTGACCATTTGACCGAGGACGTTTTTTTGGTTTAAACTTTTTTTTGGATATGAAGTCAGATTCATGATTTTAAAGGTTCATTCACAAAGGTCCAGCATCCCTTCAGAGCAATGCAGGAAGGAGTCACTGAGACAAAGAGGGAAGAGATATGTTAATGAGCTCTCCAAAAGGTTGATGAGCCAGCCATTGAAACAGTTATCTTTATCATATCAAGACAAATAAATAGGTAATTCATGAACGCATGCAGACAATTCTATGTTAAGTACCTTTCCTGTCTGCAAACTTGATGGGAGTTGTTCGTAGGAGGGCGCTGGCCATTTTGATTGGTGGCACTACTGGCCAACCTACTGACAGGAAAGGAGGCAGCAGTCAAACTGCCAACAGTTCAGCATTGCCCAGATCTAAGTACACTTTTTTTTTTAATCCTGTGCTCTTAGCAGGGCGCCTCACTCAACAGAAGCACAAGTTGTAGAACTGGCATTACAATGTCTTGGCTGTATCTCCGCGCTTTGCTTTCATCAAGTGAAGCTCCCCACTGGGAGCATCAAATTTACACTAATGTGCCCAAAATTATCCAGAAATAGTGATTGTTCATTTTGTAGCTGTCTGTAGAACATATTAATGATTCATACTACAAAAGATTTTATATATTTTTTCATGCACTAATTGGATAAGAAGGCATCCCATTGCAAAAATGTGTTACTTGATTAAAGCAGTGAATACAGTTGCTTAACGACAACCATTATGAGCATGGCATATGACACAGAACATTCACTCTGCTTTCAACCAGAACAACTCACATATCCTTCATGACAAAGCTGACAAAGCACTCTGATTTCAAGTACCAGTACAGAAGCACAAAGTTTACAGTACCCGTATTCTTGTGTGAGCAGAGGTAGTAAGTGCTTCATATTGATTTGGAGCATATCGGCTGTTACAAAAGTAGCTGTAATGTAGCTGTATAGTAACCACTGTCAATGTTTTTTCACTAGTGTGACACATTTCATGTCATGAAGAGGACATATACAGATGTTTAGAAGAGAAAGAATGGCCACTGCTGAGTGATTACAGGGCTGTAACTTCAACAGATAATGTTGCAAGCCACAGGAACAGACCTCGAGCAGGTTGTAACTGTTGTTTGATCCTCTAGTTACAATTTCAAAACCACTCCCATGTGTGTAGAGGAGGCTGACTTTGGATTATTGTTGTGCCAGCAGCAGGTATCACAGGGAAGGTAGAGGGCCAGTGGGCTCTTAGCAGTTGATGCGTGATGTCCACACTGATCCAACAACTATTGTGATCTGAAGATGCTGGAATTACTCATCAAGTCAGGCAGCATCAGTGGAGAGAGAAGCAGCGTTAATGTTTCTGAAACTTCTCTCTCAACAGATCTTGCCTGACCTGAGATGCGGAGTATTTCCAGCATTTTCTGTTTATATTTCAGATTTCCAGCAGCCGCAGGATTTTGCAGAAATATTTTGATCTGCTTTACTTCATCAGCAAAGATGATTAATGATAAAATAATGCATTACAGTATGTACTATAATAAAATAATTATGTGACCATATTCACCGTCATGCAGTTAAAAATTAATCCTTTTAGTTATTATTTACACATTTAGGGATAAAACCAATGCATTTAATGAGTGGTGCTATAAGTTCTGCTAAAACCTCCAAAAAACCCAGAATTATGTACTGCTACTTGTTCTTAAGAAACACCCCTTATTTATTCAAGTGTTGTCATTGGTTGGCATGGGGTGGGGGCACTGTTGCAGGTGGGTTTAGTTTACACTGTCCCAATTATGCTAGGCTGTAAGGCAACCACATATTTGGTTTTTTGCTCAGTTCATATCAAGGCCAGCTACTGGGTTCTGTTCAGGGACCACTTCTGTTCATTGTATGCATCAATGATTTGGATATAGGGCGAGAGGAAGACATTTGCAGACAATACTCATATAGGAGAGACAGACATTCTGACAACTAAAAGAAGTTGCAAGTGGATATTGATAAGATGGTGGAATGGGCAAAAAAAAGCAGCAGGTACAATTCAGTGTCATTAATTTTAAGGTAATGCGGGTATTTATAATGGATTTGTGCATGGGACCAAGTTGATATGGGAGTTTTCAATGGAATATGTGCCCCATACTCCAAATTTAATATAGAACCGAGATGGCCAATAAAAAATTGTACTTTGAATGGGAGAAAGCTCAGTGGTGTAAAGAGAAAAGGGGTTTAGATAAAACCAAAAAATGCTGGAAATACTCAGCAGGTCAGGCAGCATCTGTGGAAAGAGAAACAGAGTTAACGTTTCAGGTCAATGACCTTTCATCAGAATTGAAAAAAGTTAGAGATGTACTGTAACTGGTTCTAAGCAAGTACAGAGGGAGGGGGAGGGGAGGAAAGAAGGTCAAAAAGGGAAGGTCTGTGATAGTGTGGAAGGCAGGAGTTATTAAATGACAAAAGGGATGATGGTGCAAAAGGAGGTAGTAATTGGACAAGTAAAGAAACAAAAGACTGATCCAGAAGAGCTATAAATGGGAATAGCAGAATTATTACCATCAGCTGCTGTCCGAAAAAATGGGAGCAGTGGTTATGAGCTGTATCAGAGGGATTTGCAGATTCAACTTCACAAGATATTAAAGCTGCACCTTCAAGTGGATAAGTCCATTAAAAAAAGCTAATGGAATACTGGGTTTTATTGCAAGGAGTACAAAATATAAAAAGTTGATATGTAATGGTGAACCTATATAAAACTTTAGTAAGACCACAGTTGGAGTACTGTGCTTAGTTTTGGGCTCCACACTATGAAAAATGTTCAGGAACTAGAGATGGAACAGTACAGATTCACCAGTATGCTGCGTAGTCTGAGGAAATACAAATATGAAGAAAATCTTGAAAAACTTGGGCTGTTTTCATTGGAACAGAGATTATCAGGTGATTTGATAGATGTTTAAAGTTCTGAAGAAATGAGAGTTGATAGAAACAGACTGCCAACGCTTGAAGGGTCTAGAATGAGAGGACAAAGATTACATTGAATATACAGCATAGAAACTGGCCATTCGGTCCAACCAGTCCATGCCAGCATTTATGCTCCACTCGAGCCTCCTCCCATCTTTCCTCATCTAACTCTATCAGCATAACCCTCTGTTCCCTTCTCCCTCATATGCTTATCTAGCCTCCCCCTTAAATTTCTCCCTCATATGCTTATCTAGCCTCCCCCTTAAATGTATCTATACTATTCGCCAGAACTATACCCTGCAGTAGAGAGTTCCACATTCTCACCACTCTCTGGGTAAAGAAGTTACTTCTGAATTCCCTATTTAATTTCTTGGTGACTATCTTATATTGATGGCCTCTAGTCTTGCTCTTCCCCACAAGTGGAAACACTCTCTGTCTACTCTACCAAAACCTTTCATAATTTTAAAGACCTCAATTATGTCACCACTCAGCCTTTTCTTTTCAAAATAAAAGATTAAATGCAAGAAATTTAGAACAGAGAACAAGAAAGTTATTTCACACAGAGTTGTGAGGCTGTACAATGCATGGCCGAAGTTTGTGATTGAAGCAGAGACCGTGTCATCATTTAAGAATAGTGGTTGAAAGAGAAGGGGGCGGGGGGGATAAAGGATATTGCTACAAGACAGGCACCTGGGATTAGGATTACTGCTCGGGTGAAGAATAAACACCAAAAGGGACTGGTTGGGCTGAACAGCCTGTTATCATGTTGTAAAAAAAAAATTGAAGATCTGCATTTATACAGCGCCTTTCACAGCCTCAGGACGTCCCAAAGCTCTTTACAGCCAATAAATTAATTTTGAAGTGTAGACACTGTTATAACGTAGGAAAAACTGACTTGACCTCGTCGTCACCAATCTACCTGTCGCGCCTCTAGCCAAGCTGTTCCAGTACAGCTATAACACTGGCATCTATCGGACAATGTGGAAAACTGCCCAGGTATGTCCTGTCCACAAAAAGCAGGACAAATCCAACCCGGCCAATTACCACCCCATCAGTCTACTCTCAATCATCAGCAAAGTGATGGAAGGTGTCGTCGACAGTGCTATCAAGCAGCACTTACTCACCAATAACCTGCTGACTGATGCCCAGTTTGGGTTCTGCCAAGACCACTCGTCTCCAGACCTCATTACAGCCTTGGCGCAAACATGGACAAAAGAGCTGAATTCCAGAGGTGAGGTGAGAGTGACTGCCCTTGACATCAAGGCAGCATTTGACCGAGTGTGGCCATCAAGGAGCCCTAGTAAAACTGAAGTCAATGGGGGAATCGGGGGGAAAACTCTCCACTGGCTGGAGTCATACCTAGCACAAAGGAAGATGGTTGTGGTGGTTGGAGGTCAATCCTATCTTTTGATATCAATTTCAGGGCCAAAGACATTGTAGTCTGCAAGGATAGGTACATACAGATTTTTATTAAATAAATAAGCTAGTTGCTGTTAATTATATATGGAACTGAAGGGTTGTTAGGTTAAAACATAGGCTTTTTAAAAAAAAGGTTTTTATCACAGCCCAGAGTGGGGAGTGTAAAAGGAGGAAATTATTGCAGTATATCTAAGAGAATAGGTTGCTTTTACTATAAAGATTGCAAGAGAGAAGATTCAAAGACTTGTACAACAAACGCTATAATTCAGGAAGTGCACAGATAGAAAGCAAAGATACAATGTAACAGGACGCAAGGACCCCCATAATTGTCCAGCAATCTGTTCAATTATCTAAGGGTCATAAAATCATGCACTGATTTAATTATGTGACTGCAGTACGTGAGGATCACAAATTTTATTTCTTTATATTTATGTACTTGTCATGTGTGAGAAGCAGACGACTGGTTTATGCTCAATGTTTTGTTCTCATCCTGAACTGTGCCACGACAGCAGTTATACATGATTCAACATCTCCAGCTTGCACAAGTGACTTACTGAGATAAGAATATTTAGATCAATCAATGCTAACTTGTCTAATGCTTCAGTCATTCTATTTGTACCAGTATGATTCTGGTACCATTTTTAGTGCCGTGTAAGTCGACAGTGTGGTACTGTTGATACTAATCTTGAGCCATCGAGAGAAGAACTCCACTCATTCATAGTTTAGCATATTCCAAATGCTGGTAAATTTTTCAAAATTTGAAAAGAGCAGAACAAAATAATTAGTTATTTTCTATCATAAGAAACTTAAAGGCAGATAAGCAGACGGCTTGAATTCTTTTTAAACTCAATGTTGAAATTCAATAATTTGACTTGGCATGATGAACTGAACATGAATTATATAGAATATACAGCACAGAAACAGGCCATTCAGCTCAACCAGTCCATGCCAGCGTTTATGCTTCACACGAGCCTCCTCCCGTCTTTCCTCATCTAACTATCAGCATAACCCTCTGTTCCCTTCTCCCTCATGTGCTTATCTAGCCTCCCCTTAAATGCATCTATACTATTCACCTCAACCACTCCCTGTGGTAGCAAGTTCCACATTCCCACCACTCTCTTGGTAAAGAGGTTTCTTCTGAATTCCCTATTTGATTTCTTGGTGATTATCTTGTATTGATGCCCTCTAGTTTTGCTCTTCCCCACAAGTGGAAACACTCTCTCCCTGTGTCTGCTCTATCAAAATCTTTCACAATTTTAAAGACCTTTATTAAGTCAGCCCTCAGCCTTCTCTTTTCAAGAGAAAAGAGATCCAGCCTGTTCATCCTTTCCTGAACGGTATAACCTCGCATTTCAAGTATCATCCTTGTAAATCTTTTTTGCACCCTCTCCAGTGCCTCTGTATACTTTTTGTAACATGGCAACCAGAACTGTACACAGTACTCCAAGTGTGGTCTAACCAAGGTTCGATACAAGTTTAGCATCACTACTTTTCAATTCTATCCCTCTAGAAATAAACCTTAGTGCTTGGCTTGCTTTTTTATGGCCTTATTAACCCACGTCGTTACTTTTAGTGAAATGTGTAATTGTACTCCCAGATCCCTTTGCCCCTCTACCCCATTTAGATTCTTATTTTCTAAGTAATGTGACCTCCTTATTTTTCTTACCAAAATGTAATACCTCACACTTATCTGTTTTAAAATTCATTTGCCAATTATATGCCCATTCGGCAAGTTTATTAATGTCTCCTTGTAATTTATTGCAGTTCTCCTCAGTATTGACTACTCACCCCCCAAAAAAAAATTGGTGTGTCAACAACAACTTGCATTTATATCGGCTTTAACGTAGTAAAACATCCCAAGGCGCTTGAAATAAAGAATAGATTTGCCTTTCTAATCTAGGCTTTATTAACTTAAAAATCCTGTAGCACATCTTCAACACCCAGTCCCAACTAAAGGCTGGAAAGAACTGAATTTAAGATGGCCACCACAAATCACATGACATCAACTACCAATGAGATTACAGCATATATCCCAAGGCAGGAAACAAACAACCAATCACAATACTTCTTACTAAACATAAAGAATAATCACCACAGCGCTTCACAGGAGTGTTATAAGACAAAAACTTCACACTGAACCACATTAGGAGAAATTAGGGCAATGATCAAAAGTTTGATCAAAGAGGTAGGCTTTAAGCAGTGTCTTAAAGGAGGAAAGAGAAATGGAGAGGTTTAGGGAGGGAATTCCAGAGCTTAGGACTGAGGCAGCTGAAGCCACGGGCACCAACGGTTGAGCGATTATAATCAGGGATGCTCAAGAGGGCAGAATTAGAGGAGCGCAGATATCTCCAGGTGGGGGGCTTGTGAGGCTGGAGGAGAATACAGAAATAGGGAGGGGTGAGGCTATGGAGGGATTTGAAAACAAGGATGAGAATTTTAAAACCGAGGCGTCGGTTAACTGGGAACCAATGTAGGTCAGCGAGCACAGGGGTGATGGGTGAACAGGACTTGGTGTGAGTTAGGACACAGGGAGCCGAGTTTTGGATCACCTCAAGTTTACCTAGGGAAGAATGTGGGAGGCAAGCCAGCAGTGCATTGGAATAGTCAAGTCTAGAGGTAACAAAGGCATCGCTGGGGAGGGTTTCAGTAGCAGACAAGCGGAGGCAGGGGCGGAGACAGGTAACATTACAGAGGTGGAAATAGGCGGTCTAAGTTATGCCGCCGATATGTGGTTGGATGCTCATTTCGGGGTCAAATATGACAGCAAGGTTGCGAACAGTCTAGTTCAGCCTCAGACAAATGCTCGGGAGAGGGCTCTAGTCCGTGGCTAGGGAACGGAGTTTGTGCCGGGGACCGAAGACAATTGCTTCAGTCTTCCCAATATTTAACTGGAGAAAATTTCTGCTCATCCAGTACTGGATGTCGGACAAGCAGTCTGACAATTTAGAGACCGTGGAGGGGTCGAGAGCAGTGTTATTAAGTTAGAGCTGGGTGTCGTCAGCGTATATGTAGAAACTGACGCTGTGTTTTCGGATGATGTCGCCAAGGAGCAGCATGTAGATGAGAAATAGGAGGGGCCAAAGATATATCCTTGGGGAACACCAGAGTTAACGATGCGGGAGCAGAAAAAGAAGCCATTGCAGGTGTTTTTCTGTCTACGATTAGATAGATAAGAATGGAAACAGGTGAGTGCAGGCGTTGGAGGAAGATGGAGTGGTCAACCATGTCAAAGACAGCAGACCGGTCGAAAAGGACAAGGAGGGGTAGTTTACCTTTGTCATAGTTACAAAGGATGTCATTTGTGACTTTGGCGAGAGCCGTTTCGGTACTGTGGCAGGGGCAGAAACCGGATTGGAGGGATTCAAACATGGAGTTCCGGAAAAGATGGGCACGGATTCGGGAGGCGATAACACATTCAAGGACTTTGGAGAATAAAGGGAGGTTGGAGATGGGTTGGTAGTTTGCAAGGACGGAGGGGTCAAGGGTTGGTTTTTTGAGGAGGGATGTCAGCAGATTTGAGGGAGAGGGGGACAGAACCTGAGGAGAGCGAACTGTTAACAATGTCAACTAACATGGGAGCCAGAAAAGGAAATTGGGTGGTCAGCAGTTTTGTGGGAATAGGGTCAAAGGAGCAAGAAGTGGGGCTCATTGACGAGATGAGCATGGAGAGGTCATGAGGGGAGATCGGAAAGAAACTGGAAAAAGATGCTAGTTCAGGGCTAGGGCAGGGGGGAACCTTAGAGGAAGTTTGGCCCAGTGGGCTAGGGGAAGGCAGAGGCAGCTGATCAGATGGCTCAATCTTAGAGACAAAGAAGTCGAGGCGCTCCTCACACTTCTTCAGAAATTGTGTTTTTGATTTCCGAAGTCTAAATCGTTGATATAAATTGTGAACAACAGTGATCCCAGCACTGATCCGAGTAGGACATGATTTTCCACCTTTTGCCACACTGACGAGCTACCCTTTACCCCTACACACTGCTTTCTGTCTTGCAGCCAGCTAGCTATCCATTCCGCTACTTGTCCCCGACTCTGCATGCTCTGACTTTATTCATTAGGCTATTGTGTGGCACCTTATTGAAGGCCTTTTGGAAATCTAGATAAATTATGTCTACTGCATTACCCTTGTCTACTCTCTGTTACCTTTTCAAAGAATTCAATGAAATTGGTCATGCAAGACTTTCCCTTTTGAAATCCATGTTGACTATTCATTATTATACTTTTGGTTTCTAGATGTTTTTCTATTTTCTCCTTTAGTAGGGATTCCACTATTTTTCCTACGACCGATATTAAGACTGGTCTATAGTTCCCAGGACATGTTTTATCTCCCTTCTTAAATATAGGTATAACGTTAGCTGTCCACCAGTCCTCTGCACTGCACCTTTTTCTAACGAATTATTAAATATGTGTAATAGTGCCTCTGCTATCTCTTTAGATTCTTTTAAAATGCCAGATCCAATCCATCCAGACCAGGGTTTTTACCCTTTTTGAGTTTGATTAGTTAATTTAATAATTCTCCTTTTTTATTTTAAATGTGGTTATATCATTTCTAATCTCATCTTCCAATGTCATGTCCACCTGATCTGTCTCCCTGATAAATACTGAAGCAAAGTAATTATTTAATATTTCTGCCATTTTGCTGCCTGTGATTTTATCTTATTCATCCCTTAGTAGCCCTATTCCCACCCTGACTTTCCTTTTTTTTTTTAAATTTAGAATATTTTACTATTTTGTTTTATGTTCTGTAAGATCACCTCTTCCTGGTCATTTCACAGTGCTAGAAAAATGCCAAATCAAGGAAACTTTAGCAACATTGCATATCACACACAGCACAGTAACAGGCCATTTGGCCCAACAGGTCTATGCCGGTGTTTATGCTCCACACGAGCCTCCTCTCAACCTATCCTTCTATTTCTTTCTCCCTCATGTACTTACTATGTGTAGTTATTATAGGTGTGTCAATTTGAAAACTAGTTTGCAACAGCACAAGGCATGGGTAACTATAAAATAATTTTTAACCGAGCTTCTCAATGGCGTAATTGGTAAAAGTGCTAACGTGCATGACGTTGGGTCATACTGACCATGAGAGGACTAGAGGCCAGCCAGTACCTCTGGGACTGTATCACAGCATCAGTCATTACGGTCAGGCGAGAACAGAAACCAGAATGAAATGGGAGAGATTGGGCCTGTTAAGGCAGTTTTTAAAGAAAAGTCCTTCTAGTTAAAAGAGGAGCTGTAACCTAGCATCCATGTAACATAATGTAGCAGAGACCCAAAGTTGTTCTCCAGATCAACTTTTGGCATGTATGGGTATAAAATAAACACATGGGGGAAAATTCCAACCATTTTCAAGTTTAACTTTAGACATCAAAGATCAATTTCAGTCGTGCATGATCTGTGTGTTTATGCAACTCCTGCAATTTTTGCCCCATGTTCCTTCTCTGTTTGGCAGGAACCCAGGGCCAGAGTTAACTAAATTTAGCTTGCACCATAAAGGAGAAAAAATAATTAAATAGCTTCTTCAGGGGACTGCAGCTGTGAAGCTATAAACTGAAAGGCTTGACGAATAGAAATGGTGACAAAAGCTGTACCTCAACATTTAAAATATATCGCTTCTTGGAGTACAATTGGTTACATATCCCTGAAGAAAAAGTTTAGAAACACATACTGTTAAAAACTATGTTGTTGAAAATGAAAGTAAGTGAATCATAAAATACAGTTTTGAACTAACTCACTAAGGGGAGCTAAGGCAGCTGTTTGTGGACTGAGCAGTTTAACTTGTTAATTTTCTCTGCTGCTAACAACAGAGTATCCAAGAGTTCCACGGATTAGCTATTTCCTCATCTTTATGAAGAACAAAACTCCAAAAATTGTGGTTGGCTGTTACTGTTCTAAAATTAAGTAATTTATTTGCTTGGTCCAGTTTGACCTATTTCGGAGTGCCTCAAATTCTACAGACAATGCAAGTTTCCCAGAGTTTAATGTTCACAACATTTATCGGAGGATATTTAACCCCAGTTGTCCTATGAAAACAATTAATTTTCCTTGCATCCTTTTTAATCCCATGCATCAGGCACGATTACTTCAATTTTTTTTATTCATTCATGGGATGTGGGCGTCGCTGACAAAACCAGCATTTATTGCCCATTGGTAGCATAGTGGTTATGTTACTGGACTAGTTATCCAGAGGCCTGGACTAATAATACAGACACTAATACAAAAGCAAAACACTGTGGATGCTGGAAATCTGAAATAATCTGAGTTCAAATTCCACCACAGTAGCTGGGGAATTTAAATTCAGTTAATTATCTGGAATAAAAAAGCTAGTATCAATGGTAACCATGAAACTACCGGATTGTTGTAAAAACCCATCTGGTTCATTAATGTCCTTTAGGGAAGGAAATCTGCCGTCCTCACCCGGTCTGGCCTATATGTGACTCCAGGCCCACAGCCATGTTGACTCTTAACTGCCCTCTGAAATGGCCTAGTGAGCCACTCAGTTGTACCAAACCGCTACAACAAAGTCACGGTGGGAGTACCTTCGCCACACGGACTGCAGTGGTTCAAGAAGGCGGCTCACCACCACCTTCTCAAGGGCCATTAGGGATGGGCAATAAATGCTGGCCTTGCCAGTGACGTCCACATCCCATGAATTAATTTTAAAAATTCACAAGATAAACTGTATCAGCAGCACTTTATGTGCTGTTATTTCAGAAGTATCTATGTTTCTAAACTACTTACTTCTAAAATAAACTTTAAGCAGGTTATCATCCTTTTACACAGCACAAAAAGCATCAAACATGAAGAAAACATGCTGCAGTTCAAAAATTCAGCAACTAACTTTGGCAAGGAATGGCACTCATTTTCATCCCAATATAATTTTCACTGCTAAAGAAACTCATTTAAAAATACAAGTGATCAGCATAGGATAGTCATCACTGTCCCAAACAGCTGAGGATACTGTAAATTAAAATACATCAAAAGCCAAAAGAAACCAAATAGCATCTCCCATGGTGAGTCTCAAGTAGACTTCTTTTCCACAAGACATGCTAAAGAATATTCGAACTGACTGCTAATGCATGTGCTCTGAAGTTTGTTCATTTCATATACCTGAAAAACAATTCCAATTGAATGGAAAAATAAGCTCCGGAGGAAAAAAATACGTTGTGGAAATGATTGTATGGACATAAATGGCTGATTTTTAACCTTGCAGTTAATCTGGAAAGCTTGTCCTGTGCTCAAGAGGCTTCAGCCAATATTGAACCTAAAGGAGAATCTGAAGATTACACTATCAAAATGGACTTTAGCCACTATCAGATATTTTAAATTAAGTTTTTATTTAGTATGGCGACCAACATGCCACACCAAATAGCAGCATACAGACTTACAAGAGCAAATTACAACACTGCAGATTGTACGGCCCATTATGTTCCACTGGCAGAGGTTCAGGAGGGGGTCATGGTCACTAAGTGACCTTAAGGGTTGGTCCAGTCTTGCCAAATATTTACTTTATGCTTTAGGATCAATAACGTCTTTGCGCAGCCTTGCTGTTGGCAACCCAGCTGAAGGACCTGCCAATATGGGAAAAACCCAGATGTCAGCAGAAATGGTTTGTTCTCTGCCAATGCTAACCCAGTTCCCTTGCCGTTAGAATAGTAAAATAAGCCCACTCCAACATTAACACAAAGATAGATAAATATTAATGCACATTTGAGCATTCTCCCACTGCATCACCAGACACAGAGCATACGAAAACAACAGGTTGGTCTATCAAGCTTGCCCCACACTCATGATGCCCGGAGCATCATGGCTAAACACTTCATATGGAGAAAGGGGTAAAGGGCCAGAGAGCAGAATTCAGGTTACACAGGCATGGCAGAGATTAGGAGAGATGCCATGATCGTAAACAGAGGACAGGGAGGAGACAAATATGAATGAGTCTAAAGTTTAAGAGCTGGTCCTGTGGTGAGATGAAGTTGACTTGTAGACAGGACGGCATGTGCTTGGGGTGTCCATGAACCAGTGTCCAGGTTCAGAGACAGTTGTGGGACAGTGTTTGAGAGATGCGTTGCTGAAGGTTATCCAGTATAATTAAAGGGCCAAGGAAGAGTGGTGAATCAATGATCCAGCAGGGGGTTCAGAAGAGATGTGTAGTGACAGCGTGCACCAGCAGATCCAGTACATCAGCTGAGGAGAGAGAAGCAGCAGCATTGAAACCAGAGGACCAAGAGCAGTGAGGTCTGGTGAGCCAGGTGAAAGCTGAAAGGTAAATCAATGGGATCAGTGATGAGGGAGAGTCTTCAAGGAACAGCTTTAGGGAGATGAGGAGCACACAAGAGTGGGAGCAGGAGCGTGAAGAGCCAGTCCAACCGAGTCCAGCGAAGGGTGATGGAGGCATTCTGAAGTGGAGCACAGCAGAGTCAGTGGCAACAGGAAGCATGCGATTAGCAGCAAAGTAGAGATCATTCAGCAGTATGGCAGCAAAATCCAGAGCAGGATGGTAACCAGCAGAAATGGCTAAGAGCCAGCTTAGCATAACAGTGCAAAGTTCCAGTGGAACAGCATAAGTAGGTCAGGTAGTGCAATATAGGCAGTCTAGCAGAGAATAGTCTCAGTGCAAAGGTGACAAGGTGAGGTTACAGTAAAGTCCAGAAGCTAATGGAGACATGGAATTCAGCCCAGGAGGAAACAGATCTCTGTCCAGGGCCCAACATTGCAGCAGAGTAAAGCTCAGAAGTCTCCAGTGCAGCACATTCCTGAAGCTCAGCAGCAGGTGGGGGGTGGGCACTGCAAGCTGGAACAGGTTACCTTAAACTTAAAGTGATTGGAGTGGCAGAGCATAGCCACGGCATACACTGTAGTTCAGCAGAGTTCTGATCGCAGAGGAATCCAAGAATCAAACGTGAGCAGGGTCCCAGCCACTGAAAACAAGTGGGTCGGTGGATGTGCAACATGCTCTGTATAGGTAGCTTTAATTGTAGATTAAACTAAAATGTACCCACTATTAGGAGCAGGGTGTCTTAAGCAGAGGAGTAGAGTGGGGGGAAACCAGCAAAGAATGGCAATGGATAGCCACGGATAGGAGTTGCAAAGGAGAAGGGCTCAGTTGGGATTCTCCAGGCTGAGAAGCCTTCTTCCTCCGAGTATAGTGTATAGCTTGTGAGTTCATATCCCACCATGGCACGTTGTGAGACTGCCTGCAATAAATCTGAGAATTTGTGGGCAAGCACCAAAAAAAAAAGGACAATGAAAGTTGCCAGATGATCATAAAACTCCAACATATTCACTAATATGCTTCAAGGAAGGCTGTTGACGCTTGATGCCTTCTGAAGTGGCCTAGCAAGCTACACAGTTGCACAAACAATTGTTATGAAGTGCCATCACCACAAAGGTTGCAGCGGCTTTTAAGGCCTACCACCACCTACTCAGAGCAACTAATAAATGCAGCCTTGCCAGCATCACCCATACCCGATAACAAATTAGAAGAAAAGCCAGTCATTGGGTTGAGAGAAGTCGTAAACATAAAGCTGGGTGTCAGTGTTATCACTACTGCTGAAAGCACCACTGCTTATTGTGACAACAAATTATGAGAATCATTAATGTCCATGGTCAGTAACACAAGTGAAAATTCTCTCTAATTGTCACTAAATAAACTCTCAGGCATTCCAGCTCCATCCTTTGCTGCTGCCAAAAAAAAGACCCAAAAAGCTGCCTCCATGAACTCCTAACCTAAAAGTAACAAAATACATGGGAATGATTTCTGGGCTTCAACTGCACATCAGGGTTCAGATGATGGGTATGAACTTTCACAACAGTTTATGAAGTCATCTAAAACTTTTAATGAGATTACTACTTTGTAATCAGTTCCAGATTACAAACATTATATAAATAATTCATCATACACATTCATGCTTGGATGAGAAATTGAACTTTATTTTTGGAAAAGCATCTGAACGCGAGATCACAGTCATTTCCATGTGTCGCACAGTAGATGATGTTATGGCGAGAGAAACAGGATAAGTAACAACTTAAGTTCAAGTGGAGATGACACCAGTGTCATAGAGCGAGGTGGGAACAAAGTGAAAATGGTATTTCCAAAATGGAAATTTAGCTAGACTAGTAATTCAGAGCAGAGTGCGAAAGAGGAGCAGATAAAGAATATTAAAAAACCTTACTTTAAGTTTACTATTTATAGCGAAAGGGCAGCACGGGAAAGGGCAGCGATACGTGGTTCCTGCAGAGTATAGCCAATTTTGAGTACCAGATGTTAACTTGCTCAAACATATCGGCAGGAAGTGTTTGACTGAGTTACCCTCTGGTACGCTGAGAATCTACTTGATCTCATGATCTCAGAACTTGTGCCAGAGTTGGGAACAATCTGACAAATCTGGGAAGGAGAGAAGTTTTTTGGAGCAAGAGTTTCCAAGGAAAGTCATCCCTCTAAGAGGTAGGAAGCTGGCATTGGTAGAGGACGGTGACTATCCACAGGTCAAGGAAAACAAGAAGGGACACCCTCTCCACCAAGTTTGAAGCACTGGCTTCCTGTGAGGAGGATGGTGACTCTGGGCAAATGATCAAATAGATTAAAATGGTCTCAAAAAACTTGAGATGGCCCGGGGGAAAGTAGATTCTTAATTCAGTTAGGATTGCGGTAGTGGCAAGAGACTTGATAGTGAAGAGGGCTAGACACTATCTTTTGCAGTTCAGATGAAGAGTCCCAGATACTTTGTTGCCTCCCAGGTGCTACAGTAAGGGACATTTTGGAAAGACTGGAAATTATTATGGAAGGTAATGGATAGCCAGCCATCATAGTCCACATGGGAGCCAATAATATAGTAAAGGAAAAGCCTGAAGTCCTGCAAAAGGAATTTAAAAGATTAGGAAGCAGGTTTAGGAGCAGGGCTTCAGTTGTGATAATCTCGGAATTATTCCCACAGCCACGTGCTAGTATAGGGAAGGATAAGAAGATTAAGGAGCTCAACTTGTGCCTAAAATGGTCGTCAGGAAGAGGGTTTCTGTTTTTTGGGGGACGAGCATCAGTTCTAGGGAAGATGGGATCTATTCTGCAAGGATGGGCTACATCTGAAGAAGAAAGGAGCTAATGAACTGAAAAATGGATAAATATGGATGAGAAGAGTCATTTAAACTAGGCAGAGAAAATAAAAATCAAATCAGGAAGAGTTAGTAGGGAAGATAGAAATAGATGAGACAAATATACAGGTTAAGAATTTTGCAAAAAAGGATAGCAAACAGAAGGAACAAGGAGTAAAAGGAGGTAAATCAAATCGACTAGTTATAAACAGAGAAAGACTGAAATTAAGGAACGACAGGTTAATTTAGACAAAAAAAGAGTAACAGCATTAAATATGAACAAAAAGGAGATAAAATGCATGTATTGCAATGTTCAGAGTGTGGGAGATAAACTGGAGAAATTAGAAGCAATGATGTCACAGGAAGATAATAGAGTTAATAGCATTAACAGAAACTTGCCTGCAAACTGGGCAGGAATGGAATCTAAGCCTATCGAGTTGTAATATTTTTAGGACATAATAGGTAAAAAAGTGTCAATATTGGTGAAGGAGGGAATACATGCAGTACACAAAAAATGGTTGCGACAGTCACTATGAAAGGAATAAAGGGAGGAAGGAGAGAGCATTTAGATAGTGCCTTTCATAACCTCAGGATATCCAAAGCACTTCAGAGTCAATTAAGTACTTTTGAACTGTTATCACTGATTCTAATATAAGGTAATGCGACAGCCAATTTGTGCACAGCAATATGGTTAGACATCCAAGATGAAAAAGGGACATTAGTGGGGTTGTGGGGTTATAATACAGACCCCTCCCTCATTGCGGGAGGGAAATGGAAGAGGAGATTTGTAGACAAATCAGGGGGAAGAATAGGAACAACAAAATAATGGTTCTACAAGATTTCAATTGCACTGATTGGGACAAGGGAGTAAATGAAGAAAAGGGAATTGAATTCCAAAATTTGTGACGGACTACTTTCTGAAATAGTCTGTTTGTATGCCTACAGGGGGAGAGGCATTGCTGGATCCAGTTATGGCTAACAAAATAGGACAGGTAGATGACCTAAATATAGGCGAGTAGCACCAAGGAGTAGTGTCCATAATATGCTACGGTTTAAGATCCAAATAAAATAGGGAAAGGTTGATGCAAAAGCAAGGGCACCAGATTGAAACTGGGCAGATTTTACAGACATGAGGAGTGAGCTAACTGAGGTGAAGCTGAACGAGAAATTGGCACATAGGACTGTATTTTTTTTAAAAAGGAGATTGCAAAGTGGCAGAGTAAATATATACCATTAAAAATTAGACTACTTCAAGTTTCAGGATGCCATGGATAAATATAGAGGTAAGAAAGAAAATAAATTTGATGAGAGCAGATGGGGCCAATAGGCATGAATAAAATGACAAAAGAGATAACAGGAGAAAATAAGGAAGGCGTTTGAGAAGGATGAGGAAAGCAAGGCAGGAATATGAGGAGAAAATCTCAAAAAGTATTAAAAGTGAAGTATTCTACAAATATATCAGTAAAAAGAGAATTAGTGTGTGAGCCGTAATCCCTGAAAGAGGATAGTGCATAAGAGGAGGATAAATGGCAATCGGTGGGGATACTTAACAGGTACTTTGTTTCAGTGTTTACAGAAGAGAAGGATTTTAGGGAGGAGGTAAATCCTGATTTGGTTAAAAGCGGGATAAGTATTGGACAACTTAGTTCAGCTAATGAAGGACAAAGTGCTGAGACCTGACAGATTACATCCAAAGGAACTAGTCCATGGTAGAATAATCATACGTTTATATGTGGACTCTGGACAGAGCAGGCTTGATGGACCAAATGACTGCTTCTCATTCTGGACTTAATGTTCTTATGCAAAATGAAGAATCTCACTCATCAGAAATATCCAACTATTATACAAAGGATTGCGCCTTAAAGTCCATTAAGTGGATTTGTTCTTAATCTGTGTGTTCGGCAGTGAAAAATTGAAAAAGGTCAGCTACTATGTGTCAGTTTATGAAGATTATTTTATTTCAAACATTTCTGTTATGTGGCTTAGCAGAATTTATTTCAGTAAACATTCTAGAAAAAACAATTCTATAAATGATTTATTTTGAATGTAACTAACCCAAGGTTAAAAGCAAAAATACACCTTTATCTGTCACAAATATTTACCAGTGTTCTCACAAGCAACTCTTAAAAACGCAAGATTCAAAGTAAATTTTCGCTAACCAGGACTGACCGTCGGAGCAATGACTCCACAAAACACACTCTACCTCGCAGTTTTCCATGAGAGGGGAACAGAGCTATGCAATTCCTTCCCCTTGTTGCCTTAGCTCAGAAAGTCGCTTTTTTCCTCCATAATAATTTCCTGTATAAAAATATACTGTTTGTTTAAAAAAGTACTGCACTGTATATTATAGATATGATTAATAAACATTATTAAAGAAGTTGCTCTTTATGAGCACTGCTATCAAAATTATTTCTGAACAGTACGAACACAGAACCAGAGGTGCAGTGCCAAACGAATCATACATTGCATCAGGGTGACCTTCCAATTCCTCCAAAGTCAGATAACACCCTCTCCCCTCAGACCTGGGCAGAAATACAAAACTCAATTTAAAATAAAATACAATTACTCCTCTCTCAGAAGCAACTTTTTTTGTTCCAGATCTCTCTGTACAAACTCCCTATAGTTGTTTGGTACACCAACTCCCCCACATTATTCAGCATCTTAAAACTTATCTGCAGTCATCAAAGGCAGGCACAGTGGGCTGAGCACTAGGTTCTGCACAGTTACCAGATGTTGTTCCCCATACATAGAACTATGCAATATAATTCTAAACTCTAATATACATTAAGCCATGGTACAAACAGATCATATACCACAATAGAGGGGAGAGAAAAATTGACCATTGATCAGCACAACCAACTTGTGAACTCACTCCTCACTGGTAATGTGGCTAAGTTTACTTGACTATATAAAAGAACATATATTAGTGATGTTCGACTTTGCATTCCCTGTGCAACATTTTGAGGCAGAATGCAAAAGAACCACATTGAAATCCCTCTCAATGCAGTGGACTGTGATTATTGCCTCTTTAGGTCACTTGCAGTGGGTTCTGTATGAGTAACTAACAATAAGACCAGGTTCTGCAACTTATCCATTCAGTATCATTTGAGACATACCCAAGGGTACAACAGGACATTCCAAATTTTGAGGGAACGCATTGTTCACAGTTCAGTTACAATATTCAGATTCTGTAGTTAGTTACTTACAGTTCTTTGTGTTTCTCCTCAGCCAGGATCTGGTCATTTGTCTTCAGTCCATACCTTTAAATCAGAGTGAAGAAATCAAACATTATTGCACAAAACCATGCATCACTGACGGTTCTCATTTGTTTGAAACAAAAATCAAGCTGACATCCTCGGTTAAAATACCAAGTTTTTATTGACGGCAGAATGCATTTGCTTGTCAGGAAAAAATTAGTTCTTTCTGGCATAGCCAAATTCAGCAGGATACTACAAATTAAAAAGTTACATTTTTTTGCTTACTGACCCTTCCCCTCCTCAGCTACTTCAGATAAAGTTTATTTTACAAATTAGCAAATTGAAGTGTCCCTTGTCTGGACAGGGGAGGTGTTTATCACATCACAGAAGGAGGCCATTCGGCCCATCATTCCTGTGCCAGCTCTCTGAAAGAGCTACCAATTAGTCCCAGTCCCTGCTCTTTTCCCCCCCAGCCTTGCAATTTTTTCCTTTTTAAGTATATATATCTATTAGGGTTCTCACTCCTTGTTGCTACTAAGTCACCCTTGTATGAAAGGACACACCTTTCTCCCCTCTAACTGTATCAGAACAAAAGCTGCCAGCATGCATTGACTGGGCTCACAGGTTCACTTCAGTGAGGTACCAGAGAGAGCAGTAAGTGCCCATGAACCATATCCCAATATGCCAGCAGTCCAAGCTTCTTTGTCTATTCTCTTATCCCCATACACTGTGTCTTGTGTATGTATATTTTATTATTTCTTTGATTTCTCTCATTATGCCTCATACGAATATCACATCTCCTATTTAACCATCTTCTGGTCTCCACTTCAGCAATTAACAGTTATTCTATCTCCACACCCCTCCTAATATGACTCTCATTTTTCATACACTAGAGCAGAAAACTGGGATAAAAATATTATGGTTCATTTATAGGTCCAAATGAAACAGTAAAATTAGTACTTATTGATTCCCTCCTATCTAGTGCATACAAAGTTCAATTTACAGAGTATCAGCTGTGGTTCAGTTGGTAGCACCCTCGCCTCGAAGTCAGAAGGTTGTGGGTTTCATGTCCCACTCCAGGGACTTGAGCACATAAATCTAGGCCGTCACTCCAGTGCAGTACTGAGGGAGTGCTGCACTGTCGGAGGTGCGTCTTTCGGATGAGACGTTAAACCGAGGCCCTGTCTGCTCTCTCAGATGGATGTAAAAGATCCCATGGCACTATTTCAAAGAAGAGCAGGGTGTTATCTCAGGTGTCCTGGCCAATATTTATCCCTCAATCAACATCACTACAACAGATTATCTGGTCATTATCACATTGCTGTTTGTGGGAGCTTGCTGTACGCAAATTGGCTGCCACCTTTCCTCCATTACAACAGTGCGTAAAGCACTTCGGTCCAGTGGTCATGAAAGGTGCTATATAAATGCAAGTCTTCCTTTTTCTTTTTACAAAATGACACTGTCCCAAAAATCTAAGCAGGAACAGCACATCTCAATAAAGAAGCATTCACTTTCACTGCACTAAGGACAATAAAGCTTTGTTAAATAGAAGTGCTGGTTCAGAATTTACAACCATATTTAACTCTGTTGATAACAGACTTTCAAATGAGCAACAACTATTTTTTAATAAATTGAACACACAGGACACAATCTTCTTTAGGCTATATCAACAAACACAAGGTTTGCAAGTATGCTATTTTAATGACCACTGATAATATCTCTCATTGTATTCAGCATAAAATCCTTAATAGATCTGTGGAATACTTCTTAAGTGATTAAACTATGTGTAAATTAGATTGTGTAATGCTTCCTTTATGAATGTGTAATTACAAAGAGTTTACAGGAAACAAACTCCAACAGAACCATAAACTGTCATCAACGAAAGGTCATCGACCTGAAACGTTAACTCTGTTTCTCTCTCTACAGATGCTGCCTGACCTGCTGAGTATTTCCAGCATTTTGTTTTTATTTCAGATTTCCAGCATCCGCAGTATTTTTCTTTTGCATAAACTGTCAGTGTTAATTTAAGAAATAATTGGAAGGTCACACCAGAAATCTTTGGAAGGGGTCCTTGTATAAAAAGTGTACAACTCTCACGATATTTTTCAGCTATTTGAGTGAACAGTGGTATGTCCTAAAAATAAGCCGACTACTTTCTGCCATAAAAATAACTTCTGGAGAAGTCCACATTGAAACCCACTTCCAAGTATTTGGAGAACTATCTATTCATATAGCCATCAGTTTTCCTCTTCCTCACTGGACTTGTACCTTCTGGTTCATCTCTATGCACTCAACATAATATATGTACAATACTGCAAATGTAATATTGACATTCTGCAAGGTTTAAAACATCCAGGATGATTGTAAACTACATATAGTCTGTTCTTCCAAGTTATCAGCAATAGCAAAGCCTTTTACAGAAACATTTCTGAAGTAATGTTGCATTGATTGAGCTAGTGTGAAGATCCTTCCCCAATTGACAAGTGTGCAATCAGACACTTGGCAACTAGGCTGAGCGGGGAGAAAGAGAAAACATAAACCAAGCCCTTCACCAATAAGGCAAAGAAAACTGATGGGCGAGTTCTCACGAGCCACACAGCCAACTCAAAAGCAGTATTGGTAGAAGCTCTACAGTACACCATCTACAATCTTCTCAGCTGGAGAACAGTGCAGCTTCTATTGCCTTGTTCACTTTCCACCCTCCTCTATCATTTCAGAATAGAAAACATTCAAAAATCAAAAGAACTGTCTCCAGATGTTGAATCTTGTACTTTACCTGGCCCCATTGAAAACCTCAAATTTGTAACAACTTCGTCTGGAATATTTCTCTCCCGACAAAACCCAAATTGATATGCTAACCTGGACAGTTAAAGTAATGGCAGATCATTTTTGGAAAATAGAATACATGACTTCACCTTCTATGATATTTTAAGCCATTAGGTACAAAGTGGAATACTTCTCGTCAGTGCCCACTTTTTGCTGCGAGCTGTTCACAAATAGCCAGTGTCCTTCGCCATTCTGGGATCAAGACACTTGTAAATTGCAGCTAACAGGAGAATTTCTCGCGCTGATTAATTTTTGTATTTAGCACAAGAACCTCACATGAGGTGGTCAAAGATTTCTCCCAACTCATAACCATTAGTCTACTTATAGTACTGTCAACATTGAGATGTTAAGTATGGCTGTACAAAAAGAATCTGTCTTGCATCGTGATAACTGCTTGGTCGGCTTTGGGACTCATCAAGTAAAGAAAAATAAACAGTAAAAACTATGATTGTAGAAAATTTCAACTTTCAGGAGTCACTTTCCAACTACAGGTAAAATTCTCCACTCCCACTAGGAAAAAAGAAAATTAGATTTTCCCCCAGTTCAATTCTTCCAATGTGCTTGTCAGCAGAAGCATATGTTCTGCAGTGTTGAAGCCTATTTATCCAATTATTAGGCTAAACATACAAACCACAACCCACTGCAGCAGGTGATGCCCAGCACTGAGCAGAATTATGAAGCACCAAAAATAATTGCCCCTAACAAAACTGGCACTGCCCTTTTCTTTGTGTTTAATATTATGACATTGTTCACTCTGGCACTTAGTAAGCATGATTTGTAACAGTTATCAAGTGAAACTATCCAATTTAGCCCAGATTTTGCGGTGAGCAGCGAAGGAATGGCCTTTGCCATTCACCTTGCGTACAATTGCACAGAGATTTTTCGCGGGCTTGTCAGCGGAGATTTCTAGTTTTCGGGTATCTAATCCACTGCGGCGCCCTCTACAGGGGATGTGTGGCGCCTGTGAGCAGATCAAGCAGCAGGGAGGCTCTTCAACCAATCAGATTGAAGAATCCTCACAGAGCCATTCAAACTGCAAAGCAGGAAGTAAAAAAAAAAACCAGGAAATATAAATTACATGTAAATAATTTGTACAGGAAACAAAATAAAGATTGAGAAATACACATGGGATAAAGGGAGAGACATTAAAAAGAAAAAAACATAAAATATATTTTTTAATGTTTAATTTTTCTAAAAATCTGCAACATTAATTTTCTTCTGAGGGAATGAGACTCCACACTTGTAAAATTAAATTTTATGGGCCAGAAGGGCTATTCAGCAGTAATTATCACTTATTATGCCATTAAAGACTCCGTTACTTCTGATTATACAAGCCCTAACTTCTTCATCTGTCTATAGAGCGAGAATAGTGGGTAATTAGCTAAAGTTAACGTCATTACAGTGAGCTATCTGCGGATTCCATCAGCGAAGACTACAACAGTGCAGCGTGTGGAGGAGCAGGACATCACTGACAGCAACTTCCATATTTCCACGTTTAACTGCGCATGTTCAGACACCAGAAGTTGCTGCCAGTTTTTACCCAGTAGCACTGACAGCCTTGCCATCATCTGTACAGCAAAATCCGGGCCAATCTGTCGCAAACACAAATATAAACTCAATGTCCAAAAATACATGAAAGAAATATTTTCACACATTCAATTTAGTAAAAATCGCTATGTATATTTTGAGGTTTGAAAACCTTAGAAAGTACTGAAACAAACACAAGAATTAATATTTAAAAAAGAAAATACTGCAGATGCTGGAAATCTGAAATAAAAACAGAAAATGCTGGAGACAAGAATATGATCAATTTATAAATTGTTTTTGTCTCTACAATGGTCGAGCAATGCTCTTCTGTGATCAGCATTTCAGCACAAGTAAACAACAAAACCTATATAGATAAACACCGAAGACCTAGTGTCTCAATAATTATTAACTGGCGAAGGGAAAACTGCACGTCAACACCAGTGCTCTGCATTGCTAAATAAAAGGTGAGACAGCAACAACAATCATCCAGCCGTTTTAAAGTATCTTTTTTAGAAACATTTCTGCAACTATCATTTTTCAATATGTAATGTATGCATTTACATCCAATTTTGTGTGTCTCCAACTTTTTAAAAAAATTTGTTCATGGGATGTGGACGTCGCTGGCAAGGCCAGCATTTATTGCCCATCCCTAATTGCCCTCGAGAAGGTGGTGGTGAGCCGCCTTCTTGAACCGCTGCAGTCTGTGAGGTGAAGGTACTCCCACAGTGGGAGTTCCAGGATTTTGACCCAGCAACAATGAAGGAACTGCGATATATTTCCAAGTCAGGATGGTGTGTGATTGGAAGGGAACTGGCATGTGGTGGTGTTCCCATGCGCCTGCTGCCCTTGTCCTTCTAGGTGGTAGAGGTCGCGGGTTTGGGAAGTGCTCAGTTTGGGTTCCACAAGAACCACTCAGCTCCAGACCTCACTGCAACCTTAGTCCAAACATGGACAAAAGAGCTGAATTCCAGAGGTGAGGTGAGAGTAACTGCCCTTGACATCAAGGCAGCATTTGACGGAGTATGGCACCAGGGAGCCCTAGTAAAATTGAAGTCAATGGGAATCAGGGGGAAAACTCTCCACTGGCTAGAGTCATGCCTAGCACAAAGGAAGATGGTGTGGTTGTTGGAGGCCCAGGATATCACTGCAGGAGTTTCTCAGGGCAGTATCCGAGGCCCAACCATCTTCAGCTGCTTCATCAATTACCTTCCCTCCAACATAAGGTCAGAAGTGGGGATGTTTGCTGATGATTGTACAATGTTTTGCTCCATTTGCAACTCCTCAGCTAATGAAGCAGGCCATGCCCATATGCAGCGAGACCTAGATGACATTCAGGCTTGGGCAGGTAAGTGACAAGTAACATTAGCGCCACACAAGAGCCAGGCAATGGCCATCTCCAACGAGAGAGAGTCTAGCCACCTCTCCTTAACATTCAACAGCATTACCATCATCGAATCCCCCATCATCAACATCCATGGGGTCACCATTGACCAAAAACTTAACTGGACCAGCCACATATATACTGTGGCTACTAGAGCAAGGTCAGAGGCTAGGTATTTTGCAGCAAGTAACTCCCCTCCTGTCTCCCCAAAGCCTTTCCACTTTCTACAAGGCACAAGTAAGGAGTGTGATGGAATACTCTCCACTTGCCTGGATGAGTGCAGCTCCAACAACACTAAAGCAGCTCGACACCATCCAGGACAAAGCAGCCCGCTTGATTGGCACCCTATCCACCACCTCAAACAATCACTCCCTCCACCACCGGCGTACCGTGGCTGCAGTGTGTACCATCTACAAGATGCACTGCAGCAACTCGCCAAGGCTTCTTCGGCAGCATCTCCCAAACCCACGACCTCTACCACCTAGAAGGACAAGGGCAGCAGGCGCATGGGAACACCATCACCTCCAAGTTCCCCTCCAAGTCACACACCATCCTGACTTAGAAATATATCACCATTCCTTCATCATCGCTGGGTCAAAATCCTGGAACTTCCGACCTAACAGCATTGTGGGAGCACCTTCACCACATGGACTGCAGCGGTTCAAGAAACCGGCTCACCACCACCTTCTCAAGGGCAATTAGGGATGGGCAATAAATGCTGGCTTTGCCAGCGATGCCCACATCCTGTTAATGAATTTTTTTTAATGCTTTATAGAGGAAGAGAATTGATATCAAGACACAGAGAACCATTAGGGTGACTGAATGTTTGGTCAAAAAAATTAAATTTAAGAAGGTTTTAAAGAAGTGGACAAGCAGAGAGGTTTAGGAAGTGACTTGCAGCCAGTGGGGCTGAGACTGAATGTTCTGCCACCAGTGATGGAGCAGAGGCAAGAGGGTTGCACAAAGCACTCAGTCAAAAATCTGCAGCGTGCAGGAGTTGATTGCAAATATGGAGCAGGGCGAGGTCTTTAAACTTATTTTTTGTAAAAAAAAGTCGTGTTTTAACTTGAAATAATACTGCAGATCAACCTTTTCTGCTCGGTACCTTACATACCTCTCATTCATCTACAGGTCTCAGATTTTAATCTAGCTTTCAGGACAATAATATTGTTTTGAACACTCATTTGGTTGTGAAGGGGGAAAGCTAAGTGATGCAGTAAACTGTTTTAAAAATAGGAGGAAGCTCCACTCGCTGGAACTCGCTTCCTAAACCCCTCTGCATTTCCACTTCTTTAAAACCTTCTTGAAATTAATTTTTTTGACCAAATTTTCAGTCACCCCTCCTAATTGTTCTCTCCATGACTTGATACCAATTCTCATCCTGTAAAATAGATTTAGAAAGTTGAAGGCTCTGAACACAAGTGCTGCAAACAAATTCAAAACATTTTGGATTTTCAAAACTCCACCCAAAGCATTCAAAAAGTAAATGGTTAATCTCCTTCAAAGCTGAAATGTTAGTCAACTGAATGTGTGCGTGTGTGTGAGAGCCAAGCCTGATCCTGTTCCCATCTGTTCTCATTTCCAGGAGAGTGATTAGATAATGATTAAAAAAGGGAACACTGGTTATAATTTTTTCCTATCTCAGGGACTGTATATTTCAATTAGTAAGGTGAGTGGTGACAGAAGTCAATGTTTACAACTTGGCAACAATACAATCACTGTCCACATACCTGGCCAAGGCTCATAATACAAAAAAAAAGTGATGGAAATAAAAACGAATGTGCAAGGAAACGTACTTTGACAATTGGGATTTTAAACTATGTACCACTGTTGCATGAATCAAAGGCTGATATCTTCCATTTGACCATCTTGTTTAAAACATGACAATCATTTGAAACAGTTTGTATTTTTAAGAGACTGAAAAGCAAAGATGTAACAGCAAGCAGAAGGATAGTATACTCAATTTTTAATGAATAGACATTTAGCTATACAAATCTCGTCATGGTCACTGGCACAATCAGAACTGAGGGGAATGGTTAACGTTTTGTTTATTACAAACATGCTCATTCATGAAAATTTCATATGCAATTTAGAATGACAATGCTGCAGTCTCCCATTCTGACCTTTAAAAACAGAATCAAAATTAATAAAAATTCAAAACCCCTGTCTCACACTATGAACTACATATATAAACAAAACACAGTGTGTGAAAATGCTCTCCCAATTGCCAATGTTTTCGATCGCCTGGGGGGGGGGGGGGGGGGGGGGGGGGGGGGGAGGGAGGAATTTTCCAGACTACTTGTCCCTTACTGGCCCTGTATTTTTGCCTCTCCCAGGTGATTACGTTTCTGCAGGGAGGTGGGAGGGGTGAAGGAAGTGGTTAGTCATGATGCTCCAGCCATCATGTGTGGGGCAGATTTGATTTCATATGTTTGTATGTCAGGTGAAATTCCATTAGTCAAGAGGAGCTCAAGCCTTAAATAGCTGTGACAAACAGGTCCTCAAGAGTAGTGTACGCTTTGATTGTACACAAGCTTTGGATCTACCTGAACATAGCATTGTTGTTAAATTTTATCAAATGCATTTACCAAAACTAAAAATGACATATGCTTCACGCACTTATGGAATATTTCATATGCATTACTTACATAAAAAAATTTTAAATGCACAGCTTAAGATTTATTCCAGCACAGTTGAAAATGTAAAACCAAAATTGAGGGGGTTGGGATTTTGTATAATGGCTACAGCTTAATACAGTTTTCCTTTTAAACATGTGAGGAATTTACAACTTTCCATAAATTCATGTGTACAATATTAAAAACAAAGTTATTTCACAGGCTATAATGAGAATACATCAAGATAGTCCCTCCCTTCAGAAAGGGAATCTAAATCAGCAATATGCCGAGAAAATTCCACTGAATGATAACAATGCAATTTCCTAACAGTTGCTTAGTAAATCAGTAAATTAGAAATCTGCAGTTAACACTTCAAATAGCAGTTCAATAACTACAACCTGAACAATCCACTCACAAACTGAAGCATTTTAAAATTACCTCAGTGACCTTTCTTCATAATTGATATATATGTCAAGTTAAATGACCTTTATAACCTTATTGTCTATTTATCATTATTTTTTTCTTTGCAGCAGAAACTAAAAGAATTTCACAGCAGAGATTCCCAAGAGAAAACAAGACACGATGAAGCATATACCGTAGTATGCTTGGGTAAAAGATATCTCTGTAGCTATTGTAAATTCCATTTCACATCAGGAAGTACAATTAAAACCAGGAGACGAGTTGTTCTGAATTCCTCCTCATTAATTCCATTAATTCTCTGCTTACACTCAATTTTAAATTGCAGCTTTACAAAATAAATGTGTCATGTGGTAATCCTTCCGAATGAAAACAAAATAGGCAACTCCTCAGTTTCTTTCAACCAAAACATTTTTGAGGTTACAAACTTACAAAGAGGATGAGAAAAGCCCTTCAGAAGACCCATCAATGTTTGCCCAATCAACTAGACAGCCTCGGGCACTATTTGCAGCCTCAAGGGATAGGCAGTACAAAGTTCTTTAAAAAAAATTGGAACCAATTTCAGGAAAAACTTCACAGCCTCCTATAAGACAATCAAGCAAGTTCCAGGAGACCAAGACTCATTAATCAGTAAACATATCCAATCACTACATGCCGCAATATCCTTCCCACTCAGTCATTTATCAAGTGCTTTTTTAAAAGTACTTTAGCATCCCCACATTTATTGCATCAGGCAGTAGCCTATTCCAGAGGGTGACAACCTTCAAACAAGAAATACTTATGACCATTTAATCTGACTCTACCTATGCAATCTAAAGGTATAGCACTTATTCCTACTATCACTATGCCTTTGATTATCTTACCTAAATCCACAACATGTAATCCTTTCATGTTTTTAAACGCCTCCCTGTATTTACTTTTCCCCAAAGTCTTACCACAATTATTTCTGCTGTGGTATTTTCGATCACTCTCATGGGCAAGTCCCATACCTTCAAGTGTGGTGTTCCTTGTCTTGAGATTTAGGTAAGCTTTCAGTAACAGACTCAGGAAAAGAACAGCAAACTCTGTCTGGTAATTGTTTATAACTACTGGGCTTATTCTACGCCTCGATAAGATCTTACTCCAATTATTGCAGGTGGCAGAGCATTATATCAGAATTCCTTTTAAGTTTAAAATTTCAGATTTTATAAGATGAACAACTAAGTCATATGGATGGTGTCTCCCACTGAATCAACAGATGAGTCTCAGTTGTTATGGGTGCGCTGATGGGAGAAGAGGCCAAACATGGACGCACATGTAGGGTATATCGCATTGAAAGCCAGATGAGACGGATAGATGAACCGTCTTCCGTGCCAGACACTTGGCAGCCAGATCTCGCAACCTCAAATTCATTCAAACCATCCATGGAAATATTCTGCCACCTTGGTCTGTTGGTGGTTGTGCTTTCCTAATTGGGGTTAATGTTCCAATTTTTAAGGTGACTTTTAGTGTCGCACTATAGCAGTTCAACTATCCATCTCTGCTGCTATATCTGGACTGCAGCTCACCGTAGAAGGCGGCTTTGGGAATTGTATAAATTAGGCATGCGAACAGCATGTCCAGACCAATGCAATTTGACCTTTTTGACTGTGGCCTCAATTTCAATTATATTGCAGCACTGGAGGACATCCGTGTTAGGCACTCTGTCCTGCCACTTAATGCCAGTGATGTGTTGTAGACATCACAAGCGGAAATGGTCACGTTGCTTGATGTGACAGTGGTACCAGATCCACAACTCTAATCCATGCAGTAGGTTGGTAAAGACAACCATTTGGTGTAGAATGACTTTTGTTGACAGACTAACCTCTCATTTCTGCCAGAGTCTCTGTTCGAGTTTGCCAAACACAGAGCTAGCCCTGTCAATCCAGTAACACTGTTGACGGTTATGCCATGCTGCAAGAGACACTACCAAGGTAGCAGAATTTGTCGGTGACCTTAAGTGGTACGTTATTGATAGTAACCACGGGAGGTGTGACTGGAAGGCCAGATATGAGCTGGACTATGACTTCAGTCTTTTGTCTGATAATGCGCCTGTGAAGCGCCTTGGGAAGTTTTACTACGTTAAAGGCGCTACATAAATAAGTTGTTGTTTACAAAGTTGATTGCAAGGCCAAAATGATGTGCCGCCCAAGCAAAGCAGCAGCAGCTGAATGTCTTTGCGAGTGTGGGCGAGTAACGCGCAATCATCGGCAAAATCACGTTGAACGATTATCTACAAGTGTTTCGTTATTACATGCAGCCGACGATGGTTGAAGATGCTGCCATCAGTTTGCTATCAAATATAGATTCTCCCATCACAATTCTTGAATGCTTCAAGCAGTACCGCAGGAAACAGTATGCTGAACAAGTTTGGGGCATCCTTGTTTGATGCCGTTAGTGACGACAGATAATGCTGGCAAACGACCATGATCTTTTACTTGAGTCATCATATCAACGTGCAATTGCTGAACAACATTCACATATCTGCCAGGGAACCCGAACTTCAGACGCATCGCCCACAGTGCATCACAATTCACAGAATCGAATGCAGTTGTACAACAGTCATAGTCAACAACCTTCTACCTCACTTCTCAATTCGACAAAATAATAAAAAGATTGAAATCATAAGAACAAGCTAAGTTTTGGTAAATAACTTGAAACTGTGTTTCTTTTCCAAAAATTTCTTACCACTAATGGCCCTGAATTTCTGTGGCGGTCCCAATCTCCTGCCCTAACTTCAGTGCGGGATTGGCAGAATCCCTGGTGAAATGGTGTAAACAACTGAAAACAGCCATTTAGCTGAGGTTCCCAAAGCTTTAAAGGGAGATCAGAACAACCCTACAAAAATTCAGGGCCAATTCATTCAAATTGTTTCTTGGAAATTCAGACCAGTTTTTCCTCTCTGTGGTTTTAAATTGAACCACATAAATCTTCAGATTTAAACAGAACAGTGCTTTCATAACTCAAAAGTTTAAACTTCCACATTTAAAATGGGCAGTCACTTATATCGGCCAAAAAGCAAAAACCTTTATCCATTTGCATTAATTTCAAAATTACCAATTATAGCCTCTTAAGAACCGCATTTACTTCAGGCAGAAACAGCAGTGCTTACTCACTGGTTCACACCTCATTTGGGTGCAAGAATGCAAAAACAAACAGAAGTAAGTAACACCTGGTTAAGGTGTACTGAATGTAATAAAAGAGCCTCATTGAGGCAGACTTCATTTTAATATTTTTGGATGAGAATCTTTCACGAAAATCCTGCATGGCTGTGGAGGAGATTTCCCCCATTAAGCACTGACCAAAGCAAAGGGAGAGAACCCTTTCACCTTTGCAGTGAACTTGTGCCTGCAATCCATCAGCTGTAATGAATGGCATAGATTTGAAAGCTATCTGGTAAATGTAGACACTGGGCTATTTTTTTGTTACATTTCTCTTGTTTTTATTGATGTTTCAGCTATCTTTAGCACATGATGCAGCATGACTTTTAACTATCCTGAAAGTCAACTAACTGGAATTGAAATTATTTTTAATTTTATTAACACTACCACATTATACCTGCCATCGCGTATAACGGGCAAATAGCAGTCGCATGAACGTGTGTGTCTGCTATAAGCGGTGGGGAATGTGCTGGGACTTCCTGGAATTTTGAATCTGCCAATTCAAAATTTAAAAAGAAACACAGTCATAAACAAAGAGAACCAATCACATGGCATTATTTAAGTTTCAATTATTCCTCTCTCCAGCCACTGTATGAAGATAGGCTTGCCAGGCTATTGAAGTCCATATGTATCATGACTGAATTTGAAGAGAACATCAATAAAATAAAACTAGACAAAAATACTGTTTTTGTCAGTCTATTTACTTAAACTAATTAAATCATCTTGCAACTTACTCATTTTCTCCTTACTACCAAATTTTGCACACATTTTTCTATCATATTCAATGATGATATGCTATTTACGCACTCAATAATATAAAACAGAAAAGGGTCCAGCACAGGACCGTGGGAATCTCAGTTCGTCACTGGACGCCAATTTGAATTCTTTCCACGAATAATCATGACATGATTCCACCAATTCGCAATCCATTCTGCTATTTCGCCATTTCTAGCATGATAAGGAATCTTTTCTAATAGCAAACTATGCAAAAATGTATCAAAAAGATTTTTAGAAATTGAAGGATATAATATTCAAGGATTTTGTTCATCAATGTTTTAATTGCTTCATCAAAAAACTCAAATCACTACACAATTAAAGATGAGGGAGGCCATTTGACCCACCATAGTTCATCCATCCAGAAATACCCCAAATTCCACCCAGTATCCAACTCGTTCTTAAATGATCACCGAGTTTTGCCTCAATTTGGAAATCCATTCTTTGTATTGATCACTGTGTAAAGAATTCCCGAATATCAGCCCGAAATTTGCCTTTCATTATCTTGGATCCACGGCCCCTTGTCCTATTCGTGCAAGTTATTTCTAAGTAATTAACCAAATTTGCTTTTTCCATGTACTTCCATAACTTGGCGGCACATAACTTGGCAGTACTCATTTGCACTAACATAATTTAGGTTGTCATCTTCCAAAATTCCATAGATTCTAGAATGGTCCCTGCAGATTGGAAGGTAGCAAATGTAACCCCACTATTAAAAAAGGAGAGCAAAAATGGGGAACTACAGACCAGTTAGCCTGACATCAGTCATAAGGAAAATGCTAGAATCTATTATTAAGGACGTGGTAACAGGGCACTTAGAAAATAATAATAGGATTGGGCAGAGTCAACACGGATTTATGAAAGGGAAATCGTGTTTGACAAATCTGTTGGAGTTTTATGAGGTTGTAACTAGCAGATTAAATAAGGGGGACCCAGTGGATGTGGTGTATTTGGATTTTCAGAAGGCATTCGATAAGGTGCCACACAGGAAGTTAGTAAACAAAATTAGGGCTCATGGGATTGGGGGCAATATATTAGCATGGACTGAGGATTGGTTAACAGACAGAAAACAGAGAGTAGGAATAAACGGGTAATTTTCGGGTTGACAGGCTGTAACTAGTGGGGTACCGCAAGGATCAGTGCTTGGGCCTCAGCTATTCACAATCTATATCAATGACTTGGATGAGGGGACCAAATGTAATACAGGTAGACTATCCTTTATCCGAAAACCTCGGGACCAGCCGTGTTTCGGTTTTCGGAAAATTTCGGATTTCGGAAGGTATTTTATAAGACTGGGAAATTTGTCAGGGTCGGCGGGGGGTGGTCCGCGGGAGTCGGGGTCGGCGGGGGGGGGGGGGGGGTCGGCGGGGTCGTGCGCCACTCTGGTCATGTCGTGCGCACGACTTACGCCGAACAAAAAAACCTTCGGTTTTTAGAGGGTTTCGGTTTTCGGAAGTTCGGATAAAAGGTAGTCTACCTGTATATCCAAGTATGCTGATGATACAAAGCTAGGTGGGAATGTAAGTTGTGAGGAGGATGCAAAGGGGCTTCAAGGGGATATAGACAGGCTAAGTGAGTGGGCAAGAACATGGCAAATGGAATATAATGTGGAGAAATGTGAAGTTATCCATTTTAGTCGGAAAAATAGAAAAGCAGAGTATTTTTTAAATGGTGAGAAATTGGGAAATGTTGGTGTTCAGAGGGACCTGGGTGTCCTTGTACACGAAGCACTGAAAGTTAATATGCAGGTACAGCAATTAGGAAAGCAAATGGTATGTTGGCTTTTATTACAAGAGGATTTGAGTACAAGAGTAAAGACGTCTTATTGCAATTATATAGGGCCTTGGTGAGACTGAGACCCCACACCTGGAGTATTGTGTACAGTTTTGTTCTCCTTACCTAAGGAAGGATATACTTGCCATAGAGGGAGTGCAACAAAGATTCACCAGACTGGTTCCTGACATGGGGGATTGTCCTATGAAGAGAGATTGAGTAGACTAGACCTATATTCTCTGGAGTTTAGAAGAATGAGAGGTGATCTCATTGAAACATACAAAATTCTTACAGGGTAGATGCAGGGAGGATATAATAAATAATAATAATAATAATCAACTTTATTGTCATTGTTAGTGCACAAGTGCAGTACAACGAAATGTAAGCTTGCGGCTCCCGAGAGTGTACATTTTGATTAAGACATTTAACATTCATTTGACTTGTAACATAAACATAACCATAATAAAGTGCATTGGCAGATGTGCAGGCTTTAGAGTTTATTTGCAGAGTTCAATAGGATGACAGCCCTGGGAAAGAAGCTGTTCCTAAATCTGGTTGTTCGGGTGCGAATGCATCTGTAGCGTCTCCCAGATGGCAGGGGGGTGAACAAACTGTGGCTGGGGTGGGTAGGGTCTTTGATGGTGGTCAGTGACCTTCATAAACAGCGTTTCTAAAGGTAACTAAAGTTAAGTTTGGTAACCTATAGTTCTCAACATCTGATTTATTTCCTTTAAACACAGGGGGAAATACAATTAAAACTTGTTTAAATAAAAACAAAATCAATTACTGGCTGGGGAGTCTTGAACCAGAGGTCACAGCCTCAGAATAGGGGTCAACCATTTAAGACTGAGATGAGGAGAAATTTCTTCACTCGGGGTCAATCTTTGGAATTCTTTACCCCAGAGGGCTGTGGAGGCTCAGTTGTTGAGTATATTCAAGACAGCGATTGATAAATTTTTGGATGTTAAGGGAGTCAAGGGATATGGGGATAGTGCAAGAAAGTGGATTTGAGGTAGAAGATCAGCCATGATCTTATTGCATGGCGGATCAGGCTCGAGGGGCCGGATGACCTACTCCCACTCCTATTTATTATGTTCTTAATTTCTGATTTCTTCACCACAACTAAAGTTAAGTTTGGTAACCTATAGTTCTCAACATCTGATTTATTTCCTTTAAACACAGGGGGAAATACAATTAAAACTTGTTTAAATAAAAACAAAATCAATTACAGGAAAATAATGCCTATTTGTGGATACAGTAAGATCAAGAAATCCCTGCAAAAACAGCAGCTTCAGCAACATGAATTTCATAGTTTGTCAGCAGCATCATATCGCCAGGACAACTGACCTGTAAAGATTCTGCACATACAGCAAAGCATTTGCAGTCAAATCCATTACATCGTATCTCAGTTCTCAGAATTAATGAATTTATGCAAGCTGCCATATTTTATTATTAAAGTAAAATTTTTTAATTTGATCCAATTACCAAAAGAATAAAATATTGTAAAAATGTTAGGCAGAATCTTAAAAACCTAAATGATGATGTTTTAAAAGCAGACAAAAAGATATTACCAACACTATTCTATTGATGCAGGCTGGCACAGTGCAGTACTGATGTGGGTGCCGCCTTCCAGATGAGGGTTATTTTTAATTCATTTATGGGATGTGGGCGTCGCTGGCAAGGCCAGCATTTATTGCCCATCCCTAATTGTCCTTGAGGTGGTGGTGGTGGTGGTGAGCCGCCTTCTTGAACTGCTGCAGTCCGTGTGGTGAAGGTACTCCTACAGTGCTGCTCGGGAGTGAGTTCCAGGATTTTGACCCAGCGACGATGAAGGATCGGTGATATACTTCTAAGTCAGGATGATGTGTGACTTGGAGGGGAACTTGGAGGTGGTGGTGTTCCCATGTGCCTGCTGCCCTTGTCCTTCTAGGTGGCAGCGGTTGCGGGTTTGGGAGGTGCTGCCAAAGAAGCCTCGGTGAGTTGCTGTAGTGCATCTTGTAGATGGTATACACTGCAGCTACGGTACTCCGGTGGTGGAGGGAGTGAATGTTTAAGGTGGTAGATGGGGTGCCAAACAAGTGGGCTGCTTTGTCCTGGATGTTGTCGAGCTTCTTGAGTGTTGTTGGAGCTGCACTCATCCAGGCAACTGGAGAGTATTCCATCACACTCCTTACTTGTAGATGATGGAAAGGCTTTGGGGAGTCAGGAGGTGAGACACTCGTTGCAGAATACCTAGCCTCTGACCTGCTCTTGTTGCTACAGTATTTATGTGGCTGGTCCAGTTAAGTTTTTTGTCAATGGTGACCCCCAGGATATTGATGGTGGGAGATTCGGCAATGGTAATGCCATTGAATGTCAAGGGGCGGTGGTTAGACTCTCACTTGTTGAAGATAGTCATTGCCTGGCACTTCTGTGGCGCGAATGTTACCTGCCACTTATCAGCCCAAGTCTGAACGTCGTCCAGGTCTTGTTGCATGTGGGCATGGACTGCTTCATTATCTGAGGAGTTGTGAATGGCGCGGAACACTGTGCAGTCCTCAGTGAACATCCCCATTTCTCACCTTATGTTGGAGGGAAGGTCATTGATGAAGCAGCTGAAGATGGTTGGGCCTAGGACACTGCCATGAGGAACTCCTGCAGCGATGTCCTGGGGCTGTAATGATTGACCTTCAATCACCACAACCATCTTCCTTTGTGCTAGGTATGACTCCAGCCAGGGGAGAGTTTTCCCCCCCGATTCCCATTGACTTCGGTTTTACTAGGGCTCCTTGATGCCACACTCGGTCAAATGCTGCCTTGATGTCAAGGGCAGTCACTCTCACTTCTCCTCTGGAATTCAGCTCCTTTGTCCATGTTTGGACCAAGGCTGTAATGAGGTCGGGAGCCGAGTGATCTTGGCGGAACCCAAACTGGGCATCAGTGAGCAGGTTATTGGTGAGTAAATGCCGCTTGATAGCACTGTCGATGACACCTTCCATCACTTTGCTGCTGATTGAGACTAGACTGATGGGACGGTAATTGGCTGGATTGGATTTGTCCTGCTTTTTGTGGACAGGACATACCTGGGGCAGTTTTCCACCTTGTCGGATAGATACCAGTGTTGAAGCTGTACTGGAACAGTTTGGCTAGAGGCGCAGCTAGTTCTGGAGCACAAGTCTTCGGCAGGGTAGCCAGGATGTTGTCAGGGCCCGTAGCCTTTGCGCTCAACCGTTTCTTGATATCACGGGGAGTGAATCAAATTGAATTGGCTGAAGTATTTAACCGAGGCCCAGTCTACCTCGTCAGGTGAATGTGGAAGATTCCGTAGCACTGTTCAAAGATGGGAATTCTCATGGCTCTTTGTAGGACCTTGTTGTGTGCAAATTGGCTGCTGTGTTGGCTGCATTATAAGTGCCCAAAGAAACAGACAGTAATTGTGGGGGGTGGGGGGAGAAGGGAGTGGAGCGGGAAGCAAGATGGGGAGTGGAAACAAAAGAGAAAACAAAGAAAATTACAGGAAAGGTAAAAGAGAAGGTAGAGGAGTTAGGGAAGGAGACAGAAAATGTACTGGCGGAAGAAGGGAGAGGAGGAGAGAGAAATGTGGAGGGGAGAGGAGGCATGGAAGGAAAGACAAAAGGGAGAAGGTAGAGGAAGGAAAGAGATAAAAAGAAACAGAAGGAAGAAAGATATTGCAAGCTCGATTCTAGAAGCTTTATTATTCAATGTGACGTTTTCCAGCTTACATTTTAACTTGCCTCCCTTTAGCAATGCTCCAAGTCAGAAATAGAATTGTACCTCATTCTGCCAAAAGCATGTCAGGAACTAAATTTTAGCACAAGTCAACATAGTACAAGGAAATGAGTAAGATTTCCATGGCTAGCCCAATCAAAACACCATATTGCCAGTTGATGAATCATGTTTCACATTATTTTATAGAAAAATTTAAGATTTAAAAACACAAAATAAGAGAGAGTTGGGAAACCATATTAGTTGCAACAGTGTATGTAAATGTTGTTAAATTGGTTTAAACTCTGCTCGTCGGTGCAGTTATTCCCTTGATACTGCAGTTTATGCTCCAAGAAATGCTGCGGTTAGAATCACACCCACTTCTATGTTCAAGAAGTTACTGCCTAGGTTTGCTTATGTCACACCCCCATCCACATCCATGGGGCTGTGGTGGAAAGGGTGGACAGCTTTAAGTTCCTCAGAGTCCACATCACGGAAGACCTCTCCTGGTCCCTCAATACCTCCTCTCTGGTGAAGGCGGCCCAGCAGCACCTATATTTCCTAAGGAGGCTGAAGGGATGTAACCTGTCACCCCTGATCCTCTCTAACTTTTACCGCTGCACAATAGAGAGCATCCTGACGAACTGTATCACAGTATGGTATGGCAGCTGTAACTACTATGACCGGAAAGCCCTGCAGCGGGTAGTCAAAACTGCCCAACACATTACCGGCACCCGGCTACCGACCATAGAGCACATATACCAGAAACGCTGTTTACAGAGGTCACGGTCCATCATCAAAGACCCTACCCACCCCAGCCACAGTCTGTTCACCCTCCTGCCATCTGGGAGATGCTACAGATGCATTCGCACCCGTACGACCAGATTTAGGAACAGCTTCTTTCCCAGGGCTGTCATCCTGCTGAACTCCACAAATAAACTCTAAAGCCTGCACATCTGCCAATGCACTTTATTATGGTTATGTTTATGTTAATGTATGTGGAATGTTTAAATGTCTTAATCTAAATGTACACTCTCGGGAGCCGCAAGCCTACATTTCGTTGTACTGCACTTGTGCACTGACAATGACAATAAAGTTGATTATGATTATGATTATGTTTCATGATTTGCTCCACAATAACCTAAACCTATTCGCATTCACAAATGGAAGATATACTCACACTACAATGTCTTCTGAAGAGCGATAATCAAGTTCTCAAAATACAAAAAAGGAGAACACACATACATGCCTTACACAATTTATCCACTATTTATAATTTAATTCAAAAAATCTGAGAAAACAAAATTTCAGCATAAATATTTGTTTTATTGTGGCCTATTTTTGTAAAACACTGTAGAAATTAGTAAGACTCCCAGAAAAGGAAAATAGCTTGAAACATGCAAATGTATAATGTTTACAATGCATAAGGAGTCAAATCCCATAGTACTTACCCTGTACTTAGCCTTTTAAAAGGCTCTGCTGATTTCAGCCAAAGTCAAGTCTTCAAGCAGGTTCAATCAGCTCTTCAGTGTGACACCATTTAAAATTGAAGATACCCACAGCACCACGTTACAGGGGTAACTGGTACTGCAAGTACTTGCATTTTCAATGAAATGTGCAGTCCGTGTATCTAAATTAATACACACACACACACACACACACACACACACACACACACACACACACACAGACACACACACAGAGACACACACACAGAGACACACACACAGAGACACACACACAGAGACACACACACAGAGACACACACACAGAGACACACACACAGAGACACACACACAGAGACACACACGGTTCTTAATCTGCAATAAATTTTTGATGGCTCCTTGTGATTCTTGCACAAATTTAAATTTCAGCCTTCTAACAAACAAGCTTCAACCACAAAGGCATGCATTATCAATACATTTCTTTTGACTTACTCAGAACACAGAATCAGATACTGAAAATAACGTACCCGAGTTAGGTCAATGCAGTACCCTTCGCTCGGGTCTGCACCTTGATGTGGTGGGAAGGCCCGACCCTGAGAGCTGGCGGGAGCATAACTCCTGGAAGAGCCACCCAAGCAGAGGGTGACCAGATGTCCCCGTTTTCCAGGAACAGTCCCCTGATTAGGTGCTGTGTCCCCGGGCAAACTATGCCCCCGGAAGAGTCCCCGGTTCAGGAAACTCTTCCCTGAATAAAATGTTCAGTGATCATAATTAGTTATTGCAGGTGCGGCTGATGTTTACAGTCAACAACCTTGGTCGTCACGTGCTGGTGGCACTGCCCACCATGTCATCAAACCGGGGTGACTGATGATTGATGGCGGAACTGACCAATCAAAGACGGGGGGGGGGGGGAAATTGAGCTGCATCTACATCATTATTAAATTAGATGAATGAAGTGCGGTCAGAGGCAGGATTATCCGGTGAAAGATGGAAGGCGAGTGGATGGGGTATTTGTGAAAGATCAGAGTAAGAATAGAGCAAAGTAAGTGTGCCAAATTTTTTTAAGTAGGTTTATTTAACCAGTATCTTTTAAGTACTTCGATATGATGTGTTCTTATGAATTGAGGAACTTTATTCAATCCCTAGTTGTAAAGAACTCTGGTCCCAAAAGATTCATTTATTTTCATAGATACTGATTGAGCTGTTTGGTTTTTCTTTCAAATTTTTAGCATTTTTTTTTAATCTAATCAATCTTTACTGTCCACAGATTCACTTTTTAGGCCCTTTCGGTTTTTTTTTTTAGCTTGTGTGCAGTGATTCTGAAATAAATACTAGTACAGGTAGACTATCCTTTATCCGAAAACCTCGGGACCAGCCGTGTTTCGGTTTTCGGAAAATTTCGGAAGGTATTTTATAAGACTGGGAAATTTGTCGGGGGTGGGTCGGCGGGGGGGGGGTCGGCGGGAGTCGGGGTCGGCGGGGGGGGTCGGCGGCGGGGGTCGGGGTCGTGCGGCACTCTGGTCATGTCGTGTGCGCACGACTTACGCTGAACGAAAAAACCTTCGGTTTTTAGAGGGTTTCGGTTTTCGGAAGTTCGGATAAAAGGTAGTCTACCTGTAGTACATTAGTGGCCAACAGTTTAGGAGTCAAGGGAGCCAGGAAGTGGGTCTCATTCACATAGAAAGAGCAGGAGTAAAAGGGAAAAACTTGAGAAAGACATGGGTTCAGGGCTAGGGCGAAGGGGATCCTTGGGAGGGGTTTGGCTTGGTGGGGAAGGCGATTGGGGGGGGGGGGGGGGGGGTGGCAGAGGCAGATGAACAGCTGGTCTTAATCTTCGTGACAAACAAGTCTGTGAGATCGTTCTACGTGTTGTTGGCGAGAACATTGGAATTTCCATAATTATTTGAAATGATCTTAAACAGATGAATGCATTTGGAACACATTGGATTTCCAAAAATGATCTCAGGAGAATCCATCCACTGTACCAGAAAAGGCTTTATAAAAATACAGTAAAACATTTGTAGCCAACAAGACTTACTCTAAAACTGTTCATATCAGAGTCGATACCTGCAGTATAATTGATTATTTTTAATCCATGGAATCTGGTTTAGTATATCATTCTTTTTACATCCACCCTCTATGTTCTAGGTTCTATTGCATATACTATTTTGACATAATTCACAAATATGTTTTTGTGGACTCTAAATATAATCAAGGCATCTTGGAAACTTACTTGTCAAGGAAATCCTTGTCCACTACAGCACAGATGTCAAGAAGAGGGTTTCCCATCCCAAACAAGGCATTTTCTCTGAAACCAAAGCACAAGGGCATTAGTTAACTGCCACAGTACAACAGAACTGAAAGAGACACTTGCAACTTTTCCCAAAAGTCAGAATAGAAAATCATGTTAGGTACTTGACTTCCCATTTTATTTTTAAAAAGCATAAAGATATGTATCAGGAAGACTTTTCATTAGCTGTATTGGGCAAAAGTTACTGTATGCAGCCTCCAGCATGATACCTTCTGAGCTCTGCGCAACATTATCGGCATTCACAAGGTGAAAAATTGCATTGAGCACCAGTCTGCTATCACAGCAATTATTTTGAACATGCCAGAGAAAACAGCAATTGCTGCCAAACTTTTTTTTTTTTAATATTTGTTCGGCATGGGACAACACATCAGATTGCACCACAGAATGACAAAAATGCAGTTTTGTACTCACTGTTCCCTAGGTGCAGTTAGTTACCACATCGCCAACAGAACCAACAAATGGCAACAAGCTGACTTCTCACAAGTTAGTTGAATCACAACTAGCAGCTTTTTCATACCTCATGTGGTCGGATTCAAGCAGTAGAGCGCCTGCGAGCAAATCGCTTAACACTATACCTTTTCTAATTGAATTGGTTAGTATGGATCCATCTCATTTAGGCCATCAGATCGGCACAGGAACAGCACTAAAAATGCAGTCACTTGATGTTTACACCAGGGACCCATACACAAGTTCACGCAAAATTAAACAGAAGAAAAACCAGCAGCAAGTGAATCCCAGGAATCAACTGCATATTACAATAAAAAAATTAAAATATTTGATTTCGAGGGAACTTTTACAAACATAAAAAATCCCACAGAGATACTTTTATGTACTACAGCTATATACAAGTTCCAGGGAACTACTTTGACAAATTATTTTTATGGCCCCAGCAGATTCTCTACATCATCTTTACACAAGATCTTTCTTTGACCATTACTGCAAACATGACTCTGAATCGGACATTAACCAAGTAAGATCCTTCCACTTTGTTACATAGACATTTTTTTTACTAAAGCAATAGACTTCTTCACCAAAGTGTGCCAAGTAGACCCTGAATCATGACCTACACTTTTGGCTTGTGAGACACTGCCTTCATTTTGCAAAGAAGGATGTGGTGGAACTAGCTGGCATACGTGTATGGTAGAAAGAAGGATGAATTTGGCAGACAAATTGAAAACATTTTATTTCAAAATTAGGTCACTGCATTTCTGAAAGCTGTACTGTTCCAATGAAAAGTTGAACCAAAAACTGCATCAAGATGTATTTATCACAATCCAATAAGCTGATTACATACAATAAAGTATGTAATTCAGAGAACTTTGGAAGAACTTGCAGCTCCTTTACTACTACCTATATAACACAATTATATCAGCAATACCAGAGCACATACTCCAATTAATGCATCTTGTGCAAATTAGACAGCAACAAGGAAAGGAACACAAAGAATTTTTAGAAGTGTTAAGGGACTTGATTTTCTTACTTATATGGCCATTTTATAGTATTAGCTTGGCTCAGTTGGTCGTACCTTCACCTGTAAGTCAAGCCCCACTATGGACTTAACACACAGTGTAGATTGAAGCTCCAGTACAGTACGAAGTGCCAATTGTCAGAGGTAGTAGATGAGGCGAGACATCAAACCGAGGCCCTGTCTGCCTGCTCGGGGAAGGTAAACAATCGCCTGGAATAATTTGCAGAGTAGGAAGTTTTTTCCACTAACAGCATATCAATATAAAGGTGAACTCTGCACAATTAAATGCTATCAGAAATGGCATAAAACTCAGCCTTTTATCTTTATGGCCTCCATTGAGGCCAATAGATGCCCAACTACCCAGAGCCTCGCCACTACCTAAAAAGCTTGTCAGAAGTGTGATGGTATAATCTCCACTTGCATGGACGGGTGCAGCTGCAAAGAGAAGGAAAGTAAAAAAAAAAAAAAAAACGCGGCCCTTTCCCCAATGAAAAACCGGCAAGCCGGCTGCGCGGGAGGTACAGGGACCTTTAAAGGAACATTGATTACGATTTGGTTTAATCTCACAATTAAGGTTTTTGCTTTCTTTGTAACTTGCGGATGGTTGTGGATTTGTATTGTAGCTAGATATAATGGAATGGTTAAATTGTTCATTCCTAGGATGCTTCAGGGTTCAATGTATCAGTGTATAATTTAGCTGACAGTGCTGTTGAGATGCAGGATATGTGATTTGTGCCTGGTTGAATAAAACTTTGTCAATACATTTTGAAACAATGAGCCCTAGATGGTAAACAAGTTGGCATCTGGTGTTTTGACACAAACTACTTCATTTCTGGGGGTCTCGTCCACAGTAACTGTTATTAGGACATAATGAATAATCAAGGACCGTATGCATGACCAGAGGCCTATAAAGAGCTTTCCTTCACAATTTGTAGAGAGCGACAAGAACAAAAGGTTCAATGAATGAGGAAAAGTGGGGTAATTGCATTTATTTCTCAGTATGACTACTGTTTAGAGACATTGTGCAGCAAAGACTTCATCGAACACAATAAAATGTTTAAGTTGCAAACCATATTTGGCGTCAGATTAGAATTCTCTTACAGTATCCCAACTCTCACCAAGCCCCGTTCACCCATCATCCCTGTGCTCATGGGCCTACATTAGCTTGCCTTTAGGAGACGTTGCAAATAGCCTCAGATGAGTCAGTTGCTTCCCCAAATGTAGAGTGGTACTTGGCACTCGTCCAATATGACAACGGAAATCAGGAGCTGGCTGTGTTGAAAATTGCCAAGCAGACCAATGTCCCATCCCTCCATGGTACAATGCATTAGATCATTCCTCAGTGTAGTCCTTGAACAAAGCACTGTTTGGGATTTGACACTCAAAAAAAATTACAATGAATTAGCATTACCCCATATCTTTCTCAGGAAAAGCACTTGCCCCAGATATTAACATACCCAGAATTTGCGGTCAGTGGCAAAGCAACGGTGATTGCCACTGGCCTAGAAGAAAGTTGCCCACAAAGATCTTGCGATCTCTGTGGCAAAAACATTAGCTTTCTTGACCTTAATTTGATTGTAACACTATCAAAAGGGGAGCCCCAGCAGCGGTGATGTCATCAAGCTGTGTAAGCAGCCAATCACACTGAAGAATTCTCAGACAGTAAACCAGGAAATAAAAAGCACTGACCATCATTCACTTGTTTAAAAAATTTACAGAGCGAAATAAAGATTGGGACATAGACATGGGGTTAAAGTAGAAGCTGAAATATCAAACAAACTTTAAAAAAAATTAAAATATTTATTATTTTAAAAATTTAATATTTATCATAATGAAGAAATTTGACATTCCACAAATATAAAGTTAGTTTTTCAGGGTCAGAACGGTTATTCAGCAGTCAATACACCATTAAAACCCCAGTTACACCTCACTTGAATAAGGCTTAACTTTTTATGGGGTGTTTAACAGCGAGAGCGGAAAAGAGGACGATTTCATCAGTTCAAGTGATTTCACGGATTGCCGGCTATGGGGAGTTCCACAGCGCAGCCTGTGGCAGAGCAGGGAATGACTGACCGCAACTTCAGGATTTCCACGTTTATCTGCGCATGCACTAAATCCTGAAGTTACAGTCAGTTTCAGAGGGGTAATGATGGCGAGCGTTCACAGTTTCATCGTCATTGCCACTGTAAAATCCGGGCCCATGAGTTGTGTGTGAAAGTGAATGGGAACATGCAGCTACAGCTCCCTCAACCGCCACACTTAAAATTGCTTAGATAGCAGAAACATTGTTCCTTTTTTGACATTTTATAAAATATAAACCGACTCATTTTCTGACAATCTACTATACACATCACTTAAAGTATGGAGTTCTAATATCACAATTATAAATATGACATTGTGGAAATCATGAAACAATCCAGAGAATAGCTTGGCTATCACTGACTGCCAGAACGCCAAACACCAAGATGGAAGCGAGTCACTGCTGGCATCAGCTCCACGGCAGGTGTTATTAAAAAAAATGTAGATACACAGGAATCATTTAAATATGGTAATCTTATTTCAGGGTACATGCAATTTCTGCAAACATTCAAGCTTTGCTGTTACAGGACAAGGTATCAACTGATCTTAAAAAGGACACCGTCTTGAAGTCATTCCCACATCCATTATTCGCCATGGATTTTTATTTTAGCTGACTGGCAGTAGAATCATGATGCTATTATTCACTGGCAACAAGCAATGCCACATTCATAGTAATCCTTTAAATTAACCATTAAATTATGCATCAAACTCCGTTATATGAATATTTAGTTCAACACTACGTTTAAGCATTTGTTTCAATATTTTTAAAAGTGTATTATTCCACTGGAAATACAACAGACTTTTCCCACTGAAAAAAAATCATAGATGATACATTCTCAAAATCCAAATGTTTTATTTAAAAAAGTACTGAAATATTCTATAAGAAACTGAAGTATAATGGGTTATTGTTCAGATCTTTAAAATTATACTTCTGGTTTTCTGACACACATCTTCAGTTTTTTTTTTAAAAAGTGATACCAGCTGCTCTAATGATTTTGAATATTTTTCCATAGTGATATTTGGAAAGGAGCTGGGAGGATTTCTACAGCCCAATGGTGTGAAGGACGCGAATTAACAAAATATCGTCCAAAAGCACTGCACCACACACTGGACACGAGACTGCCACACAGTCTCCCCCAAGCTGAATTCCCAATGGCCGTGTCATCTGGATAGGCGAGTCCCCGTTTAGCAACCGTTTATTTAAAGCGAGAGCGTAAGGGACAAATTATTGATCTTAAGTTAAGATATCGTACTTAGAACCATTTCATGTTCTACACTTTCGGAAATTAAAACATCGTGCATACTCTAACAAACAGCTTAACTTTGGATCAACGTGTTCTGCTGTTTCAAATCGTACAAGCTTCAGTGTGTAATTCAGTGTGACAGTGTAGGTCAACTCTTAAAATCGCTATTTGGATCCCTGTAAAGCCAAAAGTGACAGCGGAAAAGTTGGATTTTAAACCCCGGAACCCACACAATAACCTGATTAAAAAGTATAAATGCACGTGGTATAACTGAGGGCGGGGGGGGAAGGAGGAGGAGAACGCATTCTGCATTAACGGGTTAAGAAAGCAACATTTGTAGACAGAAGAAAACACGCCCAAAACAATGAGAAACTAGTTTAACTTCTCCAGGACACGCGTAACTGTCGTGTGTCTAATTAAGCGATCTCTGCATTCAGTTCCTGTTTTAAGCAAATCATTAAGAGTTTGGGTGAGCTTATGTAGGAAAATTCTTTATGATTCAAAGTGCTGATGTGGAATGATTCCACCGTCAAAGGGTGTTGCTCTGCACAGCAAATACAGCAGAACAACTTGGAAATGTTATCTCCCCGGTACAGCGATCGACTGAAGTAGTGAAATTGAAGAGCGCGCAGCGAAACCCAATCCCCCTTTCCACATGGAGCAGAAGGTTAGCATAGGGTGGTTGGCACATGTTAAAACCTGCAATGATTTCCATCATGGTCTGTTACTGTCAGTGCGCAAAGGGATCGTTCCTCTGTGCAACAGGTGCTTCAAGACATGCATCTCGAAAATGCCTGACACGAGACTGCGCATAAAATACGCGGACTAAGGTTGCTGCAATATTTTTAAGTATGATATATCTCCCACTTACTATCCTCTCACCCACTAATTGCATTCACAGCAACTGACAGTGGACTACAATTAAAAACATTCAAAAAGGGTAAAAAGGCCACAACACATAAACATACTGTGAAATAAATGCAAGAACGGCAACATTAGATACACCAAGTCGATTCGCAACCCATTATCATTTACCTCAAGCACGTCATGGTAGCTGGACGCGATCTAGAAACAGCAGCCTGAATGAACAAATAAGAGAGCAGAGCACACCGCCTGTCTCGGATTCACGCTCGTGTTTCACCAAACTGACATCCGTGAAATGTATCAATCTAACCTGGAACCGGAAACCCCGCCCCCACCGCTGCCCATTCATCGTCTGCTTCCATTCACAACGTCGCAGGCACCAGCAAGAGCTGATTGACGGGGCCCGCAGCCAATCACTCCACCCCTTGCAAACATTTTCCACTCGAGCTCTTCGCGTCAGCGATTTTGCGGTGTTTGCAGTTTATTTTAAAAAAACAAGCTTCTTGCAAGCATGATCGAACTAACGTTGCTCCAGCTGCAGTTTGGAAAACGTCCAGATGACAGAAAATGCTCTTGGCTCATCAAAATTAGGTAAAATTCTCAACTTTAGTTATCTCACACTCGGTTATCGTGCGGCCTCTCAAACCATTGAATGGTAAATCTTTTACAACTTTCAAGCAAGTGAGTACATTTGCCTACGAGAATAATATGGAAAATCTCCGGGGTATTTAGAGGGGAAACTACAAATCAGATCTCAGAGCAAAAACATGTATGTAATAATGCAGTGGAATGCATGCAAGGACCGTTTATGCCCGTGCTTCCAAGGTCCATCCAAATGGCAGCAGAAATGTTTAAAAATGAGTACAAGGATGAAAATATTCTTTATAATCTCGTGTAAATGTTTATGTATTGAAAAGCAAGTAAACCTTATCCATCAAAAACAAGCCAAAATCCTCTACTCTCTTCTGCCCCACAAGCATTTTGCAAGGTGCCCACAGATTTGACAGTGAAAATTAGAGGTTTTACAAGGGGGCAAAGTTTTGATTTTCTATCTAATGTTTTTCCTTTATAAAGTTAGCTAAAGGGAAGTTGTTGATGCTAGCAGTGTATAGTGCAAAGCATTAAGAGTGCAATTGTACTGTCACATTTGCACTGATGCAAAGGGGTTTTTGGGTGCATAACACCACACAAACATGGCAGTATAACTGAGGAAACTACCAAGCTCACTAAAGCGGAGAAATATTAGACCTGTAAGGAAGCCTAATAGTGGTTTGAGTTTGTACACGAGTATATACCATTATTATTACAGTGCTGCCTCTGAAGGCAGTGTTTCGTTAGGAAAGAACACATGCACAGACCTACTGGTCCATCAAAATAAAAGGACCTAGTCTGTGAAAATACTGAATTTCCACACATCACCTTTCCACTGCGTGGATCAACATTTGTAACATGTGGTTTGTATATTGGTGGTGCTAATTTATATTAATTTTGTAAGCAGTATATATTAATATAAATAAGGTGATGCACAGGCCACTAGAGATCAGGAGAAATAGGGTGAAAATATAAGAACGTGGAAAATGTTCAGTATGAGCTGCTTATAGAAGTCCAGTCTTTACTAACTAATTTTGTTTTAACTACTCGCTATCAACATCTACACTTTGTAATGTGAGCATATCTTCACGCGTAAAAAGCTATTTGGTTACCAAAGTTTCTCCCCCAGCAAGGATGAACATCAGTAATGTGACTGAACAGCACTCATTTCTGTCGCTGAACTCTGGTTACACAATAATTCAATGGAAACCCTGCACTGAAAGGCCAGGACCAAGAACTGCATTTTAACAATATTAGTATGCAATGAAAATAGCAAAAACAAAACAAACCTAAAAACATTGTGTTTTTCATAAATAAGCTCAGTACTAACAAGCTTCAGCTCCTACTTTTATTTCTGAAATATGTGGGGCATATTTACAAAAGAGAAGTGATTAGATGTGGAAAAACAAATCCAGACCAAATAACATATGTCTGGGTCTCTGAGAAGTACATGCACATTTATGCCACTGTTCATGCCTGTGAGCCAGACTTCAATCATTTTGGGTGGCACTGAGAAACCATCAAATAAACATTTTAATGAAGGCATTAAATGACAATTCAGTTGATATGTTCAGTCATGGTGTTGTGTGCAATATTTTTTTTTTTTTTCTTTATTGCTTAAAACCTTATTTTAGACATTAGAAATGTCAGTTACTAAGGGACAAAAAGGTGAATTAATTATTTTCAGAAACCACAGTGATTTGTGGGGAAAATATAGATATGGGCATCAAAATACTAACTGTGATGTGACAGGCAAGATTTGACTTCTCAAATCAGCATTTAAATTGAAATTCTCATCAGCACCACCTAGTGCATCACAACAAGGGTTACAGAAACATGGGCATTTTAATATGGGATTTTCTATTAAAAAAAACAATTGACTTAGGACTTTGTAATTGGAACATGCAACACACATAATTTAAGAAAATATAGACATTTGTATTTATTAAAGCAGCTATATGTTTATTTACTGTTCAGACAGATTCCTTCCATTCTTTACTATTCTGGTATGGTTTTTGCTTCTGAGCTGCAGGCCCAGGTTTAGGTATCTGGGGCTGCATGGCCCCCCCTGCTTTCTAATCAAAAATATGCAACCATATGGCCCTGAACTGAAATCAACAAATTTGTATTAGGTAAGGGTATCAAGGGATATGGAACAAAGGCAGGTAAATGAAGTTGAGGTGCAGATCAGCTGTGATCTAACTGAATTGCAGAAAGGCTCAAAGAACTGAATACCCCACTGTTCCTATGTAAATTACTTTTCCCTGAATTGCCCAGTTCCCCATGATACAGGCACAGATTCATTTATGATGTGAAGGAAGCAAAATGGTTTATAAAAATATATATACCCACAGTGGAAAAGAAAACCTTATTTATTTCCAGGAATCAATCAAAAAAACTTATTCAATTGCTGAGCACATCTCTCATAAACTTCTTTCCAAATCTTTCCAGCTGCCACATAAACCACTCCAGCACCTCCCTGCAATAGGTTACCTCTGATGCACTGTGAGCAGCACCATGGGAGATGTACTAGTCTAAATACAAAAGTCACACGCCAAGCCTATGTCTACCACAATTCAAAGTTGTCTGAAGTATAAAAAATGAATGAAGGTGAGTCATTGCCTGATGGTTTTCCTGATCTTGCAAACTTGACCTCTCTCGAACACAGCAGCTGCCAATTTACAGACACTTCTCTCGACAATTAGCGTCTAATTGGCCTCTTGGAACAATGTCCCCAGATAGTACCAGAGTATTGGTCTTAAAAGGGCAGACTAAACACAACTCCAGATTCGCACATAAACATCAGAACTATAATTCAGACCCACGACTAGCCCTCGGACAACACCACAGCAGCTCATGTGCTATTAAATCAATATATTTCTCCAAGTTGCAAACAGTACACAACAAAAGCCCATTCTTGGTCCATCCAAATTAATTTCCTCTTTCTTCTTCCACCCACCTAGAGATCAGTTATTAGAACCCTCACCATGATCTCAACTCTGCTTTTTAAAAGAGTTTCTCTTCATTTGTTTCAACAAGTCAATGTTTGTTTACCTTGCCCCAGGGATTTAAAGTAACAATTACAATGTCCTAAATGCATTCTAATCATTTTCTTTCCAAGACCAAGCATCTTCTCTCACGTGGTTCTGACCTGACTCAAGCTTAACCTTTTCTATACTCCTCTATAAAGTCAAAGCCTATCCTAGATTTGAATACTGCTTCCATATTGTCAAGCACCTCCCTTACATTCCTGGACAGGATAAGAGCTTTGACAGCTAATACGTGATCCCGCTCTCATCGTTCCCCATTGCCAACTTACTTGCTTCCTCTATTTCATTAATTCTCTCAGTAGGTGCCTTCCCTGATCCCTCTGCTTATGCTCCTTCTATTCTCCAAATCCACCGTCTAACATGCTGTTCCATCTGGCCCCTACGCCCTCATTGTGTTGGGAACAAGCCCCAGTTCCGACTCCCAACATTTCCTGGAACTCCTTATCCCTTTCCACCTTCCCTACTCCTAGAATCTTAGCATCACATAATCACTTCCTCCTGATTTACTTCATCTTCTGTTTTACTTTTCCAACCTTGTGGTATCTAGCACTGGGAGCCTTGGCCCTTCATCTTGGCAACTGAAAAAAAACTCTATTCATTTCATCTCTATGAACACCATGGATGAATAAAGAGATAAGGTCAAAATTGAAAGTAAGGAAAAAGGCATACACCTAAGCAATGTTCCCGCTAAATTGTTTTGGCTGCGCAGCCCATTCAAATTATCGCACACACACAGTTTTTTCCATTATGAAGCAGTTGAGCGGGATGGGAACATTGACACCAAGTACATAGATAATAAAGGAAAGAAGTAAAAAACAAAATTAGGAAAGCAAAGAGGAACTACAAAACTAAATTATCAAGGAATGTAAAAATATATAGTAAAGTATTCTACAGACACAAATAACAGAAGAAGTCAGGATAGGGATAGGGTCACTAAGGGATACCCAAGATCAACTCACAGGTAATGACAGTGAAATGGCAGAAATATTGAATAATTACTTTGGCTCCATATTTACCAGGGAGACTAACAGAGTGGATATGACATTAGAAGAGATAAAAAAAATATAACATTTAAGATAGAAAGAGGGGAGATAATTGATAAACTAATCAAACTTCGACAGGATAAAACACCTGGTCCGGATGGATTGCATCCACGCATATTAAAAGTAGTTAAGGAAGAGATAGCAGAGGCACTATTACATATTTGATATATATAATATAAAAGGGAATAGTGCCAGAGGACTGGGGGACAGCTAATGTTATTCCTATGTTTAAAAAGGGAGATAGCACAAGTCTAGGGAACTATAAATCAGTTAGCTTAATGTCGGTGGTAGGAAAGATAATGTAATCATCTCAAAACCAAAAATAGAATAAAGAGTAGTCAGCACAGACTTCAAAAAGGGAAAGTAATGCTTGACCAATCTTATTGAATTATTTGAAGAAATAACAGAAAGAGTAGACAAGGGTAATGCAGTAATAGATGCAATACATTTGGATTTTCAAAGGGCCTTCGATAAGGTACCACATACAGTATTAGACACATGACTAAGTCAGAACGTGTGGAGTCAGGGGACAAGTAGCAGAATGGATAGCAAGCTGGCTACAAAACAGAAGAGAGAGTAGGGGTTAAGGGTAGCTACTCAAACTGGCAAAAGGTGGTATTCCACAGGGATCAGTGCTGGGACCACTGTTGTTCACAATTGACATTAACGATTTGGACTTGGGAATCAGAAGTACAATTTCAAAATTTGCGGACCCAAATTGGAAAGTACAGTTAATACTGAGGAAGAATGCAACAAAATACAAGACGACGTTAATAAACTTGCAGAATGGGTGTGTAATTGGCAAATTAATTTCAATATAGATAAGTGTAAGGTGGTGCATTTTGGTAGGAAGAATAAGGAAGCCACATACTGCTTGGATAATAAGAGTCTAAAATAGGGTAGAGGAGCAAAGAGATCTAGGGGTACAGATACACAAATCTCTAACAGTAGTGACGCAGGTTAATGAGGCCATAAAAAAAGTAAACCAAACAATTGGGTCCATTTCTAGAAGGATCGAAGTGAAAAGCAGAGAAGTTATGTTAAATGTGTATCGAACCTTGGTTAGACCACACTTGGAGTACTGTGAACAGTTTTGGACTCCATATTATAAAAAGGATTTAGAGGCACAAGAGAAGGATGATACCAGAACTGAGGGTATACTTATCAAGAAAAGCTGGGGCTCTTTTCTCTAGAAAAGGCTGAGGGAAAGAGGTCTTTAAGATTATGAAAGGTATGATAGGGTAGAAGTAGAGAAAATGTTCCCACTTGTGGGGGAGTCCAAAACTAGAGGTCATAAAATATAAGATAGTCACTAATAAATCCAATAGGGAATTCAGGAGAAACTTCTTTACCCAAAGAGTGATAAGAATGTGGAACACGTTACCATAAGCAGTAGAGGGGAACAGCATAGATGCATTTAAGGGGAAGTTAGATAAGCACGAGGGAGAAAGGAAAAGGTTATTCTGATCGTGTTAAAGGAAGTAAGGTGGGAGGAGGCTTGTATGGAGCATCAACACCGGCACAGACCAGTTGGGCCGAATGGCATGTTTATCTATGTAGAATCTATGTAACAGAGTTTCAGTCCTGTCATTTGGGTTTACCATGTCGAAACCCAGCAATTCATTTATGTAAAAAAGCAAATTACATTTTTCTAACTCTGCCAGCCTTCTCCTTCTGGCTCCATCACCCACACTTTCTTTGTCATTCCTTTCGGCCACTACTCTACATCGACAGGAACTTACTTTCTTTCTTGTCTCCAAGGAAATAAAAACAAGACTGATCTGTGAGATCTTGTGCATGCACTGGCACAGTAACACTGCAGATAATCCTATGTTCAATGAACACAAACTAAATTGGTGACACAACCACAGATTAAAATATTGCTGAGAACTTGCAATACCAGAAAGAAAAGTCAAAAATTTCAGGTCATTCTTGTTTTATCTGCAGTAAGCATTGGGTTTTGAGTGGGATTATGATCTTGTCTTGGCAGTCTTCTGTTGCATGGTGTATCCAGTTTTTGTCCACTGAAATATATAGGCAGCCAGCTGGCTACATGCATTCTAAAAATGCATCACCCTGGAACTGACACCCAACACACTCTATATACTACCTAATGGAATGCATTTCTGGGAACTGAAGCATTAAAATAAACCTGAAAATTCACACTTCTTATAGTTTTTAAATATGGCTGGGCTGCATTTTTAGTAGACTATCTGTGGCATAATATTTCCACCCCATTAAAAATGCAGAATTACACTTGTACAGTCATACAAGTGTTCTGCATTTTTAATGAGGTGAAAATATTTTGCACCTCTTAAGGAGAAAGTGAATCAGACCTCAATCAGTGAAAAAGATCAGGAAGTTACTGCTGGATACTGGGCTGCCCGCCATCACAAATGTTGTCAAGTTCTGAAGAGTGAAACAAAATCTTCAAGAAATGAGTTTACAGTAAGCTTCTTTGTCTGAGAAGCAAATAATGCCAGGCATCATGATCCCATATCTTAACAGTAATTTGCTTATTGTATGTAATTACTGTTGTCAGTTCTCACCTGAACTATTGTGTGTGGACTTTTTATTCCAGTTTGGTCATTTTTAACTTTACAGAGTTATATAGAATTACTACAGCGCAAATAGTTGAACACGGAGGATATACAACGTACTACAGCAGATTGCCATTCATTGGTTCCTCCATCATTAGACATAATTCTGAAATTTGTATACTTCAACCCATGTATTTCCTAATAAAAATGTTTCAAGCCGTGCACCCTTAACACAGAGATATAGTTAGATTATTAAACAAAAAACTAACTTCCCACATAAGCCAAGAGGTTACTAGGTTCTGAGCTGAAATATACATATGTGTGGATTTTTTGGGTGAGAAAAAAACATGGACATTTGGTTTTGTTATAACTTCTGTTCCATTACTTTGATTGAGCCATGAACTAGTATTCGTACCACTGATAGCAACGGAGGTGAAAAAATTGCAGGCAAGTATCTTCTAGAAAATGGGGAAGAAAGAATTTAATGGCCCGTAATTTGCGGTCAGCGGCGAAGCAAAGATGTTCACCACTGGCCCCAAAGAAAGCTTCCCACAAAGATCTTGTGATCTCTGGTGAGATTCGGCTTTTCCGACGTTCAGTTGCAATCAGTGCAGTTTAGTGGGAAATTCATAGCGCGAACTGCTGTTATGTCAGCAAGCTGTCTAAGCAGCCAATCACAATGCAGAATTTTCACAGCCAGGGAAGCAGGAAGTGAAGAAGCGCCTTTTATTCTGACGTTGTAAAAAATGTTAGAGAGCAAAACAAAGATGGGGGCTCTCACACGGGGAAAAGGCAAACCAGAAATAAAGATGAACAAACTTTAAAAAAAAGTTATTTAATTTCTTTAAAATTTTTATTTTTATTAAAATGGATAAATTTGAGACTCCACAAAAGTAAAATTAGTTTTTCAGGGCCAAAATGTTTGTTTAGCAGTCAATACACTGTTTAAAAACCCAGTTACACCTAATCCAGCAAGGTCTAACTTTTAATGGGGAATTTAACAGTGATATTCTCTTGAATTCAGAAGAATGAGAGGGGATCTCATTGAAGTGTACAAAATTATTACAGGGCTTGATAGGGTGGATGCTGGGAGAATGTTTCCCTTGGCTGGGGAGTCTAGAACCAGGGGCCACAGCCTCAGGATAAAGGGTAAGCCATTCAGGACTGAGATGACAAGAAATTTCTTCACACAGAGGGTGGTGAATCTTTGGAATTCTCTACCCCAGAGGGCTGTGGAGGCTCAGTCATTGGGTATATTCAAAACAGAAGTCAATAGATTTCTGACTAGTAAGGGCATCAAGGGATATGGCGATAGGGCCAGTGAATGGAGTTGAGGCAGAAGATCAACCATGATCTCATGGAATGGCGGAGCAGGCTTGAAGGGCCGAATAGCCTACTCCTGTTCCTATTTCTTATGTTCTTATTACTGCAGAAAACCTAAGTTTTCATCAGTTCCACTGATTTCCCTGATTACCGGCTGTGGGGGTGGGGTGTGGGGCAGCCAGTGTCGAAGCAGTGAATGACTGACCGCAATTCAGAATTTCTGCGTTTAGATGCACATGCGCTAAATCCTGAAGTTGTGGTCAGTTTCGAAGGGGTCATAACAGGGAACGCTCTTCATTCACTGTTATTACCCACCACAAATTCCGGGTCATTGTATAATGCTTTTTATATCAACTAAGGGTCCCTAACCTAGAACAGAATCTGCTGGAGACTGTACCATAAATATTATTGGTTGTATGCCATTGCTTTTATTTTCAAACATTCTTAGAAAACACTTATCTACCTGCCCAACATGTATAAATTCTAATCAAAATGCACAAAAGACTTAATCCACCATCGACTGATAAAACACAATGTAAAGTAAATTATACATTGTCCTGTGAAATAGATAACTAACTGGATAAATTAGAGCCTCTGTTTGCATGGTGTATGTATATCTGTATAGTCACAAAAAACTTTAAGTAAATGAGTGCTTTTAAAATGGAAACCAAGTAGTAATTACAGGAAACTTTTTTTTAAATCCGGCACAGACAGGACCGACGTGGTGCCGCTCATCAAAAATTCCGGATAACCGAGTGCTATAGTAAAAGATACGGAGCGGAGAGCTCCATATAAAGCAACAAACCCTGTTGCTTAGCAACAGGTTCGGAACAATGGGCACAAGTTGCAAGCATCTCTGTAGCTTAGCAACAGCTGCAGCCACACCCTTGCACAGCAACAGATCGAGGAAGGCAAGTAATAAAACTTACCTGAACCTACTGAATTTTGCCGGTTAACCGAGATTTCCGGTTATTTAGGTGCCGGTTAATCGAAAGTTTCCTGTACTGAACTGATTCCATTTTGCAGAAAATGGTGGTATTACACAGCAAGTACATTGGTTAACTTTTCAGATGTAGACCTTTCCAGCAGAAAGTCTACCTTCAAAATGTCTACCTGTCTTTTCTCATTTGAGATGCAAACAGACCTGCTGCGCATTGCAAGCATTTTCTGTTTCTATTGTGGATTTTTAACAGGTTTTTTTCTCGCTATCTGTTATATTTAATGCAGACTACTTTCAGATTACAACCTTATACAGAAACAGGGCAGAGATCCTCTGCATTGTTCTAAAAGGATTCACCCCTCACATTCAAAGCATCACCCCAGGTCAACCACATCAGTGCCTTTGCCAAATTACAATTTAACCTGGTTTCTCTCACCAAGTATTACGTTTGTTTTTTAATCAGACAAACTGAATGAAATTCAGCACAAACACACTAATGGAACATCTCTTTTAAAAGGCACTTTTATATTCACAATGTGTTGTTGAGAGTATGTGCACTGTACTCCCATTGCCAGCTCATTATAATTTAACAGGGTACGGCATTACAGTATATATGTTACTGGACTAATAATCCGGCGGCCTGGACTAATAATCCAGGGAACGCGAGTTCAAATCCCACCATTGCAGTTTGAGAATTTGAAATCTGGAAGTAAAAAGCTGGTATCAGTAAAAATGACCATAAAGTTATTGGAATGTCGTAAAAGCCCAACTGGCTCACTAATGTCCTTTAGGGAAAGAAACCTGCCATCCTTAACCGGTCTGGCCTATACGTGACTCCAGTCCGACATCAATGTGGTTCTCTTAACTGCCCTCTGAAGTGGCCAGTTATCACCACCTTCTCAGGGCAACTAGGTGTCGGCAATAAACGCTGGCCTTGTTTATTTTCTTTACAAAAAGAGAGTACTTGGAACCAAAAGTAGTGTACCCCTTTTAATTTGTCCTTTCATTTACCTTTTTCTTCCTGGGCTGCTCTGTCTCCCAACTGCTTTTCATTCCATTTTTATTTTATACAGCTGCCAGATATGACAGTTGAGCAGAGGAAAAGGCAACAGGAGCACAAACTGAGCTCTCAACACACTAATCTCTAATAAACATCAACAACAGTATAATGCCAACCTCCTCCTCCCTCAATGAACATCACACCCCTGAATATCGTAAAAACTTCCCAATGGCTCTGTTAGCAAAGGAAGCATATAGCTGAACCATATCAATCAGAAAGTCTGAAGTTGAATTCTTCATCAGTGCTCATTAGCAGATCTCAGCTTGGGTAGCAGTAGCGAAACTACAATTGCCTGCCATGTCCCTGGACAAGGGAAGTAAAAATATGCTGCTGAGCATCATCCAATGACCCCTACTGGAAATGCTTGTCGGGTGAGAACGGGACAGGGTTCAGCCTCAGCTGCGATATTTGCTGCAGTCGAACAGTTTGCCAGTGCCCACTGTCTAAGCTCACACACAAAGAGTAACCATTTGACTTAAGGTGACAATGGCACCATACCCCAGCAGGAATCACAGCACAAGTACAAATGAGGAAGGCCATTCGGCCCACTTTAACTCATCCATCTAGGAAAACCTAGTTTATGTATCCAATTGTGTCTTAAAACTTGCAATGTCTTTGCCTGCACAACCCTACCTAGAAGTCCATTCAAAGTGTAAATCACTCTTTGCATGAATAAACTACCTGATACCCGTCTTAAATTTGCCTATCATTTGGAACCTGTGCTCCTTTGTCATACTTTCATAGCACACCGTGAAGTTATGCTCTGTATTTACCTTTCCTATACCGTTTCATATCTTATAGCCATCTTAATATCTCACATGCATCTCCTTTGAAGACTGAAAAGCCCAAGTTTCACATACAGTAATTCAACTTCTGACACTGGGAATCCAGGGCTTTAATCTTTCCCTTGTGTCTTAGACACAAACTGAACACAGCACTCAGGGTGTTGTCAGACCAGAGAGCTGTACAGTTTCAGTGTGACATCCTCCATCAATGTCTTCAAGAAGAAAGCAAGCATTAAACAAAAATTGGAAAATACATAAATACTGTATAACAAAACAAAACATGCAAAGAGAAACCTTGGTGTGATAGAAATTATGTTTCGAATTTTCAGATTTAACAGATAAAAGACAATTTTAGAGTTTAGAGTTTATTTTAGTAACATTGATAAAACCTCACATAAACAACACCAAAAAACAGAAACAACAGAAAATGCTGGAAGCACTCAGCAAGCCAGGCAGCATCTGTGGAGAGAGAAACAGAGTTAACGTTTCAGGTCTGTGAAAAGGGTCACAGACCTGAAACGTCGACTCTGTTTCTCTTTCCGCGGATGCTGCCTGGCCTGCTGAGTGCTTCCAGCATTTTCTGTTGTTATTTCAGATTTCCAGCATCCGCAGTATTTTGCTATTGTACCAAAACACAGAAACTGTAAGCGGCACTGTCACAGGTAAGACTATTTCAATTTCTTGTGTGATAATTTTTTCCATTGTTGCAAATTGTTACTTCAGCTGATTTTGGCATTCTGTCCAGGTTAGTAAATCAAGTAATTCACTCTACCCACCCCATCTATGCAGGACTGCAACTATAAATAATCATTCCCTTCATTACAAAATAGCCAATTTGATAGCAAAATACTGCGGATGCTGAAAATCCAAAAAAACAACAGAAAATGCTGGAAAAACTCAGCAGGCCAGGCAACATCTGTGGAGAGAGAAATAGAGTCAACGTTTCAGGTCGCAACCCTTCTACAGAACTGAGGGAAAAAAAGGCAGGAAATGAAACAGATTAAAAGGCCAGTTTGGGGGCTGGGAAATGGGGGAGGGGATGAAAGAATAAAAGGGAAGGTCTGGGAGAAGAGGAGACATTAAGAGATATTCAAGACGAGACAGTAATAGAACAAGTAATGAGACAAAAGATGGCTCTGGATGAAGTGTGAAATGCGCTGGCAGAGTGAGAGACAGCTGCCATGTGGGAGAGAGAAAAAGGAAAAAGGCACAAACCAAAAGTGTGGATAAAAATATATATAAAAATGTAATAGGGGCCGAGGTTATGATCTGAAATTGTTGAACTCGACATTGAGTCCGGAAGGCTGTAAAGTGCCGAATCGGAAGATGAGGTGCTGTTCCTCGAGCTTACGCTGAGCTTCCGTGGAACAATGCAAGAGGCTGCAGACGGTGAGGTCCGAGTGGGAGTGGGGCGGTGAATTGAAATGACAGGCGACCGGAAGCTCGGGGTCACTCTTACGGACTGAACGGAAGTGTTCCGCAAAGCGGTCACCCAATCTGCGTTTGGTCTCCCCAATGTAGAGGAGACCACATCGTGAGCAGCGAATACAGTATATTAAATTGCAAGTAGTACAAGTAAATCGCTGTTTCACCTGGAAGGGGTGTTTGGGGCCCTGGACAGTGGACCACCTCCTTTTCACCACGGACATACAATCCCTCTATCCCCCACCAGGATGGCCTGAGGGTGCTCCGCTTCTTCCTTGAACAGAGGTATAAGGGCAGGTGTTGCATCTACTGCGCTTGCACGGGAAGGTGCCGGGCGAAAGGGAAGGGGTGCTGGGGGTGATAGAGGAGTGGACTAGGGGGTCTCGGAGGGAGTGGTCCCTTCGGAATGCTGAAAGGGGAGGGGAGGGGAAGATGCGTTTGGTGGTGGGATCACATTGGAGGTGGCGGAAATGGCAGAGGATGATCCGTTGAATGTGGAGGCTGGTGGGGTGAAAGGTGAGGACAAGGGGAACCCTATCGTGGTTCCGGGAGGGAGGGGCAGGGGTGAGGGCAGAAGTGCGGGAGATAGAACGGACACGGTCGAGGGCCGTGTCAACCACGGTAGAGGGAAATCCTCGGTTGAGGAAAAAGGAAGACATGTCGGAAGCACTGGTGTGGAAGGTGGCATCGTCGGAGCAGATGCGGCGGAGACGGAGAAACTGGGAGAATGGAATAGAGTCCTTACAGGAGGTGGGGTGGGAGGAAGTGTAGTCCAGGTAGCTGTGTGAGTCAGTGGGCTTGTAGTGAATGTTGGTCAATAACCTATCCTCAGAGGTGGAGATGGAGAAGTCGAGGAAGGGAAGAGTCGGAGATGGACCATGTGAAGGTGAGGGAAGGGTGGAAATTGGAGGCAAAGTGAATGAAATTGTCTAGTTCAGGGCGAGAGCAGGAAACGGCACCAATACAGTCATCAATGTACCGGAAAAAGAGGTGAGGGTGGGGACCCGAGTAGGACTGGAACAAAGTGTGTTCTGCATATCCCACAAAAAGGCAGGCATAGCTAGGACCCATAGCAACACGTTTAATTTGGAGGAAATGAGTGGAGTCAAAGGAGAAGTTGTTCAATGTGAGAACAAGTTCAGCCAGGCAGAGGAGGGTGGTGGTGGATGGGGACTGGTCGGGCCTCTGTTCAAGGAAGAAGCGGAGCGCCCTCAGGCCATCCTGGTGGGGGATGGAGGTGTAGAGGGATTGTACGTCCATGGTGAAAAGGAGGCGGTTGGGGCCAGGAAACTGGAAAGTGTTAAAAGTGGCGGAGGGCGTCAGAAGTGTCGCAGATGTAGGTGGGAAGAAACTGGACAAGGGGAGAAAAGATAGAGTCGAGATAGGAAGAGATAAGTTCCGTGGGGCAAGAACAGGCTGAAACAATGGGTCTACCAGGGCAGTCCTGTTTGTGGATCTTGGGAAGGAGGTAGAAGCGGGCTGTGCGGGGTTGGGGAACTATGAGGTTGGTGGCCGTGGGAGGAAGATCTCCAGAGGAGATGAGGTCAGTGACAGTCTTGGAAACGGTGGTTTGATGTTCGGTAGTGGGGTCATGGTCCAGGTGGAGGTAGGAGGTGGTATCGGAGAGTTGGCGTTCAGCTACCGCACCCCTTCCAGGTGAAACAGCAATTTACTTGTACTTCTTGCAATCTAGTATACTGTATTCGCTGCTCACGATGTGGTCTCCTCTACATTGGGGAGACCAAACGCAGATTGGGTGATTGCTTTGCGGAACACCTCCGTTCAGTCCGTAAGGGTGACCCTGAGCTTCCGGTCGCCCGTCATTTCAACTCACCGCTCCATTCCCACTCAGACCTCACCGTCCGCGGCCTCTTGCATTGTTCCACAGAAGCTCAGTGGAAGCTCGAGGAACAGCACCTCATCTTCCGATTAGGCACTTTACAGCCTTCCAGACTCAATATCGAGTTCAACAATTTCAGATCATAACCTCGGCCCCTATTATATTTTTATATATATTTTATCCACACCTTTGGTTTGTGCCTTTTCCTTTTTTCTCTCCTACATGGCAGCTGTCTCTCACTCTGCCAGCGCATTTCACACTTCATCTAGAGCCATCTTTTGTCTCTTTACCTGTCCTATTACTATCTCGTCTCGAATATCTCTTAATGTCTCTTCACCTCCCAGACCTTCCCTTTTATTCTTTCATCCCCTCCCCCAATTTCCCAGCCCCCAAACTGGCCTTTCAATCTGTTTCATTTCCTGCCTTTTTTTCCTCAGTTCTGAAGAAGGGTTTCGACCTGAAACGTTGACTCTGTTTCTCTCTCCACGGATGTTGCCTGGCCTGCTGAGTTTTTCCAGCATTTTTCTATAGCCAATTTGACTCATTTTTAAAAGCTAAAGATAGCTGGAGTTCCAATAAATCACCAGTTTATTGAAAACTTAAATGGTGAAAAAAGTACTGGAAATCAAAAACAAAAACTCTTAAGTTGGAGACACATCAGGATAGTAGGGGAATCACAAGTAAGCAACTTGTGCAGGCTCAATAATTTAATATACTCCACCACCGTATTCAACATCCTCTATAGTAAGTGGCGAATCTGACTAAAAATTACCTTTGTGGGCCTGTCCATTCAGTTACTTCAAGTGATAATCATGATCGTCATAGAGGCCATTCAGCCCATCGAGTCCGTGCCGGCTCTCTGTAGAGCAATCCAGTCAGTCCAATTCCCCCGTTCTTGTGCAACAAGATGTGTAATTTTTTTTTGGGGGGGGGGGGGGGGGGGCATTTGATTTGATTAATTTGCAACGTTAGTCACTATTTCTCTCAAAATTATTGAGCCTGCATAAGTTGTGATCCCCTACTATCCTGATGTGTATCATTCTTAATTTTTGGTTTTGATTTCCAGTACTTATTTTTCACCATTTCAGTTTTCAATAAACTGGTGATTTATTGGAACTTCAGCTATTTAAAATAAAGAGTAAAATTGGCTATTTTATAATGAAGGGAATGATTATTTACAGTTGCAGTAGCCATACTGACAACAGGCAATTAATTACGTTTTGGTCTGGGCTGCTTTAAGTTCCATGAACTGCATATGCGACAGACGCGAAATGTGTTTAAAGCACATGGTTTTGAATTTCCTTCGTTGACTTCTCACACTGTCATTTTTATGAGCTTCAAAGCGGTCTGGATGTTGTTCGGTGACCTTTGGCGCAGCGAAGGAGACACAACAAGCCTGACCAACGTGCTCAGGTTTCCAATAAAAACCTGGTTGCAAGTCGACACCAATGGGAGCGAGGTTTAAAAAAAAATCACCAGCTCCCGGCGACAAAACGGAACAACCCTGAAGCAAAGCGTGTTTTCTGGCGCGACTCCCGATTCGCCTTTTCATCATTAAAAAAAATCCATTATATAAAAAGTGAAGGGAAAAGCTGCTGTGGCTCTGAAATGACTCCCGGGACAACTTGTGGTGCGCGCATTTTAAACATTTCTTTTCCTTAGTCAAAAGCGGTTTGGCCGATTTTTCGCCTTCTGCTTCGTGCAATCAATGAATACAACCTTTAAAAAGCACTTGGGGGAGGGGTTGGGTTTAAACTAGTGATCGTTTAAATTCAGCGACAGTTACCATTTAAATATTAACACCCGAAATGTTAGCGGGGGTTTTTTTTTGGGGGGGGGGGGGGAGGAGTTGATTTTTTTTTTACCTGAGGGGCTGGTGTTGGAGTTTGATTTTTTTCGCCGGCTGAGGTCCATCCGCTGCCATTGCTTTCTGACTCATTGCCACGGCGGGCGGGGGCGCGCGTGGGCAGGGAGGCGCGCCCCCGGGGGGAGAGGCTCGAGTCCCGGCACGCGCCCCTTTTGCAGGAAGGAGTGAGGAGCCGCGGCGCGTGCGCGCCCCTTGGCGGAGGAGCGCGGAGTCGCTGCGCGCGCCCGCCCGTGGTGCTGCTCCAGTCTACGCGCACGCCCCGAGGGGCGGGAGGAGGAGCCGGAGTGGCTGCGCGCGCGCCGGGGACGTTGTAACCGCCGCTCTCGGGCCGTTGAAAGGCAGCCAATTCAAATCCACCCACATCAATAAAGATTAAACCTTGCTCTTTTTTTCTCCTTACATTTTACACAGTTCTGGTGCAGCCACTGCAAATCATTCCAGTTTCCGCCCTCCCCCACCCCCAAAAAATAGTGATTCAAGTGTCGAGTTGCCAACTTTCCAGCATTGTCCTGAAGTCTTCAAAGACTAATCGCCCTCAAGTATTAAAGATACAACCCGGGAGCAAAAATCACAGGAGCATTAAAAAAAAACAAACGTATAAAAAAAATATTGGCGGTAGACAGAAACAGAAACGGGTGGTTGGATCATGCAATGGAACTTGTGAATCTTTGCAATTCTCTACCCCAGCGGGCTGTGGATGCTCAGTCACTTGAATATATTCAAGGCTGAGATCTGATTTGATTTTTGGACCGGAGGGGAAAATCAAGGGATATGGAGGTCGAGCAGGAAAGCAGGAGTTGAGGTCGAAGATCAGCCGCCTTCTCCTTCTTCTTAAGCAGTCCCTCGGAACCGAGGATGACTTGCTTCCACATTAAAAGTGGAGTTGAGGTCGAAGATCACCCATGATCTTATTGAACGATGGAGCAGGCTCAAGGGGCCTACTCCTATTTCTTATGTTCTTGTGAAACCTCCAAAACACGTCCAGAGTTGGCAAGGGGGGAGTTAAAGGCGTTCATTCCAATATTCCATTCACATTAGTACATTTATTTAACTACAGTATAACAAACTCACCAATATTCTTTTACTGTTTATATTTTCAATTTATACCACTTACAGTCCAAAAGTAAAACAAACACGTTTCATGTATGCTGTTTCCAATAACGACCAAAATAAACAATTGTTTCGTTTGTCCTGGGGAATTTCTGTTTAGTTGCGGTGATCTAGAAATATTTAATGAACTTTCGACCTGAAACGTTAGCTCTGTTTCTCTCTCTGTTTTTTTTTATTGTGGATTTCCAACTTTTTGCTTTTGGTAGAAATATTTAATTATTATTTTTGGTGTTTGTTCCTTTAAGCAGGAGTTGGAGAGTGAGGGAGCCGGCTTCCGGCCGGACCGCCATGTTGCAGTGGGTGTTTGAGGATTGAGTCAATGTTGCTAACAGTGCGAGTTCATCATCTCAACTTCAGGCGGAACAATTAGCCTGGCGTAAAAAAAAATGATCCACAGCCTGTTTCTGATTAACTGCCCCGGCGATATATTTCTGGAGAAACACTGGAAGAGTGTGGTGAGCCGCTCGGTTTGTGACTATTTTTTCGAGGCCCAGGAGAAAGCCGGTGAGGCGGAGAATGTGTCGCCGGTCATCCCCACGCCACACCATTACCTGGTCAGCATCTACCGCCACAAGATTTTCTTCGTCGCCGTCATCCAGTCCGAAGTGCCCCCTCTCTTTGTCATTGAGTTTCTCCATCGAGTGACAGAAACTTTACAGGTTTGTACATACTTCGAGGAAACAAAAAAATATGTCTTTCAGAATAACTCAAACCAGCAGAATCGGTATCTTGTGCCTTGCATTTTATGTCAATTTATTAAAACATTAAATGAATTGCATTTCAATAATGTCATGTGTATAAATAATAAAGTAAAACTTAGTACTGTATTTCATGTTGAATGCTCAAAATCTTCGATGTACAGCTTGACACTAATGTTATTTAAATATATTTGTTTTGGAACTAATTGTTCTTCAGGACTATTTTGGAGAATGCTCTGAGGCAGCTATTAAGGACAACGTTGTGATCGTGTATGAACTCCTGGAAGAAATGTTGGATAATGGTTTCCCACTGGCTACTGAATCCAATATCTTAAAAGAACTCATTAAACCTCCTACAATTCTTCGTTCAGTTGTTAATACTATTACAGGTAAGAAGCGAAACAACAACAGAAAATGCTGGAAATACTCCGCAGGCCAGGCAGCATCCCTGGAGAGAGAAACAGAGTTAACGTTTCAGGTCTGGGACCCTTCATCAGAACTGGAAAAGCTGGTTCTGATGAAAGGTTTCTCTCTCCCCGGCTGCTGCCTGGCCTGCTAAGTATTTCCAGCATTTTCTGTTGTTATTTCAGATTTCCAGCAGCCGCAGTATTTTGCTATTGTACAGGTAAGAAGTGGTTCTTCTGCCTTATCAAAATATTTTCATGATTTTAAATACTCACTTTTTCACCAGTGGCCAAATTGCATCCCCTCCCACCTGTCCACATAAGCAACTCAACACGTCGGAAAAGATTAAATCATTAGTAGCATCAAAACATGAACAAAGAGATTTTAGACTATTAAGTGAATCAAAAATAAATTGCTACAGTATATATGCTTTGAGTTTGGTAAATCAAGTCATACCAAAACAAACCATTAATTTTCTGGTGTTTAAATCTGTTTTAATCCCAATAATAAAACATGATGACATCAGTGCATGTTTCAGAACTGCTTGAAGTACAGCAAAAGTTATATTTAAATTGTTAACTTAGCATTATTTCAAATTGTGAATTTGTTCAATAGGTGTTGCTGTAACTTTCATACTATTCCACCTTTCAACTCTAAACCTTTGATACAAACTGCAGATGATCATATTCCAGTGGGAGCTGCAGTAAGATCGCTGGATAGGACGCATCTTAGGTTACTGAGGGAAGCGGGGATGGAGATTGCAGAAGCTCTGACCACAATCTTTCAATCCTCCTTGGAGATGGGAATGGTGCCAGAGGACTGGAGGATTGCAAATGTTACACTTTTGTTCGAAAAATAGGATAAACCTGGTAACTACAGGCCAGTCAGTCTAATGTCAGTGGTGGGAAAACTACTGGAGACCATTGTCAAGGGTAACATTAATTTTCACTTGGAGAAGCATAGGTTAATAAGGGACAGCTAGCACAGATTTGTTAAAGGCAAATAGTGTCTGACTGTTACTTCATTTAAGAACTAAATCAGGTTAAAGTGTTGATTTAAGGTAGTGCAGTAGATAGTGTATATATGAACTTTCAAAAGTTGATTGAAGTACCACATGATAGACTTATTCAGAAAATAGAAGCACATGGTATTAAAGGGACAGTGGTAACTTGGGTACATAATTGGCTACGGGATAGGAAGCAGAGTAGTGATGAATGGATGTTTTTCCTGACTGGAGAGTATGCAGTGGGGTCCCCCGGGGATGGGTATTAATATCATTGTTTTTCTTGTTATATTTAAATGACTTGGGTATCGGGAGTACAGTTTCAAAGTTTGTGGATGATACAAAACTTGGCATCATAGTAAATAGTGAGCAGGATAGCAGACTTCAGGAGAACATAGACTGGTGAAATGGGCAGACACATGGCAGATGCAATTTAATGCGGATAAGTGTGAAGTGATGCACTTTGGAAGGAAAACATGGAGAGGCAGTATAATTTAAATAGTACTACAGGTACACTATCCCTTATCCGAAAGCCTTGGGACCAGCTGAGTTTCGGTTTTCGGAATTTTTCGGATTTCAGAAGGTATTATTATAAGACTGGAAAATTTGTATTTAATATAAATTTTAAAAGCTCAGGCTACCTCTTGCGACTGTTCCGTGTCTCATTCCCCTTCCTGCTTCTCTGGAAAGCCGGATATCGGCTGACTCCTACTAAGCTGGCCCGCAAATCAGGTCGGGGGTCGGATGTGGGGGGGGGGGGGGTGCGGAGAAAGAATATCGGACGGGCCGCGGTTCAGGTCGGGGGGGGGGGTGGTCGGGGGGAGAAAAGAATATCGGACGGGCCGCTGTATTGTTGGGTTCACTCTCCCAGTACCTCCTTCACACTGCCTGGCTCGGCCTGCAATCTCCTACCCAGGAGGGAACTCTGTGACCCTCTGCCCTGCTCAGCGTAAGTCGTGCGCCACTCTGGTCATGTCGTGCGCACGACTTACGCTGAACGAAAAAACTTTCGGTTTTTAGAGGTTTTCGGAAGTTCGGATAAAGGATAGTCTACCTGTATTTTGAGAGGAGTGCAAGAGCAGAGGGACCTGGGGTGCATATTTACAAATCTTTGAAGGTGGCAGGGCAAGTCAGTTAAGAAAGCATTGTAAATAGGGGCATTGAATACAAAAACAAAGAAGTCGTACTAAACCTTTACAAATCACTGGTTAGGCCTCAGCTAGAGTATTCTGTACAATTCTGCGCACCACAGTTTTGGAAGGCTGTCTAGGCCTTGGAGAGGGTACAAAGGAGGTTTACCAGGATGATACCAGAGATGAGGCACTTCAGTTATGTAGAGAGATTGGAGAAGCTGGGATTGCTCTTCATAGAGCAGAGAATGTTATAGGGAGACCTAATAGAAATATTCAAAAGTATGAGGAGTTTTGATAAAGCAAGTAGGAAGAAACGGTTTCCTCTGGCAAGTGGGTTGACAACCAGAAGTCACGGATTTAAAATAATTGGCAAAAGAACCAGGGGGAAAATGAAGAAACATTTTTTCCACAGAGGGTTGTTAAAATTTGGAATGAACTTCCTGAAATTGTGGTGGAAGCAGATTCCATAGGAACTTTCAAAAGGCGATTGGACATGTACTTGAAAAGTACTAATTTGCAGGGATACGGGGAAAAAGCTGGGGAGTGGGATTAAATTGGGCAGCTCTTTCAAAGAGCCAGCATTTGCACGGCAGGCTGACCTGCCTCCTTCTGTGCTGTAAGATTCTATGATTCCAGATCTGCATTTACATGCCAACTTTGGCATTGTGCAATGCTAATATGGTGTGTAATGGCACCCTCAGTCTTCAAAACAGAACATTGACAAATTGAACATAGAGACCATGAGACCACCCATCTATCTACCCTTTTATAACTAGCTATGTGAATGAGAATGTTGCAGTGCAGTTTAAATCAGTTTTGTCTCCATGGTTGAACCGTTTCTGGCACTCTCTGGTTATTGGTCCAAATGGGTGAGGGAAAGAGGAAGGAGACTGCACTATATAATCATGGCTGTAGTCATGGTCTTTGCAATTGAGATATCACTGAAGTGGTCAAAAGATGCTTAAACTGCTAAAATCTCCTAGAGCGTATTTTAACATAGGAATAGGAAAAATCTTTTAGGCTCAACACATCCATCCCTTTTGATTAGATAGAAAACATTATGGAACATACAGGAAACTTTGTGCTATCCGGCACCGACAGGACCGAGCTGTTGCCGTTCCCTCAAAACTGCCGGACACTCCAGCGCTAATGTTGAAGCATACGGAGATTTTCAGCTCCGTGTGAATCAACAAACCCTGTTGCTTAGCAACAGCTTCTAAACAGTCAGCAAGCGTCTCTGTAGCGTCTCTAGCTGAAGCTGTTGCTTAGCTACAGACCTTGCCTGTTGAGAGAAAAAAAGCAACGAAAAGAAAAAAAACGGCTCCTGATTTTTGCCGGTGGCTCAAGCTTGCCGGACATTTAGCCTCCGGATAACACAAAGTTTCCTGTAATGTGAAATTCACCACTAAACGGTTTCCATTGTTCAGAAACCCACACTGTTGTAGAATTACCCCAATAGAAAATGATGTACAATATTAAAATACTCTTAACGACTATAAAAGATGGAGATAGTTATAAATTTGATTTTTTTAATTCCATTAGGTAGCAGTAATCTAGGAGATAAACTTCCTACTGGGCAACTGTCCAATATCCCTTGGCGAAGAGCAGGGGTTAAGTATACAAATAATGAAGCTTATTTTGATGTTACAGAAGAAATCGATGCCATCATTGACAAATCAGGTAACAAAGTTTATTTTGTAACTTTGGCTGCAGAGGATCAGCCCCCAAAACTGTTAGCAAGGAAAACATTTCAGTATCAGTTAAAGCGGAAAAGCACTCCTTATCTGCACGTATGATCACGGGCTTCACCATGCTAAGCATTAATTAATTTTGTTTCTAAATAGTTTGCTCAAACTAACTCGTACATTTTAAATGGCTTTAGTTTTGGTAGAGTTAATTTTTTTTATGCCAGGATCAACTGTCTTTGCTGAAATCCAGGGTGTTATCGATGCTTGCATCAAGCTAACTGGAATGCCAGACCTCAGCCTTTCCTTTATGGTAAGTAATATACTTGTTCATTTCGCACAATTTAAACGAACTTTTTAACTGTGCATCCTCAATGTTAACTTAAAATACAGAACTTTATGAAATGTGTATCTCATTAACTGCCTTAATGCATTAAATGTTCATATGCTAATTACTCAAATGCCTTAAAATACACTTCAATTTTCATCAACGGTAGAACCCAAGGCTCCTAGACGATGTCAGCTTCCATCCCTGTGTTCGTTTTAAAAGATGGGAATCTGAGCGAGTTCTGTCATTCATTCCTCCAGATGGAAATTTCCGTTTGATGTCTTACCATGTCAGCTCACAAAAGTATGACTTTCTGCTTTTCTAAACATTAGAACAGTCAAATAAAAGTTTGTTCTGGGACAATAAATGGGAAATAAATGTGACTTACAATAATACATTGCTCAAAATAGGAAAGTGTCAGCTATTGTTAAACAATTCTTGATCATTCTTTTGACATTCTTAGCATTGCCCAATAATGTTCAATATTGATAAATTACACACCTGATAATGGCAGGCAGAGGTAGGGGTATTGAGAATTCAAATATTTTTATAACTCGCAAATGGCAGTCCTAAGTTTAGGTCAGTTCAGTTCACCAGTAACAAAAGAATCATCTTTTATCCTCACTCCTCAGTACGTTGTTCTAATTGGTTTGTGTGTTTTTAAACTCAGGCTTACTGATATGAACTTGAGAATTTGGGTGGGAGTGGCTTTTCAAATTGGCCCACTATCATAAAATCTCACTTCCTTGTAGGGGTCAACAATGTATTTTTTAACCTCTATTTTCACTACTCCAGCAACCTTGCATTGTATATGGGACCCTGAATGGAACTTTACAGCATCGTAGCAAGAGCTACAGAAATACTAGACCAGGAGTGAATATTAGGAGGGGTGATTAAAGGCTCGAGAGAAAAGATGGGATTTGGGAAGGTTTTTGAAGTTGGAGAAATGTAGTAGTCCCATGAAGGAATTCCAAAGAATCAGGCTTAGGTAGCTGAAAGCGCTCTCCCTGTTGGTGGGACAGAGGAAGGGAGAATGCACAGGAGGCCAGAGTCAAAACACTGAAGGGCCTAGCAAGGAGAGTATTTCTGGAGGAGGTTGCAGAGGTAAAGTGGCCCAAAGCCAGGGTGGGGGTGGGACTTGAAGATGAGAATTTCAAGACAGGAGTGATAGGGGAATATCTATGGATGTAGTTTATATGGACTTCCAGAAGGCATTCAATAAGGTTCCACACCAGAGACTGTTAGCTCAAATTAAAGCTCGTGGAATTGAAGGCAAATTATTGACCTAGTTAGGTGGTAGAAGACAGAAACTAGGAATGTACTCAAATTGGAAGGAAGAGATGAGTAGTGTCCCACAAGGATCTCAACTATTCACTATATTTATTAATGACTTAGATAAAATAAGAGAGCCATCTATCCAAGTTTGCCAATGACAAAGAGTAGTGGCATAGTAAGTAATATAGACGGGAGCATAAAATTAAAGAGACATTGATAAATTAAGTGAGTGGGCAAAATCGTGGTAGATGGATTTCAACGCAGGCAAGTGTGAGGTCATCCATTTTGGACCAAAAAAGGATATAGAGTTGAGTTTTTTTTAAATGGTGAAAAGCTAGGAACAGTGGAGGTCCAACAAGATTTAGGGAACATGTAGACAGATCAGTAGTAATGTAGTAGTCAGGTACAAAAATAATACAGCTAATGAAAAGTTAGCCTTTATAATTAGAGGGCTAGAATATAAAGGGGAGGAAGTTTTGCTACAGCTATACAAAGCCCTGGTTAGACCACATCTGGAGTACTGTGTACAGTTCTGGGTACCACACATTAGAAAGGATGTATTGGCCTTGGAAGGAGTGAAGCGTAGATTCACCAGGATGTTACCAGGGCTCCAAGGGTTAGATTAAGTAGAGATTACATAAACTAGGCTTGTATTGTCTGGAATATAGAAGGCTAAGGAGTGATTTGATTGCAGTTTTTTGGATTTGTAAAGGGTAGCTAGAGAAACATTTTCCTTTAGTGGGGAAGTCTAGGACAAGGGGACATAACCTTAAAATCAGAGCGAGAAGTTAGGAAACACTTCTTCACTCAAAGGGTGGTAGAAGTGTGCAACACTCTCAAAAAGCATGGAGGCTTACTGCAGCACCGGATAGGAGCAGCTCCTTTAAAAACTTACATTTTAAAACATATACTATTTGCCATTTAAAGATCAGATTGAAAGTTTAATACTTGAAGACAATTGGATTGTTGTGTTCATTTTGCCAATGGCTTAAATGTATATGATTGAGCATTAATTTATTTTTGTGGTATCCTTGACTTTCCATTTGCTGAGTTTGCGATTTTAGCTGTGCTGTCAGAGGATAGAACAATAAGCAGAAAAGTCACTGTAGCCACTATCGAGTTCCTCCTCAGTGGTCAGCTTGATAATGGAGATCATCGACAAGCAAATTTTCGGTTTGTCCTCGCAACTGGGAATGATGCCCAAGGAAATCTGGCCAGGGAATAAATTAATTTGAGGTGGACTGGGTTGGAGTTATGCCTTAGTCATACATGCAAAGCATTTAATTTGTTTTAGGCTATGCAAGATACCTGGATAAGCTTGTTAACATCCATACCAACTAAGATAAGCTGTTGGCATCTGAAACTATACTCATCAAGATTTGTATTTGCAGCTTGGTGGCAATACCAGTTTATGTAAAACACAATATCAGCTTCAGAGAAAATGGATCTACAGGGCGATTTGATATAACAATTGGGCCAAAACAGACCATGGGAAAGACAGTGGAGAGCATTCTAGTGATTATTCATATGCCTAAAGGGGTGCTCAATATGACCCTTACTGCAGCACAGGGCAATTATACATTTGATCCAGTCACCAAGGTACGTCCCAGCACTTTATCCACTCAATTACATACTTTTGTCTTACATTACTGTTGACCACGAATAGATTTCTGCTGTAAACCTGTTTAAATCAAAAGGTGTTCCTCAAGTTGACCTTTATTTCTCAGTAATGAAGAGGGAAGAGAGAGATTTTATGGTTAGATGTGATCCTGTGACTTTCTCGCTCAGGTGTTAATTTGGGACATTGGAAAAATTACCTTGCCAAAGTTGCCAACTCTTAAGGGATTGGTCAGCCTACAATCCGGAGCACCCAAACCAGAAGAGAATCCAACACTCAGTGTTCAGTTTCGGATCCAACAACTTGCTGTATCAGGTGAGCAGAATGGGGTTTGTATGTAAAAAGAAACAAAACCAGAATTCTGGAAAAAAAAAGTAAATTTACAAGTGTTGGATTGTTAACTTGTACACTAAGATTTTGCGCTTCTGGCACATGTCTGTATAGCACAAAGCAAGCTGATTGGTGGTTTAAATTCAAAATTTATAAGTAAGCAACCAAGAGTTCCCAATCACATCTGTTGGGCGGGTGGGGGGAATAATCAATCCTGGGAGCAGCCATGTTGTTACCTACCCTGCTATTTACCCTTAAAATAACATTTATAGAACAATAAAAACTCATTCCAACTTCTCTTACCTTCAACAATGCTTTCCCTTCTCTGTCAAGGGCTTCAGACTTGTCTTCTGTTCCGTTCATAGAATGGTTACAGCACAGAAGGAGGCCATTCAGCCAGTCAAACCCATGCCGGTTCCTGGAGTTTGGATCCTTGTGTTTACAATGCCTCTATCTGCACACAACACAAGACTGGGAGAGTAGCACATTGGATCAGAATCTGGTTTGAAGGGAGGAAATGGCAAATAGGAGCCAAGGACAGTTTTAGTGGGCAATGGGGGGTTCTGTTTTGCGACTGCTTCTGTTTACTGTGAGCATCAATGATTTTCATGTAGGGCTCGAGGGAGTGGCACCGAAATCTGTAGAGGATACTACAATAGGCATAGTAAATAATTGAGGATCAATAGAAGCTACAAGGAAATATTGGTAAGATGGTGGAATGGGTTAAAAAAGTGGTATTGGTTGATTAAAATAGTAATTATATTTTTTAACAGGAGAAAGCTAAGTGACATGGAAGAGCAGAAGAATTTGACAACATTAAAACAGCACCTCTATGGGTAATGGTCATTTAAAAAAAGACAAGTACTGGGTTTATGGCAAGTGGTATAGAATACAAAAGTTAAGGTAATGGTGAATCTATATAGAACCTTAGTAAGGCCAGAGCTGAAGTACACACGATCAGAAGGATGTTGAGGTAATAGAGGGTACAGTTCAGATTCACTAGGATGTCTGTTATGAGGAAATACAAATATGAAGAAAAACTTCAAAAATTTGTTTTCTGTTTAGAACACAGGAGATTAATGGGCAATTTGATGGAGATGTTTAAAGTTATAAAGGATTGGGGTAGAGTTAAGTTCAGTTCCTTTATGCCAATATCATAGACTCTGGGAGCAGGAGTGCTGTGCAACGCAACACATCTTCAATATATAAACAGTTTTCTCTCGCCTTATTTTAGCGCTTATGTAGTTGTACAAGTAAAGTTGGTACCAAATAATTCTCATCCTGTCAGCACAAGCTTCTTGGCTCTCATGAACCAGCAACACACTATTGTGGAATTTAATTAACTTAACCGGCTTTCACTTAATATTGGCAAATGTGCCCATCTGACTGCTTTCCCCCTTCTGCAGGATTTTGTTGCCCATTGGACTGGCACCAGTTAAGGCCATGGAAATGCCCTTGATCTGAACACCTCTGCTCAATGATGATATTCTGGATAGATTGGGATTCTAATGTTTACAAAATAAAACATTAGCATTTGTGCCTATAAAATCTGTTAATGCTTTTGAATCACCCTAGCCTGCGGTCGTGTATCTTGTAACAAGCAGTTCAGAATGGCAAAGGTCTGGGAGCATTACCTGTCCACTTAGTCAGCAGAGATTGACATGGATTTAATTTAAAAAGTGAGGAAATATTTTTGCAAAGTAGTGAGAATTTTAAATAGGATTTATTTGCTTTCCTCCTAGGTTTGAAAGTGAATCGACTAGACATGTATGGAGAAAGATACAAACCATTTAAAGGTGTGAAATACATCACCAAAGCAGGAAAATTTCAAGTCAGGACATGAGCGAGAGAGGAAATAAAATGCAAAACTTCTGCAGTTTCAAGTCCTGAAATCTGATACTCAGCCAAGCAGAATATGAATGTTTTTTGAAAATCTAACTTTGTCTCAAACTATTCCAGGAGTGTCTCAAAATGCCTTAATTGGTAAAAAGTAAAAGGGAAAACATGAGGGGAAATATTTCAATAGAATTTTATAATTAACTGCCTTAATCAATGTTAACAGGAATACAAAACAAATTGGCTTTAGGGTATTTAATTGAATTGTTTTCTAAAAAGGTTATTATTACTTTGCCAATTCTATTTTCTTCATAAAATAGAACTTGCACACTTAGATATTCTAGTCTTTATACAAGATGTTCTATCTTGATGCTATAAAAGCCCAATTGTAATGTCTTAATACTTGTAATACAGCACAGTAGAAATTATAAACTAGCATTGCCAAGTTGTGCCAGGAAGATCCATCTAAGTACACAACGGTTTCAAATGATTTTCATATGCACAGCATCAGATAGTTACAAAATAAATGATTTTCATATGCAGAGATACTTACAAAGTGTTCAGAATAGAGCTAGTTAGTGTGCCAACCAAACCCTGCCTGCAATTTTCAACATGGTTCAATACAAATCATTGGAATTGCTAAATACACCATCCACTTCTGGCATATGGATGTTTTTGTATCTAAAAATTCCTAAATTAAGAAAATACCAATGCTATTGTTGCAGGTAGGCTATTTTTAGACTTAAACAAGTACGCAGTGGTATTAAATGTTCACTATACGGTTTATGAATAGATTTAGTACATATAATTTTTTGGTCGCACTTTGTACTTTTGAATGTATGGTTTGATCGTCTCAATAAAAATTAGTTACATTTCAGTTTAGCAGTTTCTGCCTTTTGTACTGGCTAGGGGGAAAACTCAAAGTTGCCAGTTTTAAATTAGATAATTTTATTGTTGTGCACCTTAGTTTAGCATACCTTTAAAGAAATAGGGCTGGAACGGATACTGCGTAATGAATCATATATATCACGCAAGGTAAAAAGGACATCTAGAGTATTCATCACTAGATTGGAGAATCTACATCAAGAATGATCAAGGTAACAGCACAGCTGTCCTGATCTACCACAGCCAATACCTTGGAAATTCAAGGTTAGCAATGCAAGTCATTTTAAATTTTGTGGTGAATGTGTAAATTGCTGCATTGTTTTGGTGAAACTGCCACAATTTCATCACAAATGTTGGGCATAATCAAACCAGCAGTTAGTTGACTCAAAATGGTTAAACTGCATTTAACATCTTTGCCCATGTTTACACAAGGATTCAATTCGGAAGTTCAGCAATCGAAACAAGATGTGCGCTAAAGCTCTGCAAAATAAAATAAAAATTCAGCTTCATCTCCAAGATTCAACATGTGCATAATTTAAGTCATAAGGAAGACATCTTTAAATGTTTGTGTGCCGGACTCATGAATTCAACATGTTTAACTGAAAAAAGTAGACAATGAACAAACAAAATGTTACAAAATATTTTATTTAAAAAATGCAGGTACTGATAATGCAGCTAATAACTAAAATTTAGTTCAGACAAGAGATATAAATCCTGGTATAGCCAATGAATATATTTCTCTGGATTGTTCATATTCTTTGCATACATTTTGTGGCGTTCTGTATTTTAGAGAATTGCCATACAAACAGATCATAAGTATTCTAGGTTTTATAAATACACGAGCCGATTTTCGATTCAATAGTAGGGTATTCATTTATCTTAAGAGGAGCTAAATTTTAGTGAATTCCTTTCGTCACATAGCTCATTTTCTCTGCCAGTTACTGAAAATTTCTTATTTCTCATCACTTAGTGGCCATATAGATGACTGGGGCATCTTTCCCTTAATTACAATGAAGTGATCTATACTGAAAGCCAATGACAGATCTAGCCCCAACACCAAACATCAATTGGAAAACTTGTTCCACCCACATCACCAAAATATATAAAAGTTATTGTATAGTAAAAGACATTCAAGAGCATATCATAATTACAATTTTTATCTCCACTTTAATGCCTTCCACTAAAACTGGATATGGGAGTTGGAACATATTCCTAGTTCCAAAACTCAATCTACTATGTTTAAGGATCCACAGTTTCCAATGGAAATCACATGCCATCACACATATTTTAAAATAAGTATAGGAAGGCTTTACACTAAAATGGTGAATCCATAGGCATTGCTAGAAATCACAAAATACTCCGATAACCCAAGTGGCCAAATAAACAGGAATAAATATACTTCAGCAAAAGAAAATGTATAATTTAATGAAAGTAATGAATTCACCATTAAGCTTCAAATTCCTCTTAATGTAATGGTTTCCATATTTACATTTAAGCTGCAGTAATGTCACACATTAATGCTATCTGCTACTTAAAAGATCAAGCTTACTAGTTAAAGATACAGTACATTTCATTATACCCTTGATTCTTGAATGTGAATGGCGGACATGCAGTCACATGATTTTCACCATTGCCAACTGATGTGCTGGAGAGAGTATCAGGGCGAACAGAATAGTTCCAAGATTTCTTTTGACCTTTCAATAGTCTAATGAAACCAACTCCATATGATTGAAATATTGAAGAGCAAGTAGCTTCTGGCAACAGAAACTTAATTGTGGCTGCAATTTCCAAACTACAGGAAACTTTCGATTAACTGGCCTCTAAATAACCGGAAATGTCAGTTAACCGGCAAAATTCAGGAGTCAGTTTCAGGTAACTTTTATAACTTTTATTACTTGCACAGCAACAAATGGAGGAAGGCAAGGGTTTGGCTGCAGCTGTTGCTAAGCTACAGAGACGCTTGCAACTTGTGGACGTTGTTCTGAAGCTACAGGGTTTGTTGCTTTATACGGAGCTCTAAGGTCCGTATCTTTTACTATAGCGTTCAGTTATCCGGAATTGTTGCTGAACCGGCACCACGTCGGTCCCATCCGTGCCGGATACCAGAAAGTTTCCTGTATTAAATAACTAAACACCCTGCATTTTGCAGAACTGATCCTCTCAGGATAATAATTAAAATATTATTGTAATTCAACTGCAGTCATGGTGTACGTTTAGCCTGCTCTCAGAGCCAACAGTGGCAAGATAAATAAGCATCGACCCCTTAAGAATTGCAGCCATGGCAGAAAGTTTCATTTTTCATCCCTTTCATTTTCCAATTTTGTTTTTTGAAGTAATGTTTGATAAAGTAAGGCCACAACTTCCACATGTGCATGAAAAGTCAATTATGGATGTAACTGATCACTTTTAATAAAAGTATGCAGGCACATAAATATTCAAGATAACAAGTCTAAATATCATGTTTCTTTAAATTATCTTCCATGGTTTTCTACACCAAGTTTCCAACATTTATATATTTTTTAAAAATCTGGTCTGCAAAGATTTTTTTGGAAAAAGTAACAAATACTGCTGAATTTTTGAGAACCGTTATTGAAAACCATTTATACTATATATGGAAGAAATATATTTTGGGGATTTTTAATTAGTTGAATATTCCAATAGTTTAACAACATAGTATGGAAATAATACTCATTTGGACAATTGTATATGAGCAGCACAGGACAGTACATTTCACTGAATACACACATAATCAGTAAATTTTAAACACTGGTTCTTTCAGATCCCTATGGAAAGTAGGAATGAATGCAAAATTAAATATATTGTGAAGCAATTGTACATGAATATATTTTGGATTAAAATACCCATACCATGAAAGTCAATTTCTTGTACGTTAAAAAATATTTTATTAAGTTCAAGAAATGGCTCAATAATCTTAAAAATATTACTAACCATCAGCTTGGCTTACAAGGACTAACCTGCTCTCATTTCTTTGCAGAGACCAACTGACCCAAATTACATTAAGTTTTAGCTCCTGAAATGCATTTTATACACCATTTTCTTGTGTCCAAATGTAGCCACGTTAACAATACAATTCTAGAAAATTTCTTTCATTTTCTCATTGATGGACTAAACCCGTCCAGTAAAGCCGATACTTTAAATTGTCAATAAACTTTTCATAAACCACCATATATTTAGTCCAGAATTTAATTGAGCTCACAATAATGTAGATTTCAGATAAAGTAATGTAATCTAGTAAATGGCTAATAATTCCTGATCAACCCCTAGATTCTAATAGTTTTAAGTATCCAAGTAGCATCATGCCCACTCTTAAAGGCCTAGTATTTGAGCACATCAATTTTGTGTTCATACTTGACAATCACGTTGTTGCTCTTCAATTACCACTGTTCAGAAGCCATCATACCAAATACATTTGACACAATAGACTATGTTCCATGATTGGTAGCACATTTGTCTCAGTAAATAATACCAATTCTTTCCACAAAGAAATTTAACATACACAGTCTTTGGCTTAGTAATTGAATTCATCTCAGGGATCAAAAGAATTAGAAATAGGACATATACAAATCTAATTATCAGCTTAGCACGTACTCTGCCGCAGTACAGCTGTCCAACAATCCAGGTCCACCCACAGCAAGTACATAAAGTGTCTGTGTAATAGTGTTGAACAAAAAGACAACTTTCAGGGTTAAGATAGATCAAACATATGGCACCTGGACAAATAGTGTACACAAGTTGCCCCCAAAATACATATCAGCATTTGAAAAAAACATCACATTCGGTATTAAATTATACTAGTGTATAGGTCACATCCATACATTTTGGCCGTCATAGAAGGCTTACAGCCATTCTTTATATTTGTGAACGGCAGGATATAGAAGACAAGCAAGAGCTTCTCTATGTCAATTGTATGTCAGATGAAAAATATGATTCACTCTGCCCAGTAGGGATAAATTGATAAGATATTGAAGAAACACACAGTTCTTAATTTGTGATTTTAGAAAAGCTGTGAAGCAGAAGTGTAAAAAAACAATTTTTCCATATTGAGCTAAACGTTTTCATAATTCTAATAGAAGTATCGTACACACAAGATGAATATACTAACTTAAGTGTTAATTTTCAGCAAAGATTGTGTGTTAGTAGTGAATGCTGTGGATTAGAAAAATTGTTAACAAAAAAATAGCACTGCCATTCGGATTCATTTTACACTCCCAGTGCTCCAGATGTAGAACATTTTGTTCATCCAAGGGGAATTTTTTCCATTACTGTTAGCAAAACGGATAGGACCAGGTAAACTTGTTGGTTTACTGATACCATGGAGTCTTCCGAACCCAACGGAGGGTGAATCCTGCATCTGTTCTGATCTTAATGGAAGCAGCCTCTGCTTCTCGTACAGTTTCCTTAACGGATTGCATCAGGTTCTGAGCATTGTGAACCAACATTTCTGTAGCCTGACAGAGGAAAAGTTAAATAGTCATAAAAGACATTCAATAAAAACAAAGTTTGCAACAAGATTTAGAAAAATTATAAAGCACTTGCTCCTGAAAATTGCATGCAGGTTAATTCTATTATAAATATGCTTGCTGTTAAATCTATCAAGGGGAAACTCAATTGATTTAATACCTGTCAGCTTGAGTATTATTTAATGCTTTTAAAAATCCCAACCCATCAGTGAAAGAATGGATAAAGTCTGATCATTTTAATCAAATGCAAGTTTAATATGGTAAGTCATTAAAATTACTATGCACATGTATAACAAAACACTTACTTTTACTTGCAACTATGTCACACCATTAATAACTCAAAACTCAAGTCTAACGTTTAAAAAAAGACTTAAAGGATCTAATTAAATTGCTTTCAAAACTGAGAGGAGGAGGAACTACTTCACTCAGAGGGTGGTAGGTCCATGGAATATGCTGCCCCAAAAAGCTGTAGAAGCTACATCATTATATAAATTTAAAACAGAGATAGACAGTTTCCTAGAAGTAAAGGGTTATGGGGAACGGGCAGGGATTTGGACATGAGTCTAGGTTCGGATCGGTCATGGCCCTGTGGGTAGCGGAGCGGGCCCAGGTAGCCTGATCCTGCTCCTATTTCATGTGTCTAATTCTGTTAGATTCAGGAGATGGTTCAGTGATAGTAGATTGGCGGTTAGGATCAGATCAGCCATGATCTTATTGAATGGCAGAGCAGGCTCGAGGGGCCGATTGGCCTGCTCCTATTTCTTATGTTCTTATGTTTATGGATAGGAATGAATTAGGACAATTGGACCCTACTTTAGTAAGGGAAAAGCAATGAAAGCACAGTGATGTTCGATCAAAATGATGACAGGGTATGATGAATTGAGCGAAACAGATGCCTACAAGCGAGACAGATGCCTACAAGCAACAGCAACAGGAACTAAGTGTCACAAAACATATTTGAAAGTTCTCTATCTGAATGCACGTAGCATTCGTAACAAAATAGACGAGTTAATGGCACAAATAACTACATATGGGTATGATCTTGTGGCCATTACAGAAACATGGCTGCAGGGTGACAATGCCTGGGAATTAAACATACCAGGTTATTTAACGATCAGGAAGGACAAGCAGGAAGGAAGGGGAGGTGGGGTGGCTATGTTAATAAAGGAAGGAATCACTGTAATACAGAGAAATGGTATTGGGTCAAAAGATCAGGATAATGAAACAGTTTGGGTGGAGATAAGGAATAATAAGGGGAAAAAAACACTAGTGGGCGTAGTCTATAGGCCTCCGAACAGTTGCAACTCTGTTGGACGGAGTATCAATCAGGAAATAGTTGAGGCTTGTAATAAGGGAACATCTATAATTATGGGGGATTTTAACTATCATATTAATTGGACAAATCAAATTGGGCAGGGCTGCCTTGAGGATGAGTTCATTGAGTGTATTAGGGATGGGTTTCTTGAGCAGTATGCAACTGAACCGACCAGGGGGCAAGCAACCTTAGATCTGGTCCTGTGTAATGAGACAGGATTAATTAAAAATGTCCTAGTAAAGGATCCCCTTGGAATGAGTGACCATAACATGGTTGAATTCCATATTCAATTAGAGGGTGAGAAGGTTGGATCTCAAACAAGCATGCTAAGCTTGAATAAAGGAGACTATGAAGGTATGAGAGCGGAATTGAGTAGAGTGGATTGGGAAAATAGATTAAAGGGTAAGACGATACATGATCAGTGGTGTACATTTAAGGAGTTATTTTACAACTTCCAAAAAATATATATTCCACCGAGAAGAAAAGGGTGTAAAAGAAGACAGCCATCCGTGGCTAAGTAAAGAAATTAAGGGTAGTATTCGACTAAAAACAAGGGCATATAAAAGGTAGCCAAATCTAGTGGGAGGATAGAGGATTGGGAAAACTTTAAAAGACAGCAAAAAATAACAAAAAGATTGATTAAGAAAGGGAAGATAGATTATGAAAATAAATTAGCAAAAAATATAAAAAAACAGATAGTAAGAGTTTTTATAGTTATATAAAAAGAAAAAGGGTGGCTAAAGTAAATGTTGGTCCCTTAGAGGATGAGACCGGGAAATTAATGGTGGGAAATATGGAGATGGCAAAAACACTGAATGAATATTTTGTATCAGTCTTTACAGTAGAGGACACTAAGAATATCCCAACACTGGACAAACAGGGGGCTATGGGGGGGGGGGGGGGGGGGGGGGAGAGCTAAACACGATCAAAATCACTAAGGAAGTGGTACTCGGTAAAATAATGGGACTCAAGGCGGATAAATCACCTGGACCTGATGGCTTACATCCTAGGGTCTTGAGGGAAGTGGCGGTAGGGATTGTGGATGCATTGGTAGTAATTTTCCAAAACTCCCTGGACTCAGCAAAGGTCCCGACAGACTGGAAAACTGCTAATGTAACACCCTTATTTAAAAAGGGCAGTAGACAGAAGGCTGGAAACTATAGACCGGTTAGCCTAACATCTGTGGTAGGTAACATTTTGGAGTCCATTATTAAGGAGACAGTAACAGGACATTTGGATAATCATAATTTAATAGGACAAAGTCAGCATGGTTTTATGAAGGGGAAGTCATGTTTGACAAATTTGCTGGAGTTCTTTGAGGAAGTAACATATAGGGTGGATAAAGGGGAACCAGTGGACGTAGTGTATTTAGACTTCCAAAAGGCATTTGACAAGGTGCCACACAAAAGATTATTGCTTAAGATAAAAAATCACAGGATTGGGGGTAATATTCTGGCATGGATAGAGGATTGGCTATCTAACAGAAAGCAGAGAGTTGGGATAAATGGTTCATTCTCAGACTGGCAATCAGTAACTAGTGGTGTTCCGCAGGGGTCAGTGCTGGGTCCCCAACTCTTTACAATCTATATTAACGATTTGGAGGAGGGGACCGAGTGTAACATATCAAAGTTTGCAGATGATACTAAGATGGGAGGGAAAGTAGTGAGTGAGGAGGACATAAAAAACCTGCAAGGGGACATAGACAGGCTAAGTAAGTGGGCAGAGATTTGGCAGATGGAATACAATACTGGAAAGTGTGAGGTTATGCACTTTGGCAGGAAAAATCGTAGAGCAAGTTATTATCTTAATGGCAAGAAACTGGAAAGTAGTGAAGTACAAAGGGATCTGGGGGTCCTGGTGCACGAAACTCAAAAAGTTAGTATGCAGGTGCAGCAAGTGATTAAGAAGGCCAATGGAATGTTGGCTTTCATTGCTAGGGGGATAGAATATAAAAATAGGGAGGTATTGCTTCAGTTGTACAAGGTATTGGTGAGACCGCACCTGGAATACTGCGTACAGTTTTGGTGTCCATACTTAAGAAAGGACATACTTGCTCTCGAGTCAGTACAAAGAAGGTTCACTCGGTTAATCCCGGGGATGAGGGGATGGACATATGAGGAGAGGTTGAGTAGATTGGGACTCTACTCATTGGAGTTCAGAAGAATGAGAGGCGATCTTATTGAAACATATAAGATTGTGAAGGGGTTGGATCGGGTGGATGCGGGAAGGATGTTCCCGATGATGGGTGAAACTAGAACTAGGGGGCATAGTCTTAGAATAAGGGGCTGCTCTTTCAAAACTGAGATGAGGAGGAACTACTTCATTCAGAGGGTGGTAGGTCCATGGAATATGCTGCCCCAAAAAGCTGCAGAAGCTACATCATTACATAAATTTAAAACAGAAATAGACAGTTTCCTCGAAGTAAAGGGAATTAAGGGTTACGGGGAGCGGGCAGGAATTTGGACATGAGTCTAGGTTCGGATCGGACATGGCCCTGTGGGTAGCAGAGCGGGCCCAGGGGCCGTGTAGCCTGATCCTGCTCCTATTTCGTGTGTCTAATTCTGTTAGATTCAGGAGATGGTTCTGTGATAGTATATTGGCGGTTAGGATCAGATCAGCCATGATCTTATTGAATGGCGGAGCAGGCTCGAGGGGCCAATTGGCCTACTCCTGCTCCTATTTCTTATGTTCTTATGGATTCATGTTATTTGTTCCCTGCTCCAAGCAACACACTTTTTGCTCTTTTATGGTGCTTGTTTTATTTAAGGCGTGCACCGCTTAGGAAGTCAAGAAAGATCTGACAAAAATTCTCTCGGCTTATTTAAGAGACTCAAGTATTAACCAGTGCTTGGGTTCAAAGCCACAATTATATAAGGCAAAACAATTATCTTTCCCACATGTGATTTTAAAATAAACGAGCTACAGTCAGTTTAAACAAGGCCATGGTTTCACAAATTTGAAGATTATAAAGACTCACCTGCTCAGACTCCTCCTCACTAATGTTAGTGCGGCCCAACATTGTAGCTTTGACAGTGGAGAGAATTTTAAGTTGCGTGCTGATAGTTGGGATACGTTCACACACCTGTGATTGAGAGAAGAAAGTGAGCACATAAGCAGCAGAGAAAATATAGAAAACCACTAATTGCACTCAAATTTCTTTCCTGTGTGTTCTTGGGACCTGGGTGACACCATCAAGGTTGTACTTATTACGCATCCCAACTTTACACAATAGAAAATGAGGAAGATTCTATACATAATTCTTTTCTTTCTGAAGGTTTCACTTATGCCTAGGATTTGAGCATTTATCGCATTCTTCCAATAAGAGTTGTCTAACTTGAATGTGTGTAAAGGCACTTCTTAAATAAAGTCCCACCTACAGACTGAATTATTATTATCCCAACAGTTCTGTTCACTGTTCAGTGCTTCAGTTTATTTGCCATACCTGTAGAAGGTTAGTTCTGATTCGCTTATCAGTACACTGTTTGGCAACTTCCTTTGCCAGTCGCGTCACTTCATCGGATGCCTTAGCTATGTCCTTAGCACAGTGAATAAGGGCACGTTTGTTTCCACTGCCACCACGCACCAGTCGAGACATTTCTGCCATCAATAAGGCCATCCTCTTGGCAGCACCAATGATGTCATTACCCTGATTAATTAATCAACATCCAAGATTAAACATTTTGCCATATCAAAACTCAATTTGGTTATATCATTTCTTTTAAATGCAAGTACACGGTGGCATAGTGGTTAGCACTGTTGCCTCACAGCGCCAGGGACCCGGGTTCGAATCTGGCCTCGGGTGACTGTCTGTGTGGAGTTTGCACATTCTCCCCATGTTTGCGTGGGTTTCCTCCGGGTGCTCCGGTTTCCTCCCACAGTCCAAAGATGTGCGGGTTAGGTTGATTGGCTATGATAAATTGACCCTTAGTGTTAGGGGGATTAAATACGTGGGGTTACGGGGATAGGGTGGGATATGTGTCAGTGCAGGCTCGATGGGCCGAAATGGCCTCTATCTGCACTGTGGGGTTTCTGTGATTCTGTGATTCACGGTCTCAGTCCAGGTTGCTGTCCCAATAGACCCTGCATTTTACATAATTTGCTTAATTGATTAGTCTGCAGCTACCTCAGTCAGCCCAGGATTCTACACTGCATATTGGTTTAAAAAATGTTAAAATTCCATCTCAATTTCTGCAAATAATGCATTTTATCAGATTTTAGATTTTTCAAAACTAGCTTTACCCCATTAAATAGCATTTTAAGTCCAAGTTTTTAAAATTGTGCCTGCAGTGTTCTTAGTGAAAAGACTAAAAAATCTTACTACAGCCCAAGCTTTCAAAAGTGACAAATCGTGCAATTTCAAGTACAATACATAGTCGCTTACTGATGGTTAAAAACAGCTTCAAACAAAAGCACTTTCCAGCTTTATCTGAACTTTTGTGAAGTAACTATAAAAGTATTCCACTGTGAAGCACAATAACAGCTCAACTTGTATAAATTCAGTAGTTACAAAAATAGTAGAAATACTTTGAATACTTTGCTGCAGCCCTGGTAAATTCCACAAATTGTGTGAATTTTAACTTGGTGTATAATGAGAAATAAAAGCACTTTTTACTACACATCTGAAAGCTAAAAGTATTAAGAAATTCCACTCTTTACTGCACTGCATCTATCCTGATGGCTCAACCAGTTTATCCAGCGAATAGCTGAGCCATAAAGACCAGCAAGATTGCTGATTTGATTCCAAGTCTGTGCTCAGCTAATCTTGGGAAGGACAGGGCTGATGTGTTAGTTAGCCTCGATCACCCAGATTCGAGGAAGAGGAAAAAAAAGCCACGTTTCCACTTCTGAACATTATCCGTTGAACCCTGCAGGAAGTTGATGTAATATGAACATTAGACAAGGCCAAATCAGTCGTCCGCAATTCTCGGGGGCCCTCGGGTCACACAGCCTCCAAGGCTCACTGTTGAGGACTGCACATCAATTCGCAAAGAATCTCAGGATGATCAGATCTTATCCCGGCAAACATTCAACGGGCTAGAAATTGGACTTGCGCCCAAAACAAATGGCTAGTTAACAGAGTGATCACTCCATCTGCCGGTCTGGGATGGTGCATGCCAAATTCAGCATTTAACCGGCAAAATCTGAACTTGGATGGAGCGTTGCTATACAGCTCGCTTGTTTGGAACTCAATATTTGGACCAACTGCAATGCTGGCAGGGGCTCTCAGGTAGGTATAGGGAGGGGGGGGGGGTGGGGGGGAAGTGGACAGGATGCAGGAGAGTGCAGACTGGCAGCAGCCCACAGTAGTGCTGTGGAGCCAGGAGAAGATCTTTTGCTCCCCCTTCCTACACATTCAGTAAGTACAATCCACATTCAACGGATCATCCTCCGCCATTTCCGCCACCTCCAGCGTGATCCCACCACCAAACACATCTTCCACTCACCTCCCCTTTCAGCATTCCGAAGGGACCGCTCCCTCCACGACACCCTGGTCCACTCCTCTATCACCCCCAACACCCCTTCCCCTTCAAGCACAGGAGATGCAACACATGCCCTTTTACCTCCACCCTTCCCACTGTCCAGGGCCCCAAACACTCCTTCCGGGTGAAACAGCGATTTACTTGTACTTCTTGCAATTTAGTATACTGTATTTGCTGCTCACGATGCAGTCTCCTCTACATTGGGGAGACCAAACGCAGATTGGGTGGCCGCTTTGCGGAACACCTCCGTTCAGTCCGTAAGGGTGACCCCGAGCTTCCGGTCACCTGGCACTTGAATTCTCCGCTCCACTCCCACCTCACCATCCTCGGCCTCTTACACTGTTCCAATGAAGCTCAACGTAAGCTCGAGGAACAGCACCTCATCTTTCGATTAGGCACTTTACAGCTTTCTGGACTCAGAGTTCAACAATTTCAGACCATAACCTCGGCCCCTATTTTTTTTCCCCCATTTATTTTATTTATTTATTTTATTTCTCTCTCCCACATGGCAGCCGTCTTTCATTCTGCCATTTACACTTCATCTAGAGCCATCTTTTATTTCTTAACTTGTCCCATTACCATCTCCTTTTGCCTTGCACCATTCTCTTAATCTCTCCTGCCTTCCATCCTATCACAGACCTTCCCTTTTGTTCTTTCCTCCCCTCCCCCCTTTCCCTGCCCCTGCACTTGCTTAAAAACCCTGTTCGATCTCCAGCTTTTTCCAGTTCTGACAAAGGGTCCTCGACCTGAAACGTTAACTCTGTTTCTCTCTCTCCACAGATGCTGCCTGACCTGCTGAGTATTCCCAGCATTTTCTGTTTTTATTTCACCCACATAAGTGCCACTGGATGCTGAAACCCTAGACTATTTTATGGTTTCTAATCCAGTGGAGCAGAGACAAAATGTAGCTCCCCGACTGATCATTTAAATCAGCACAGACAGTAAATCAAAGCTGCATGGCTCAGCTACTCAGTAGATAAGTTCACCAAGTCATCAGGAAAACTTAAAATATATACTGTAAAAATAGTGTGTTTCAGGGATTGAACACTTTCAGGACACAATGGTTCAGATCAGAACAGGTCAAAGGGGTACTGAACATATCCAATAAAATAAAGGCCATCTTCTCACTGTATTCGGAATCAATCATTTCAATTTTTGAAACTGCAGTATTTAACAAAATAATTGCCAGTTCGGAGGCAACTTTAGAAGTTAAATGTAACAGGGTTACAAAAATCCTACAATCCTCAAAAAAATGATAAAGCTTACTTTCAACCCACCAAATTTGTTAGCTTTGGAATATAATGTGTATAAATGTGAAGTTATCCACTTTGGTAGAAAAAACAGAAAGGCAGAGTATTTCCAAAATGGTGAAAGATTGGGGAATGCAGATGCTCAAAGGGACCTGGGTGTCCTTGTACATGAGTCACTGAAAGTGAATGTGCAGCAAGCCATTAGGAAGGCAAATGGTATGCTGGCCTTCATTACAAGAGGATTTGAGTACAGGAGTAAAGAAGTCTTACTCCAATTATATAGGGCTTTGGCGAGAACACACCTGGAGTAGTGTACACAATTTTGATCTCCTTACCGAAGGAAGGATATACTTGCCATAGAGGGAGTGCACGAAGGTTCACGAGATTGATTCCTGGGATGGCGGGACTGTCGTATGAGAAGAGATTGAGTAAACTAAGCCTGTATTCTCTTGAATTTAGAAGAATGAGAGGGGATCTCATTGAAGCATACAAAATTATTACAGGACTTGATAGGGTGGATGCTGGGAGAATGTTTCCCTTGGCTGGGGAGTCTAGGACCAGGGGCCACAGCCTCAGGATAAAGGGTAGGCCATTCAGGACTGACAGGAAAAGGAATTTCTTCACACAGAGGGTGGTGAATCTTTGGAATTCTCTACCCCAGAGGGCTGTGGAGGATCAGTCATTGGGTATATTCAAAACAGAAGTCGATAGATTTCTGACTAGTAAGGGCATCAAGGGATATGGCGATAGGGCCGGTGAATGGAGTTGAGGCAGAAGATCAGCCATGATCTCACTGAATGGCGGAGCAGGCTCGAAGGGCTGAATGGCCTACTCCTGCTCCTATTTCTTATGTTCCATTAATTCATTGAAGTTAAGAGCTCCAGAATTAAATTTCTCGAAGACAAAATAAAAAATTTAAAAATCCCAGTCACCAGGTCAAATGTGAAAACTCCATGTTTAATTGAATATAAGTCATTTCTGATGGCACTCAGAATCATTAAATGTTCCAGAAAGGGGTCACGTGCGCTGGCTCTCAAAGTGCTCTCCACTTAGTTGTATTCCCTCAACCTTTCCTCGTAGCCTTTTTCTAAATTTTTCTTCGTAAAATATTTATCCACTTGCCTTTTAAAAGCTATTATGCTTCCGCTGCTGTTTCCATAAAGCATTCTCTGTCTGAACTACACTCTGCTTTATAAAAAATCCTGCTACTTGAATTAGCAAGTTAAAAAAAAAAAGTTCCTCCAAATCATGATCATTGGCTATATACTGGGGTCAGATTAGTATTTCCCGCATAGGCACGGTGTTAGTGAATAAACTTTACCCGTTCTGTCATCATTTTCAAAATATTAATTGCAAAATTGTTTTTGCAGAATAACCCAGTTAACTGCTTCTTCTCATCAAACTAATTGATCACAAGATAAGCTTTCCACCAACAACAGTATCGTCAAGGGCCGAGCATTGGAAAAAGTGAGGCGTTTCAAGAAAACCAATGATTGCAAACTCATTGAAATAAATGTTGAAAAACTCAAGTAAGTTCCTATGCTCTAGAAGGAATAGTAACATACAGTCACTGGAACTAAATGAGCTTTAACAATCTTCTATTTAAGTAAATACTATTGGCAATGTAGGACTGGATTGACAGCTGCCCTGCAACAGCCTCAGGAAATATAGTGATCAGTTCAGACTTCAGTTTTTCTTTGAATCCTTCAATTCCCAAGTTTATTGATGTTGATTATGTTTTAATTGGCCAACAAATGCTACCACTAAAAACTAAACTGATATTCAAAGTTTAAAAAAATTCTAACACTATAAATTAACACACTGCAAACTATTTGCTTTAAAATGTAATAGTGTGATTAAAAACAAGATCAGGCATTTAATCATGCATACCCAAGAACTGCAACACATAGATGAAATGTTAGTAAAAGCAATAAGGTATGCTATTGTATCTACAATAGTTGATCAAAATCATTTAGCTGCAATACAATCAGGTAAGTGCTGTTAGTCCAGACTAAATCTAGAAAGAAACAAAACTTCATTCAATGGCACAAACAATGTTCTTGTTAGTAAGGCTGTAATCTAGAAAGGAAGAATGTCTGTTATATATTTTTAAGGATAACATTTTAGAATAAAAGTGCTGCACAGTTGCAGAAGATTCATGTTTATGCTACATAATCATTTGAAAAATCAAAAAGTTTGTAACTGAATTTACAACAACCACTTGCATTTATATAATGCCTTTAACGTAGTGAAATGTCCCAAGGCTCTTAAATTTAAGTAATACTTGTCTTGTATTACTCTATTTTTAAGAGGTCGACTTTCAGAAATTCTCAAATAAACCTGCAGTAGTTTTTCTGTATTAAATTAATGAATTTTATATTTTTTTGCCTTTGACGTACTGAAATTATTGCATAGACTTAAGTAATGACACTCTGAAAGATGGTATAGTATACAAAACAAAGAAACCCTACAGAGAGACACTACATTAAGTGTTTTGGCCAAAGACCCAACCATTCTGCTGCATATCTTTTATGTCAGTCTCTGGCAAGCTGCCAATGGCCCGGGAGGTGATCACAACTTAATCCATGACTGAGGACGATCCGAATCGTCACCCAACTGAAAATGGACGCAAAGCAGTTCCAAGTGGTTCTCCCCCAGCTGGGTGACCAAAGGTGATTTCCACTGGCCTTCGGTTTTCTCTGGACAACGGAGAATCTCTCCAATCATGGTGAAAGTACTGACATGCTTTTTCTTCCTTTAGTATTGGGGGGAGGCCAAGGTACTGGAGGGAGGCCAAGGTACTGGAGATTAAATATCCCTCTGAAGAATGTTCTTCCCTTTGAACCGGTTGGGTCGCAAATTATTCAGAAAGCAATCCAGTATGAAAACACAACCTCCAGTTTCCAAAGAAATGCTACTGCAGAAGTCCCCCATTCTAATTCCTGAAACTGTCTTCGTTAATGGACAGGTCAGCAGATTTCACTGATCAGAATTTCGAAAACAGAAATGTTCCATCAATTTCAGAATATTTAAGTCATTACATTACACATTTTCTGTTGGCATTATCAAAAGTTATTGCATCTGACAGAATGCCAATTTTCTCAATGTCTTTAGACTATTAGGTAAAGTAATAATCGAGGACGAGTGCAATTATCCTGGTTAGATGGTTTCAGTCGTAAAGCAGGAAAGTAAACGTCCTTTTATAATTCTTGTTAATGCAAGGCAACAACTTCTGGGCCACAGATAAGCATTCATCATGACTCAAGTATAACTGAATTTCAATCGTTATCATATAATTGCAATTGTAGCGAAGATCAATTAAGACATAATCTTAGCTTAATGACTGTTTCACTTAAAAATGGATATTAAAAAAAAAATCTAAGCCAAATATGTCAGACTATTGGAATGAAATGGAACTTAATTTGATTAAGGCCCAAGAAATTATATTTCTACCTTGAAAATGCCTTAATAGTAATAATGTCAAGCACAGCTGAAGCCAAGAAATCACAGACACATTTGCTATTCTTTGGCTACACACCTTGTGCTAGATTTTTCACCCATGGAAAATCCATCCCAAATTCATATTTTAAAACAATTTTGAATATTTTCTGCAGACAGTCTTCCTTTAACAGTTACTGCCTAACCCCCAGTCTCTACTTTTTATAGCCATCTTAGTATTAGCCCTTTGGGGGAAACAACACAGACAAATTAAATGACTTCATGAAAAAAGTTACAATATATTTACAATCTGGAAGTCATTCAGAAACTGTCATCTATGGCTTCACAGGTGATGGAGACTATGCAATGTTCAATGTCAACAATCGAGATCTTGGTACACTCAGGTTTGCCAGACAGCAAAATGCCTCCAAATGCATCAAAGTCAACTCTTAATTGACTGCTGACATTGATGAGGAACTTGTGAAGCCAATCTAATTTCTTCAAGAATACAGACAAACGTTTTACTTCAGGCTCATGAAACCCAGCAAGAATCTACAGTGATGCAAATGGGTCAATGTTTCGAATGACTGGATGCACACGAACCAATTGCCAGTGGGAAAAACTGAGGAGTACCTTACTAGACCATTTTCTTGCTTCTCGATGCAAAGACTGAGCAGCAGCCAGAATTGGCTGGTTAACTGGCTGATTTGTAGGCATTAAAAGTAGCTCAGGCTCGTACTCATCTTCATTGTCAGAGGGAAGAGTCAACTCAACATCATCGTCATCATCATCATACACATCTACATCAGCCTCAATTGCTTCACTTGCCTCAGTCACATCAGGCTTTAATGGTAGCGAGTGCAGAGGGGAGGATGGAAAGACAGTGAGAGTTAGTAGGAGAGACAGAAGAAGGAAAGAGAGGATATGAACGGAGTTATTTTAGTAATTGGGTATCTTCTTGTTCTGTAGGGAAGGAAAGCAAAAATGCATCTGGGAAAATCAGGAAGGGAAGAACAGATGGCTATTTTTAGCTTGTGGCTTAACTTACTGTCAACTAATGGAAGCAGATGAATCATGCTCGAGGGAAAAGGACAAAGAAGGATGGCATTTTTCCATAGAAAAAGCTGAAAAACGTTCCTGCACATTCACTGACTCATCTTTTGACCTTTTGCATAACTAAACAGCAGGACAAAGACGAAAACGATAATTACATTATTCAATGATCTGAAGCAGAATCAGTGGTAGCATGCACAACAGCGGGGGCTGAACGCAAAAACATATACAAGCTTGGATGCTGGAATGCAATAGAATGATGGAACAATGAAGGTCATGCCAGGAATCATCACAAGTTATATCCTTACGGGAATGGAAAGCAAAGATAAAGATACAGGTTAGAAAGTACAAACTCAAAAGGTCAACAGAAATGCAGGAATTGCTAATCAATGCTATAACAAAAAAAAGAAATTCAAGCTAACATATGGGAGGGTAAAGCTTTAATGAAACAAAGATGAAATGAAAGATTATCGTTGTCAAGCGAAGGATAAAGAAGCTTTCATAAGTTGAAGAAAATTAATTCTAGAGTTAGTAGAACCTAACAGTGAATAAGAGAGAACTTTCAACAGATTTACCTAGACACATTGACATCAATTTTAACAGCACCGCCACCCCCCCCCCCCCCCCAACCTTCCCCAACACCCTGGGCAAGAGAGTCAGGGGTTAAAATATCAGGATCTAGCAATCTAGCAACCAGACACCATTCCCATCCATTTAAATTTTCATGAACCTAAATCAGGCCATTGATAGGACTCCTGCAGGCGGGGGCAACATTTTCAGAAGTCACGGCCCGATGACATCATCAGCACCGTGACTTAAACCGCGCATCGGGGGAGGCCCGTGCTGTGGGATTCCCAGCAACAGATCAGAGGTTCAAGATTTGCTCCTTTTCGCACTCATTGTGGGCCAGGAGGAGCAGGAGTGTTTCCCCCAGAACTCGCATGGAAGCCTTCGGCCTCCCCCAGCCTCCCCCCTTCCCCAGCCCCAATTGCAGCCCAGAGCTTGCAGACTTCACCCTCCACCCCTCCCATAAGCCCCAGCCCCAATGAGGCTTGCAGCCTCTCTACTGACGGTCAGGGATTGTACCCATCGATCCCCGGCTGCGCCCTCCTGCCACAACTTATCGCTCCCACCCGACGGCGAGGAAGTCAATGTGGCTGGCTGTCAGCCCAAAATTATTTAACAAGGCCTCGTCAGTAAGATCTCCACGTCCCCAGCCTTGCCGCGTTAGTTGCCTGTTACCAGGCTCCCCAACCTTTCCTTTAATATCAGGGTGCCAGAGTAGCAGTCTTTATTTATTTTAACAGTTTAGAATTTGACCAAGGATTTTTAAATGCAAAAAAATGTACCTCAGTACAGGCATCCCAACTCACCTTTTGGTCTATTAACCCAGCTATATTATTCAAGCAAATACATTTGACTAGGGTGCGAATTATCTATTACTCAAATGAAAAATAAAGTTCCATCCATACAAGAAAGTTGAACATTCCAACATTCGGAATTAAAAATCTATTATCCTATTTTTAAGCACAGAAAACACAGGACGGACTGGGGAGTGGGGAAAGAACAGGAGGGGAAGAGAACAATTCTATGCAATAGTTAGTTCTCTTAAGCCAGTCATGGTTAAATTTGCAAAAATCAAACTTCCATGAGAAAGAGAGCTTTTATCTTTCCAACTCTAATCTATCCTTTTTCAAAAAAAGCCACTACTTTTCTCAATGCAGCTAAATTTGCAGTATACAAGTGTCCAAACATTTCACTTTCGTAGTTCAGAAATCCTAGGCATGCAGAACAAAGACTTCTTCCAGCCAACCTTGCAGCTTCATCTCAGGATCAAGCAGCGAGGTGAATTTGTTGCAAAAAAGGCGGAAAATGGTTGCAGGGAGGGAGGGCAGGGTGTGGTTACACTAACCCAACACTCAGTACCCTTGATGGGGAGCGAGTCTCACAGCAGGCATACCTCTTTGCCAAAGCACCTCATGAGGGCCTGGATTAAGCAGTTAGTGATAATTAGGCCAGCAATTGCCTCGAACATCTAGACATAATGCAAGCTGCCCTGTGTAGGTCCTTTAACCATGACAGATATCTGTTTTACAGCTCATGAGGAATCTCAGACTTGGACGACAAGCTGCCAGAAGATGTTACCTGGAGACTGTATACGAGAGCCAATACCCATATATCCAGGTCTTCGTACCTAGCACAACTGGGTTGCAGAGAAACAAGGAGATGCTGTGGGTCTGTGCCTCTAACTGATGGAACCACCATTCCATGGGGTTTATATCCATGTTTTGGACAGGGGGTCTGTAGCAAAGCACTCACTTTTTTTTTATATAAAAGTGAGTTGTGCTGCTCACCATCCTGCTTATGAGGAGTTCCTAGTATTTGCTGCCCACCTAGCAAGGCCTTAAACCTTAGTTGTCTGTCAATTAGTTATTCTCCTTGTAGGAGGTAGACTAGGTCTCTCTGGGGCTGTGGTGGCATTAAGACGACACACCAATGAAAATTCAGAAACAATTTCACCTTGTCATCAGATTCGCAAGTCAAATATTCCAGGGCACAGTTGATGATTGACCAACCAGGGCAGGGAGGGAGAGGGTGGAGGGAATTGGAGCAAGAATATAGTAAGAAAGAAATTTGCAGGAAATATTTTCAGAAGCCAAAAAAATTAAATTCAAACACTAAAATAATCAAATTAGCATATACATTCATTATACCGCTTCAAAGCAGAGAAACTGTGAATTTTAATAACCCCATCCCTAATTCTGAATCTAAAGAACACATCTATAACAACATCTGGAATAATGGCACCTCTTTCAGCTATTCTACAAGTCATCTCTACTTCAATTGTTTAAATGGGTACATTCAACCACCAGATGAGTTAAATGTACAATATCAATTAGTTGACAATAAAGTATTATCCATCTCTGTTTTTACAACAATTTTATACAATAGGGAAATGGTTAATGGTAGCTTTGTGCAAAGTTATTTACAATCCACAGTGCATTACAAACACCATTTTTGTTCAATTATTATAAATCTTAAAACTAATACTCAGAAGTTGATTATATACAAATCTTAGGGGGCCTTTACTGACCCATTGCTCATTTCATTTTGCTGGATGAGGATTGTGCACAAAAGCCCGCCGCCCCGAGCGAGATTACAGAAAAGGAAAGATGACCTACCTTGTAGGGTCATATTCATTCTTTGAATAAAGGCACCTTTCACACAAAGATCAGTTAGAAAAGAACAGAAATATTCTATTTTTCAGGGAGGAGACACGCACACACACACTCTCCAGTAATGATCTGACATTTTTGCTATTGGTGATATTATTGTGTCAGCACAGACACAATCCTCCCAATCCACTCCCATATAGTATAAAAGGACTTATCGAACTCAAGGAACACCAATTTGTTTTCACAAAACCCTTTCCCTTTCTCCACCTAAAGATAACAGCAGTGAGACTACATCGAACGCATCCTTAGCAAAGGCACATGGTAGGCAGAATGGGAGTATGTTGTGTGGGAAATGCTTCCAATCCTATAAGGTAGCTCTCCTTGTATTTACTACCAGTTTCCTACTCACATTGATAGAAGCTGACAAAGTATTGCAGTCAAAATGACACGGAGTGGATCCTTTGTGCAGGAGCAGACACTAGGACAGATCTGCCGAATTAACGCAATTTACACCAAAGATTGCAGCAGTGTTTTATGAAGATCTCTGTATTACTCTAGCTTTGCAAATGCTATCACGAGACACTCAGCAAGTTATCAGAAGGGAGTGAAGGATTTGCATTTATACAATACCTTAAATGACCTCAAGTCATCCCAAAGTGCTCGACAGAAAAGTAAATACTTCTGATTATAGTCACTGTTGCAATGTAGGGAAATGTGGCTGCCAATATGCGTACAGCAAGGTCCCACAACAAGCAATGAGATACATAACCAGATAATCTGTTTTCCAGTGATTTTGGTTGATGGATAAATGTCAGCCAGGACACTAGGAGAACTTCCCCAGCTCCTCTTCAAATAATGCCATGGGATCCATTTGAAAAGGGCAGACAGAGCTTCGGTTTAATGTTTTTTCGGAAAGGCGGCACCTCTGACAGTGCAGCACTCCCTCAGTACTAGACTGGACTGTCACTCTAGATTCTGTTCTTGTGTCTCTGGAGTGGAGTTTGAACCCCTGGTCTACTAATTCACAAATTGAGAGTGCGACCACTAAGCTAAGGCTGCCACCTAAAAAGTCATTGATATATCCCACAAACAAATCTAAAAAAAGGAAAATTGGGCAAGTATTTGAAAAGGAAGAAAAAAGGACATGGGGAAAAAAGGGAGAAAATGGAATTAGAGTAGACAGCAACTAGCACTGGCACAGATGCAGCATGCTGAATGCTTCCTTCTGTGCCACGGTTTCTATGATTAAAACTTATTTGATTCGACAAGGAGTCTTGGTCTTACAACAGAAGCATTTACAAGGACTTACAAAGTGATTTAGTACTGTCCTTGCAAAATGTCAGAGTTCTTATGGGAACAATGCCCCAATTCACCATTAAATTATCAGTTTTGTTGAATTAAGAGATAACCATATGCAAAAAAATTGGTTGACATTTAAGGACAGCATAAATACCATACAATATCAGATTGGGTTGAGCCACGGATACCAGCAAAGTAATTTTCTATGACAAGAACTCGAGTTCCCAGATCAATAGCTCAAAGGGGAGATATATGAAATTACTGTATAGAGGAACAGATTTAAATCTCGTGGAGACACAAGCGGCGGGGGGGGGGGCATGGAAAAGTTTCAATTTCCATATTCCCTTGGTAAAATGAAAGGGTGTTTCACAAGAGAACCACAGACATGTGGTAAACATTTCATTGCTACCAAAAAATATGAATTAAGTTGAGTTTCAAATGGAGGGCAAGTAGGTGTTAGAGGTATTTCAAGATCAGAAGAGTCTCATAGCTCAGGAGGTTATAGTTCTTATTAGAACACCACTGAAGGAATTTCTTCCAATATATGATGTAACCACAATTAGAGGAGAACATCCTAGAAGCCAGTTAAAAATGAACCAGCCGAGCAGAACTCCTCGAGAAATTAACTCCTCTCAACACCCAGTCTATCAAGTAGCTGGTTGGATCTGGGTGGAAATATTCTTCTGTGACTGCAAGGTCAGTGGGACACTGCTCCATGCTATGGAATTAGAGAACCATGATTTTCAACAACTGTCATCTATTCCAACAGATCTTTAGAATGATCCTTGGAATAGAGCAGAAATAATGAAATGCACAGAGAAACATGTGTTTCCAGAACAATTAGTCATCCAGATTCCAATGTAAGAAGTCACACAACACCAGGTTATAGTCCAACAGTTTTATTTGAAATCACAAGCTTTCGGAGCGCTGCTCCTTTGTCAGGTGAAGTGGAGAGATGCATAAAGACACAGCTTATATAGTCAGAGAATAATGCCAGGTGATTACAGGTAATCTTTCTAACTGCCATTTATCACACCTCGGCAGAGAGATAATCACAGCAATCAAAGGTGTGAATGGTGTCCAAACAGGATAGTCAGGAAAACATTACATCAAAGAACAATGAGGTGGGGTCACAAGGGGTCAAATGTTGCAGATGCTGGGGTCTGTATGAAAAACAAAAAAGACAAAAAAAAACTTTTTTTTGCTGGAAATCACAGCAGGTCCGGCCACATCTGTGTAGAGAGAACAAGCCAACGACGACTCGAGTCTGGTGGGGTTACATGTAGCGTGACATGAACCCAAGATCCCGGTTGAGGCCGTCCTCATGAGTGCGGAACTTGGCTATCAGTTTCTGCTCTATGATTTTGCGTTGTCGTGTGTCTCGAAGGCCGCCTTGGAGAATGCTTACCCAAAGATCGGAGGCTGAATGTCCTTGACTGCTGAAATGTTCCCCGACTGGGAGGGAACACTCCTGCCTGGTGATTGTTGCGCGGTGTCCGTTCATCCGTTGTCGCAGTGTCTGCATGGTCTCGCCGATGTATCCTTTCCTGCAACGTATGAGGTAGACAACGTTGGCCGAGTCACATGAGTATGTACCATGTACCTGGTGGGTGGTGTCCTCACATGTGATGATGGTATGTGTTGATGATCTGGCATGTCTTGCAGAGGTTGCCGTGGCAGGGTTGTGTGGTGTCCTGGTCGCTGTTCTCCTGAAAGCTGGGTAATTTGCTGCGAACGATGGTCTGTTTGAGGTTAGGCGGCTGTTTGAAGGCGAGTAGTGGAGGCGTGGGGATGGCCTTAGCGAGGTGTTCGTCGTCATCGATGACATGTTGAAGGCTGCGAAGAACATGGCGTAGTTTCTCCGCTCCGGGGAAGTACTGGACAACGAAGGGTACTCTGTTGGTTGTGTCCCGTGTTTGTCTTCTGAGGAGGTCTATGCGATTTTTTGCTGTGGCCCGTCGGAACTGTCGATCGACGACTCGCGCATCATATCCCGTTCCTACGAGGGTGTCTTTCAGCGTTTGTAGGTGTCCATCGCGTTCCTCCTCGTCTGAGCAGATCCTGTGTATTCGCAGGCCTTGTCCATAGGGGATGGCTTCTTTAATGTGGTTTGGGTGGAAGCTGGAGAAGTGGAGCATCCTGAAGTTGTCCGTGGGCTTGCGGTAGAGTGAAGTGCTGAGGTGTCCGTCTTTGATGGAGATTCGTGTGTCCAAGAATGAAACCGATTCTGAGGAGTAGTCCATGGTGAGTTTGATGGTGGGATGGAACTTGTTGATGTTATCGTGTAGTCTTTTCAGTGATTCTTCGCCATGGGTCCATAGGAAGAAAATGTCGTCAATGTATCTGGTGTATAGCGTTGGTTGGAGGTCCTGTGCAGCGAAGAAGTCTTGCTCGAACTTGTGCATGAAGATGTTGGCATATTGGGGTGCTACTCCTCAGAATCGGTTTCATTCTTGGACACACGAATCTCCATCAAAGACGGACACCTCAGCACTTCACTCTACCGCAAGCCCACGAACTTCAGGATGCTCCACTTCTCCAGCTTCCACCCTAACCACATTAAAGAAGCCATCCCCTATGGACAAGGCCTGCGAATACACAGGATCTGCTCAGACGAGGAGGAACGCGATGGACACCTACAGACGCTCTCGTAGGAACGGGATATGATGCGCGACTCGTCGATCGACAGTTCCGACGGGCCACAGCAAAAAATCGCACAGACCGCCTCAGAAGACAAACACGGGACACAACCAACAGAGTACCCTTCGTCGTCCAGTACTTCCCCGGAGCGGAGAAACTACGCCATGTTCTTCGCAGCCTTCAACATGTCATCGATGACGATGAACACCTCGCTAAGGCCATCCCCACGCCTCCACTACTCGCCTTCAAAACAGCCGCCTAACCTCAAACAGACCATCGTTCGCAGCAAATTACCCAGCTTTCAGGAGAACAGCGATCACAACACCACACAACCCTGCCACGGCAACCTCTGCAAGACATGCCAGATCATCAACACAGATATCATCATCACACGAGGACACCACCCACCAGGTACATGGTACATGCTCATGTGACTCGGCCAACGTTGTCTACCTCATACGTTGCAGGAAAGGATGCCCCGGAGCATGGTACATTGGCGAGACCATGCAGACACTGCGACAACGGATGAACGGACACCGCGCAACAATCACCAGGCAGGAGTGTTCCCTCCCAGTCGGGGAACACTTCAGCAGTCAAGGACATTCAGCCTCCGATCTTCGGGTAAGCATTCTCCAAGGTGGCCTTCGAGACACACAACGCAAAATCGTAGAGCAGAAACTGATAGCCAAGTTCCGCACTCATGAGGACAGCCTCAACCGGGATCTTGGGTTCATGTCACGCTACATGTAACCCCACCAGACTAGAGTCGTCGTTGGCTTGTTCTCTCTACACAGATGCGGCCGGACCTGCTGTGATTTCCAGCAAAAAAAATGTTTTTTTGTCTGTTTTTTGTTTTTCATACAGGCCCCAGCATCTGCAACATTTGACCCCTTGTGACCCCACCTCATTGTTCTTTGATGTAATGTTTTCCTGACTATCCTGTTTGGACACCATTCACACCTTTGATTGCTGTGATTATCTCTCTGCCGAGGTGTGATAAATGGCAGTTAGAAAGATTACCTGTAATCATCTGGCATTATTCTCTGACTATATAAGCTGTGTCTTTATGCATCTCTCCACTTCACCTGACGAAGGAGCAGCGCTCCGAAAGCTTGTGATTTCAAATAAAGCTGTTGGACTATAACCTGGTGTTGTGTGACTTCTTACATTTGTCCACCCCAGTCCAACACCGGCATCGCCACACCATCCAGATTCCAGTCCAACATGTTGACAATTCTCAAGTGGAAATATTAGAATTAGTGATTGCCAAGTGACACAGAAGTCTGCTGATGGACAACCCCAAGTTCAGATGATGACTCAGATACCTTCAAATGGATCAACCATTCATGCAGGTGGGCTGCACGTAGAATCAGCTGCTGCACATAGAATCAGCAATCGAACTATCCACTTTAGTCAAGTGCTGAGCAGAGATGATTGCTTTGTGGTACAGAGCTCTGCCTTATTTTACAGACCAAATGACTTTTGTGTCATCTCTCCACAATACTAACTCGCCCCACACCAGATCCTGAAAATGAGCCTAAGACAATGATGCGATTAAGTTCAAGCCTTCTGATATGACAAATGGAATATCATGCCCAGTCTGGTTGGATCCGAGGTCCTCTTCCTCTATAGTTTGTCTAAATATTTCAAAATGCTCTTATTTTGAAAATATACTTTTCCATTTAATTTTCTCCTGTCGATAGCTGCTTACTAATGCCAAAACACAATCAGGTTGGCATTACATTTCGCTATGATACCCATCAGTGTCACTCTAGTTTGCAAGAGGAATGATTCAAGCAGGATGAGCCAAACAAATCACCTCTTTTTTTACTGTCATGCTCTCACCCAGATAAAATAACTGCAGGGATTTTAGGGAGACTGGTAACCATGGATGTGCACTTTGGTCTTGTTGGGAAGTCATGTGTTGCGTTAATGGAGCACTCAAAATGCAAGTTTCAATGTCTTCAATGGAATTTTTTTTTTACCTATTTCATACAGCAACAACTAATGTTATGGTTGGTTTAGTTAATGAGCTTAAATTATCATTCAAAATTTATGAGCTGTAATTTGTGTGTTCAGTGAACACATTTCTGAAGTTTTCTATATGTGATCTACCATGAAGTTACAAATGATCTACAGGTTACAAAGCAACTGTATTATAATAACACTCTTATGCTACGATAAAACACTTAATTCTAGAAGGATAGAAATAAAATCAGCACGTGTTATAGATCAAAAGAGAGAGTTATGGAAACAGTTAATTCAAGTAACATCACTGGTTGAAATGTAAGTTTCAAATAGACAACAATCTTGACAGGAAATTAAAATGAGAAATTAGAATATACACACAAGAAATAGAACGGACATCTGAACTCCCAAACCATGAAACAAGCTTTGTTTGTGTCTTTCACTTCCTTAGACCAGTCAAGCTCTTACCTTGCTAGACCACTTCCTGGCTTCATCATGCAACTGCCTAGCGGACTCCATCATAGGCTGATTCACTTCTCCCGCTTTCATTTCAGGGAATTCCTCATCTTTTTCCTCAGGAGGCGGCGGCCTTGGTGGAGGAACCTGACCCTCAGGAAGTGGTGGTTTGGGAGGAGCAGGTTCGTCGTTCAGCTGTAAACAATGCATTGATTTAAAAGCTCAATATAAAAGGCAAATTTAGCATAAAGCTAACTATTTCTTAATTACATAAATCATAGGAAACGAGATACTTGAGAAAATTATTTTTACACGATAATTATACAAAAGGCAGCGATCTTGCACTGGAATTTCACAGTGTTATAATCTGCCTTACTTTGTATTTTTAATTGATCACAATTTAGTGGTAACTAAGCAAAACTCCCAAGAGGTTTTACCCCAATGCAATACAAATCCAAACACTCCATTACTAATCCTCAACTGACTGACCAACACATTATCAGTCAGATGCTGCCACATTTTTGATTATATATACATATAGCAAAGTATAATAGTTAAGCAGGAGAAATTTCACACAATGCACATCAGTTTCTCTTCCCACCCCCACCACTAGTTTAATAAAGTACAATGGAAAACTTGTGAAATTCTCTCATGTTCAACTGAATTGTGGAAAATGCCCTATACTAAATGATAGATTTTTTTCTTTCATACATGGGTTGAGCTACACAACACTGGAATAAAGTACTAGCGAGTGGTGGAAGACGTAACCTAATCAATTAAGAGCATGAAACAAAGAGCACACTGGTTTAAGTGCAAGGTTTCTCATGCGAGAGCAATCCATTAAAAATGCTGAGTGGCAACAGTGTACACTGTGTGACACCATTTTCTTTAGAATAGGTGATTTAACAGTGTGATCACAGCTAAGAATGAATGTGCAAGTCTAAAACAGTCCAGATTGCATCATGAACCAAAATTATATAACTGCTATTCAGAAAGACTCAGGATCAAAGACCAACAGGATACATTTCACAAGACAACACATTCAGACCGGGTCGATAGACTTCTGAAAAAAAAGAGACGTTTAATTCCACTTAAGCTGTTGCAATATCTGTAGTTTGATAGAAGTTGCATTATGAACACATCACCAATATGGTCTGTTACCAGTTTCAGACAATTGGTAGCATAAATGGGGTTTTAACTTTATACGATTCAAAGACCTCATTCTATTAGAACTGAAGTAAACCTGTCCAAGTTCCTCAACTATGTTCTCTCTGCAACAAATACAACTTTTGCCAGTTTTATTGTAACTACATTATACGCAGATTAAGCACAGCATTTTACTTTGTCGTAAAAAATGGTCAATTGTATACTACACTCTACTACAAAACTTGTATCACACATATAAGTAGTAATCCCATGTGAAACAAGGAGGCAGAAGTCTTCCCTACTGTAAGCATTCATATTTAGGACTTTTTAATTACGAATTCTGCTGACAGTTTGGAGTCTGTTAAATTATGGATATTATTTTCCCAGTGTGATGTCCCTACTATATGGCTTTCTTTGTAAACCACTTTGGTAGTAACATGATTTCTTTAATTAGCTAAAACAAACCATCAATCCTCTTTAGTTGTGTTAAATATCAAATGTAGACATACATGGAGCTGATCTAGATCAGGTGGTGGAGGAGGAAAGTCTGGCTCCTGAGGCTGGAAGGCTTCTCGAACCTTGGCCACAGCACCTAAAATTCGATATCCTGAATCCAAGAAGCTCTTCTGCAAACCTACAGGTAAGAATTACAGATTATCAAACAAAGTAAACTGGCACAGTGCTTTAAGTAAACAAACACTCATATTTTTGAATGATACATAAGCTTAACAAAAGGTTCAGAGATTTAACCGACAACAAAAACTGCAAAAGCTCATCCCCATCAACAAAGTAAAACATGACATTTTTGTTGATGTACAAAACTGCTCTAAGAGTGTTGCAAGTAAAACCATAATTCAATTTTTACAAATCACACCTCATTGTTCAGTTTAGTCACTTTTACTTAACTCAAATGCAGGCTACCGTTACTTCCAGGCCATAGCAAGATAGAAAATGCATCAGTCCTGGAAGTAAAATGGCAAGCACTGATACGTGTGGTTTCATTTCTCCTCCCCAAAACATCACTTGGATAAATGACATTTTAGAAACTGCACAGGAACTAGATTAAGCGGCTCTGAAATGTTAAATTCAGAGGCAAAAAAAATCCAAATTCAACAAAATCATATCAAGTTGTTATGGGTAGGGGGAAATTAGAGGGAATCGTTGCCTGAAGTCGGAAGAAATTATCTTATGCACCTCAACATCAAATCTTTAACGCCACTGCTAGAGTGCAACAGTTGGTCTTTTTCTTGTACCCTTGACCTAGAGTGAATAATCTTATCTTTAAATGTCAGAACAACAAAGCGTTTGCATTGCTCTTGATTTTACCTGTTACATTACAAACAGACAATCCTCAGTATGAAACAGGCACATTCAATCTCGTGGAAGTGCAAAATGAGCGATGAAACCTGTATGTGTCTTACCAGGATCTGAAATGTTCCCAGCTACAGCTTTAGCATCCATTACCATAGGCGAGATGGTTTTGCTTAGTTCATCAGATGCTGCCTTCACTGATTCACGGAATTTTGGGTCTTCAGAGTTCTCAACTTCCCTCTTGGCAACCAAAAGAATTCGGTTTGCACGACGAGCAATGCTTGTTGCTCCAGCAACCAGCATTTGAGGTTGTACATTGGCCATGGCTACCTTGCACTTGTCTATATCTTTCTTGATGGCTTCCTCAGAGGCATCCAATAGGGACCTGGTATCAATAGCTTCATCCACCAAACCTATATGATGTATGACACATTATTACCCAGTATTATCTGCACGAAATTGAACAAATATAATTCTAAATTTTAAGCCGTTACTAAAACTCATCTCATCCAAACAGAAGTCTCCAGTTTGGTATAGCTGGGGAATTGGGGTGACATGGTGGCACTGTACACTACACCAATGAAAATGGGAGAATGCAGCCATATCCTCCTGACTAACAATCTAGTAACATTCTCAGAAATAGTACATTTAAACACTTGTACAATTTCTTAAGTTATGGTGAAAAACAGGCATTCAAGCCTCGCAGTGTCATGCAGTAAAGGGATGCAGGTTTTAATTCCTGATGTCATAAGTGCTGCTTGGAGAAGGGAAAATTAAAAGCTCCTGGGAGCCACTTGAACAGAAGCATCAGCAGATATTTGGCAGCAGACAACCATGTGCCCAGTCAGTCATGAGCTACATTGACCTGCAACTCCTATAGAAGGAGCTAAGAGGGTGGGGAGAGGGAAATAAAGGGATTAACATTTACAAAGCGTACTAGGAATCAACTTCTTAAAAATGGCCGATTCAGATTAATAGGTTGCCACTTGTTAATTTTAAATGCTCAAACTAGACACAATTCTTTAATTTAGAGAGATGAAGTAGACTGTAATGACAAGTGATCCATAATAGCAGCAATACAGAAGCTCCTATCGCCCACTCCACATTACAGAAACAGTTTTACAGCAAGATTAGCAAACAGTGGTTACACGCCATGCTGTGCCATGGGGTGGTAAGGTGTGGATTCGTGGCCCCAATCCCCACACAGCAAGCATACTGTAAGGGAGGGGTGGAGAAACTGGATTTATTTTTAAAATATCGGAAAGATTTCCAATCAAGAGAGAAAAGGGTGATTTATGCAATTACATCAACTTTCTCTGCAAAACAGATAAGCAGAAAAAAAGTGTGTTTGAAGCAATTTCTATTAGGGTGAAGACTATTGGGTAAGTTCACCAATTTCACGGGGGACCCATGCTCGAAGGGAGCACGGGTCAGAGATTGGATTACAAACACTATGGCACATATTTTCCAAAAAGCTATTCTATCAAGCGCTGCTCCCTATTGAGAACACAGGATCAACGAACTCACTCTTAAATTTGACAAGCTGGTTTAATTTTCTTTTTCACTATTAAAGAATCTTTCAAAGCACAAAGGTATTTGATTAGACCCAAGATTATTGCCATTGATTATTTTGCCAACATATTGTTTAGCTACTGACGGCTTCGAGCTCAATGTAAGTTTGGTTTACGGAGCTACCACTTGGGATAGCCAGTGACACAAGGAAGCAGGTTAAAAAAGTTACTTAATGGGTTTTTGCACAAGAACAGTATAACTCGAAAATTTTCAAATGCTTCTTCTCACCAGTCATTTTTTCGACATTATCAATCCATTGGTTCTTCATGGTTTCAAAATGTTCATAGGCAGCCTGGTTACCAGGATTTCTCAACAAGATGCGAGCAGCTGAAACCACCTGTACAAGTAATATTCAAAGTGAGTATTTGAAGGGATGGGAGCAAGTTGAATATTTCTGCAGCAAAGACAATGCCTGGAGCCCCTTTCACCCTTCCAGAGCTATACTAATGGGTTTAGAACCATGTGGCTGACAGTTGAGGGAATGAAAATAAAAAATGTTGAAAGTGAAAAAAAAATTAATGCCACATGCAGCTGATTCAAATAGCTTGATCTATTTTCCAGTTATTCCACTAGATGGGGTATTCCACCTTGAAAAGAATGAGTGCTTTGTTACACTGAAAGTTTTCAGTCAGCAGTTACTGAACTACATCTGGGTCTGCATGAAGTATCAGCAACCCACACATATATATGTGTATGTATAATATATAGCAGTTAAACTGAAGAACAGAGTCAGGTGGCTAAAATGGAACAGAAACACAGGGTGGAAGTTATAGGAAGAAATATTTAAAAAAGGAGTACTTTTTTTTTTTTTTTTTTAAAAACAATCCTGATTGAGTGTTTAACTAAAGACCTACCTGTGGGGTTAACTCTCGAGCGGACTTTACAGCTGTCTGTATACCTTCTACTGTGGTTTTGTTTGCAGCTCCAACAGCAGCAGCTTTCTCTGCTGTAGCACCCAGTTTGGCAGCATGATTCTCAAAATAAACTGCCCTCTCCTCAAACATCTGCAAATACAGCAACATTTTAGTATTTTTATATATTGATTGCAAAGTAGCTACAAGCAAATGTAATTTTCCTTATTAATCTGACAATCATGATGTAAAACTTTCTAGTTCTGTTGGTCATAATAGTTTATCAGATTTAAAATAAAAGACTTAATCAAAACAATCTCTATTTTTATTCCTGAATTTCTTTGTCAGCTTTGGTAATGCACTAACTGTATCCGAGAGATTTGGAAGGCAACCTACACCCAAGTCTCCACTGATGTGAAGCAACCGTAAAAGGGTGCGAGAGAGACAGTCAAGGTGACAATCCTCACCCAGTGAAGGAATCACTCCAACTCTGCTCAATACATTCCAACAGCAACATGGAAAAGATCAAATATTCAGCAGTGTAGTATATAGAGGGTGCAAACCCATGTCCCACTGCTCCACAATCCCATGCATTGGTGTTCCAATGCATTTCATCACCACATTGGTTATCGGCAAATTAAATAATTTACCACCGCAACAGCTCTCGTTTGCATGGTCACTTTTTTTTTAATCAACTGATTGGTAGTATTAAATTACAAGTACGGTTCTCGATCTGGTCGCCATTTAGAAGTTAAATTACAAAAGTATCACAAACACAATAATTCACATATCACAATTTCAACTATTACTGCAATCTTCAATAGCAAAATACATAAGTTTAACAGGTATGTAAAATTGAAACTTTTGCTAGCTTAGGTTAATCATTCTAAGACTAGGAAAGCATTTGGCACAGACTATGCTGCTTTGGTTCCCTCATATCTCATTTAATAAACACAGGATGATAGAGTGGTCATTGTGCACTGCATGACTTCCTTCAAGCATGTGAAAACCTACCAGCCAGAAATACCACAATAGATATTTGAACAGACAACAGGCTGTAAATTATTTAGGATGGAAAGTACCTTTTCAGTGCACTAAAGACTTACAGAAAATCCCAAGTAAAAAGTGACAAGTCAAGGCCATGTGGTCCATTAAAGCGCATGTCTCAAAAATATCACAACCCAACCTTTGAACAACTCCAATATTTTTGTCCAACTTACTCAATGCCATTCTAAACTTTTACTCAAGTTCTTCTTAACTTTAGTTTTCAATTTGCTTTCCACTAAAATTTACATCCTCCTATCCTACTTTCCTGGCTTACTTTGAAGTAATAATCTGGGTTTACTTTATCTATTCGATGTACCCTTTAAAAAGTTAATCACCAGATTGCTTTCCCATAAAAATATCATTCGCATCCATTCTTTGGAAAGAATATTTCACTTTTCTGGGAAGTGCAAAGAAAATTCAGTGCTCTGAGCTCATTGCTTGTTGCATCAATCTTTTGTTTTGCGACAGAAAACTTCTGAAAACTGGTTTACTTTGTCAAGTCAAACGTATGTTCTAAGCAAACACTCGTGTTTGAGATCAAATCTCCAGAGCCCCACTTACCTCTTCTCTATTTGGTGCATCCCGAGGAGACGTGGCTGCTACAGCAAGCAACTTAATTGGAGTGGTAGTGTCGCTGAAAACATCAGATACTTCCTGGGTCATGACTTCTTGCATTTTGCCTTTTAGGTCCTAAGTGAGAATAAAGGTGACAAAGTATTAGTATTTTGCCTTAAAGAGATTACACGAGTCTAACATATAAAATGTGCCTCGTGTAAATTAACATTTTATGGTACTTTGCAATGGGAATAGATGGAGACAAAGCACAAGGTAAATAAATCTGATGGGAGGGAATAGTAATGATGCATTCAAAATGTTTACTTTTAAGATAGCCTTTTAGGGCAAAGACAAACCTAGTGACGCCAAATGTTTTGGAAAATAAATAGAATGTGTAGGCTAGGATGTATTGCTGGAGAAGACTAACCAAGTAACATGAGATATTGCCTTCAAGGGACTTAAAAAAATTAAGATCTTGAAGTTGATTCACTGGGGCACAAGGAGCCAGTGCAGATGAAGAAAGGGATGATGGCTGTGTGGGATTCTGCAGAAGAGAATGCAGACTTTGAAGTTCTGGATAGGCTGAAAATTGTAAAAAGTGGAGAGCATTGGAGAAATTGGTCCTCAAAGTGATGACTGTGTGGGTGAAGAGTAGATGGCCCTGTGGCATTTACAGCCTGCACCAACACACAGTGGTAGCATGGTAGGATTCAGGTTCATGCAATAGCGCCACACATTACAAGCTCTCCATTTGAAACTGGCCTCCGGTAAATTTAAATTAAGTAGATGCTTTCTGAAACATTAGAATAAATAAAAGCAAAATCTATGGGCTAGTACAGTACTTAAGTTCCACTGGTCTATTAAATTATAGATGCTCGTTCATGCCTGCAATTCCTTCATCATGAATTGGCAATCAGCATTGCTACTGTCGAGAGGTGTCAAGCAGAGGCCAGATCTACCCAAAAGAGGAGGAAGGTGAAAGGGAGGAGGAGCACATATAAACACGTAGATGTGTTAAATTTGCAATGAGCTTGTTCTCAGCGTAGAAGTTCATTCCCTACTGCCAACTTCCCTTCTCCCCATTTAACCAATTATCATTTATTCATAAGAATAGCAACTTTCAAATCCTAAGCAAACAACACATTCACAAATGTATGGTCTCAAATGACCAGCCTCGAAAGGGTGTAAGCTTTGCTCCAAATGTATTCACTGCAAAACTATGCACTCTTAATGTGTCATTAAAAATTAAACTGCTGGTAAAAGAATGTGACGCAAGAGGCTTTATTATTCCAAAAAGCATGATTAGTTATGGCAGACATAGTACTCCACCTAGTGGAAAAAATTCAGTTAACACTGTACAGGTGGTTAATAGGAACAGATACCGTCAAATGTAAGGGTTTAGATTTAAAAGTGTTTCTTTATTGCATGTTTCAATTCTCAGAATAATAAAAAAAAAAATTAATTACAATTTGGATGGAAAAGCCATTCCGCCCTTGCTACCTGGACTCGAATTTAAAAATATATTCATATTCAGGTAAAAAGCGAATCACCATCACAATTATGATACTTCAACACAGTTGATCAGCATACAGAAATGACAGCTTTCAGCCTGATATTTTCTGCACCAGAATGCTGAAGCTAATTTTTTAAAATTATAAATGCTATAGGCGAACGCTCCCCATATATGGATTTGTTCATCCATTAAACAATACAAAATACTTACACTAAGATCTTTACTCACACAAACCTAAAAGATCATGGTCAAACACGCTTATGTTTGAAACACTAAAGTTACTTTATAGTTAAAACTGTCTAGGATCATAGCAAGGTATTAGAATTGTGAAGTGCATGGTGCATGAGATCAACTGCTTTAATGCGCCGACAAAACAAGATTCAGTAAATCAAAATGGCCAAGTCAGATTACAAACACTCCTACTTTTAGTGCGTCCTGTAGTTGTGCAGCAATTGCTCTGGACTGAGGAGTAGCCCCTTCACCCCGAGCTGCCAGCTCTGCAAGTTGTCCAGCCAGCTGCTCCACCCTGTCACACTTGCCAGTCAGCTCCTGACGATAAGGTCCCATCATTGCATTTGCCAGTCGACGGCCCTCGGCAACAAGTCCACGGATAGCTGCCTGGCCTAAAGTGAAGGGAAAAAATTCCTTAAATTAAATCAAGCATCAGTTCTAAGTGGGCAAAATGGTGGCACATCATTAGTTTCAAGGGTTTTTGACATCTAAATTGAATTACTGATGTTTTGAACGGAAGCCAGGCACTTCATTAAAAGAGGAGACAAAGTTGGAAAAGGGGGGACAAAAGGGAAGATCATTTCAGATTGTTCTTGCTCACCTTTCAGCAGCTAGAAACAAGTACCATTGGCAAAGGCTTTGGTACAAGTCTGTTCATCCTCACAGCTGAGGAAGGTGTATGGTGTGAAGAGCTGAAGACGGGAAGGGAGAAAATATTTGACCAAAGAGGCGGCAATCCTAGAGGATTACGATGAGGCGAAGACCACCCAAAATGGCAGGTCTTGAAAGAAAACATTAAAAAGGTCGGAGATTTTTTTTTTTTTTTTTTTTTTTAAACTGCTTTTCCACAAGGCCTGCATGTTGGATGAAGGAGAAAAAAAAATTGCTGAGACTGAAAATACTTTTCCCCCACATTTTCATTTGTTTCCTATAGAATGGCAATGCTATTTGTTACATATTTGCTGTGTACACTCCACATCTAAAATTTGCACCAACTAAGTTCAATTATTTTCCAGCCAATACAGAGTTCTTTGCAGAACTCGAAGTTCAAGGTGGAGTGTCACCGGAGAGATGCAAGTTTGACTTCAGGCTGGAATTTCATATTTGATTACAGCAAATACAAAGTCTTGCCATTTTTAATTCCTTGACTCATATTAACTTAAGAACTGATGAGGGTGGAGATAACCAAGTTACCTACCATTCCCCTTATGTTGAATGCACTAGGTCAAGAAATAAATACATTGTATAAATTACATTGAAGTGGTGCGCCGATAACAACCTGGCCCTTAACATCAAGAAAACCAAGGAAATCATTGTGGACTTCAGGAAGTCTAAAGGCGGAAGTCACCCCCCCCCCCATCCACATCCATGGGGCTGTGGTGGAAAGGGTGGGCAGCTTTGAATTCCTCGGAGTCCACATCACGGAAGACCTCTCCTGGTCCCTCAATACCTCCTCTTTGGTGATGAAGGCCCAGCAGCGCCTGTATTTCCTAAGGAGGCTGAAGGGATGTAACCTGTCACCCCTGATCCTCTCTAACTTTTACCGCTGCACAATAGAGAGCATCCTGACGAACTGTATCACAGTATGGTATGGCAGCTGTAGCTCCTATGACCAGAAAGCCCTGCAGCGGGTAGTCAAAACTGCCCAACGCATTACCGGCACCCGGCTACTGACCATAGAGAACATCTACCAGAAACGCTGTTTACGGAGGTCACTGACCATCATCAAAGACCCTACCCACCCCAGCCACAGTCTGTTCGCCCCCCTGCCATCTGGGAGACGCTACAGATGCATTCGCACCCGAACGACCAGATTTAGGAACAGCTTCTTTCCCAGGGCTGTCATCCTACTGAACTCCACAAATAAACTCTAAAGCCTGCACATCTGCCAATGCACTTTATTATGTTTATGTTAATGTTTAACAAACCAAATGAATGTTGAATGTTTAAATGTCTTAATCTGAATGTACACTCTCGGGAGCCACAAGCCTACATTTCGTTGTACTGCACTTGTGCACTAACAATGACAATAAAGTTGATTATTATGATTATGATCTGTTAGATATTCTGCTATGTAACCTTGTACCTGCTAGCGAGATACTTGTCTTCGAAAGAATGATTTAACACCCATTCTGCGTTTCAATTGATTTCATGTGTACTTACCAATACCACGGTCATCAACTGTAGGATTATCCATCCAGCGCTGGGCTTGCTCTATTTTGCCTTCCAAATTAACTGCTGCTTTTACTGGCCTACTATTGGCCACTGCTCGATTTGTCTTAGTCTGTAAATTCTGCAACGTGGTAGCAATTTGCTTCGCCAAAGCACGGGCTTCTGGGGTGTCTCCTTTACCTCTGGAAAGCACAGAAAGCAGGGTCACAACACTTCATTAAAAATTAATCTAACAGCATTGAAGTAAATAAAGCTCCTGATTTTATAAAAACTGCAGTCAAATACGAATATTGATTTCTATCATTCAAATTTGAACAGTAGTGCAATACAGGAAACTTTCGATTAACCGGCCCCTAAATAACCGGAAATGTCGGTTAACCAGCAAAATTCATGAGTAGGTTCAGGTAACTTTTATAACTTTTATTACTTTTTTTACTCCATTTGTTGCTGTGCAAGGGTGTAGCTTCGGCTGTTGCGAAGCTACAGAGACGCTTGCAACTTGTGCCGATTGTTCTGAAGCTGAAGCAATAGGGTTTGTTGCTTTACACGGAGCTCTCAGCTCCATATCTTTTACTATAGCGTTCGGTTATCCGGAATTGATGATGAACCGGCACCACGTCGGTCCCGTCCGTGCCGGATAACAGAAAGTTTCCTGTAATTGATGAAAATTCAAGCAGATTGGGCAAATATTAGGTGCGAGTTTAACGACTGAAGGGTGAAACAGACTACACATACTTTACGTCTCTTTATGGAGTTGTGTTCACTTTTAAGACCTAGTTCAGTCAAAAGAGACATTTATAAACCGAACGGAGTTTCAAGCTAAATGGGCAAGACTTGATAGATCCAAGTAAAAAAGCTCATGTCATAATCATCAGTCTGTCCTTCAGTTATCTATTTTTTTTTAAAAATACATACTGCCTTCTCAAATCAGACAGCTTGGCCGTCAGTGCTCCTATTTCATTAATCGAGCGCAATATATCATCCCGTTCTTTGGGGTCCTCACAAAGATCTGCAATTCTCTTGGCTTCTGTTAAAATACCACGGATGGGCTCTTCTCCTTCAGGACCGCCATGCGGATCTGCCAGCCAGCTCTAAATAAAAAAGTCAAAGCCATGTAAAGTACTTGTCAAGTAAAAACAAAACTCAGCACAAAAGTTATACATTTTAATACAGTACTATCCTCCTTTGCTACATCCCAACGTACAACAGCATGCTGTCCCTACACCATTTGTACATTCAACTAGTTTCTGCAGTTTAAGAGAACTCAGCCTAAATGCTGAAGACTATCTTGCTCTCTCAAATAATCAATAGATTCAATATATTGAGAGTAGAACATGCCATCTCATGCAAGAGGAAAAACCAGCGGGACCAAGCATGTGTTTTCAAAACATGCCCCATCTCAACATCCACTGCAGAATATTGGCCACAGTTCTGGCAACCAGACTGGAAACCAACTCCCCAAGCATAGTCCTTGCTGACCAAACAGGCTTCATCGAGGGCTAATACTCTGGATACCGACTTGACCTATGTACCACTGCAACAGCAGCAACTTTTCCAACCTTACTCTCCCTGAACACAAAGGTGGCATTTGACCAAATGTAATGGGAATTCTTTCTTGCTGTAGTCAACACAAATGGCCTTCAGTGACACATAGGATCACAATCCAAAAACAAGCCATTCCAGTGCAATCAGTCTGTGTCAGTGTTTACAATCCACCGGAGCAAATAGTTCTGCTCTATTTTACCCAGACTGTTCTCACTTCTCTTCATCCCAGTTTTAGCTTCAGCCACCTATCCAATGTAATCTGAATATTGGCATAGTTTCTGCCTCAAAGTCTATAGAATCCTATACTTCAATCCCGCATCCATCGTGTACACCAATGGCTCAGCCCCACTGCATTCCCCCCCCAACCTCACAAATGCCCCATCACCCCTCATTTTGTCCTGGTAGCAAGCATCAGAGCAAGTTCAGACATCCATTCAGTGGAGCCAGGAGGAACAAAAAAATAATTGTTGTATGATGATGGCATCCTACTTACCCTTGACCTCATTTTTCAATATTTTCCCAAAAAAGGCAACTATTCTAAAAGAGGGATTCTCCTTCAAGGATATCCCCACACAGATTTAATGTGTTTTTACTTTTTTTTAAAAATAAAGTCAGTGGTTGGCTTCAAATACCTACAATTAACAATGGCTGCCAAGCTCATTGATTTTTTTCAAGAAAAAAACCCAACCATCCTGGCCAGCCTATACACTGACTGGACAAATGGAGCAAGCCAGATATTTAAAAAAAGTACTCTCCCACCTCATAGCAGTTTCAGATCCTACCAGAATCCCAGCTCAGTCATTCCAAAATATTAACAGACGTATCTCCAAGTTCTTATGGGAAAGCAAGAATCCACGCACACACCTCAAATATGAAGAAGGAGATCTCAAGTTTCCCAGTCTTAGGCATTACAACAGTGTAGGACAAATCTGAGAAATTATTGTCTGGAATCTAGCTCGCTCAGAGAACTATGGCTCAGCATAGAGAATACAGCCTCTAAGACAACACCCTTACATAGCTTTTTCTCTGAGGGGCAGGCTAACAAAGTCCAGAAAAATCCTACAGTAGCTACAAACTGTCGATCTAGAAAGAAGCCTGCACCTGTCTGAAAATCCTACAGGGCTCCTCAATACAACATTATGGAAAACTCCCAAAGACACAGGCCACACCTGATTCAAGACTGGCCAACTCCTCAACAAGGGCTAGATTATCACGTTCAACAAATTTTACCTCACTCAACACGACCAGTATTGCTATTTCAAAATTACACATTTCCTCCAGGACCCATCAATAGTGCAAAAGCTCCAACATGAGTCAACCTCCCTGGAACTGCACTTCTACTTTCCAACATATCCCACAAATGCCTCTCTACCCTTCATTTCACATTTGCCTCCAGATCAAAAGACCACACCCAAAAACCTTAGGGAGCCTTGGGAACAAGAATTAGGTCCCCACGCAGCAGAGAAGGAATAGCGACAGGTATGGAAGCGCATGCTGAATATGGAGAGACGTTAATGCATTGAGAGTACCACATCCAACAAATGCCACTTCTCCGAGGAACGACTGTTGGAGGAGTTGTGATCAAAAAAAAGCATGTTGTTAGACGATTCTGGTCATGTCCCACTATGGAAAGCAGTCCGAGAACGACGACGGCAACAACTTGTATTTATATAGTGCCTTTAACATAGTAAAGGGACCCAAGGCACTTCACAGGAGTGTTAGGAGACAAAAATTTGACACCGAGCCACATAAGGAGAAATTAGGGCAGATGACCAAAAGCTTGGTCACAGGTAGGTTTGAAGGAGCATTTTAAAAGAGGAAAGAGAGGGAGAGAGGCAGAGGGGTTTAGGGAGGGAATTCCACAGCTTAAGGCCTTGGCAACTGAAGGCACGGCCACCAATGGTTGACAATAATAATCAGGAATGCTCAAGAGGGCAGAATTAGAGGAGCGCAGATATCTTGTTTGGGGGGGGGGGGGGGGGGGGGGGGGCGGGGGCGGTGGTTGTGGGGCTGGAGGAGGCTACAGAGATAGGGAGTGGTGAGGCCATGGAGGAATTTGAAAACAAGAATGAGAATTTTGAAATCGAGACGTTGCTTAACCGGGAGCTAATGTAAGTCATCGAGCACAGGCGTGATGGGTTTGTGAAGGAATAAGCAATATACCTATTCAGAAAAATACGCCATCCTATGAAAGAATTTTGACTTTATTAAAACATGACAAACTGGGCTTGGAAATCTAAAAGCCTCAACAATCTAAAGCTGTGAACAGCATACAGGATATTGAGATAAGATAAGTTGTTGACACTTATTGAAGCCGACAGTTAGAGGTTCCAGAAAGTCTGAAGCCTTGGAAAGAACACAATGGTATATCCAGTTAAAGTGTCTTATACCAACACTTTGGAAAGAAACACAAATTAAAGAAACATATGCCTTCGTAAAAATAACATCAAATGAAACACGGAGATACGAACCAGTGTTACAAACAGTTGAGGTAACTAAGACAATGGTGCATCCGGTTGAGGTGTTTTTAATTTACACATTGTAAAAAGATACAAACAGGAGACTTTGGTAAGAATGACATCAAATAGATGCACCAGCCATCACATTGTTTTTATGATAAGTTTTGAACACCTAAAAGGTAGAGACACGATTCTTAATGCTACAAGCTGATCTGACTGTAAAGATTGCCGAAGTCAACAGAAAAATGACACGAGATAATTAGCTTACATCAGCAGAAAACGTCAAAGGACATACCACTGAAAAAAATTGGATTTTCACATGGGAAGACAGATTCGCTTGAAGGGGCAAAGCGATTCTCGACTTCAGAGGCAAGCTCTGTAAGTCTTCAACTCTGTGTCTCGGGGATCAAGGTGCTTGTATTTGATTTTGGCGGATATCCTGGAATAAGACTAAGAAATGTAAAAATGTAATGAAGTTAAGATTAGAGAATAAGGATCTCTGATAATAAGATTGTAAGATTTCTGTATTTGGAACTGTTAATGTTGCGATTGAATCACCTACTGTAATTACATGTCGGTTCTTTAATAAATCTATATATTTTTAGAATTGTCTCACATAGTACTTCTGTATCAAACTCATGAACTCAATCTCTGAATACTCTTTGGTGAGGAGTTGCAGAATTCTGGGGGAGTTTTCCGGACCCTTATAATATCCGGAAGGTTACAGTCTAACTAAACTTATTAAAAGTGCTATCTGGAGGACGGTAACATCTTCAGGTAGTTCCTTTCCTTTAGGGAGAGATAGTCTGGACCTTTAGGCCCAATTAAGCGTCTTTAGGATTCGGCCACCTCTAACTTTAGTTGAAGGTGAACGTCTGGAGAATACGCCTGATCCGGGGTAGCCCTAAAGGGGCTAGGACTAGTAATTATTCTTTCAGGTTAACGGGACTTGGTGCGAGTTAGGACACAGGCAGCTGCGTTTTGGATGACTTCAGGTTTACATTGCGTAGAACGAGGGAGGTCAGCCAGGAGTGCATTAGAATAGTCAAGTCTAGACCAGAGAAGATGACAGAACACTTTTCCTGCATACCCAGGCCAGTGTGTATTAGGCCTACCCACAAAGAACTGAAAGAAACTGAAAGCCACTCACTGTGCAGTTAGGCCAATCACCTATGCTATATAAGAATAAAGTCTGTTCCGTACACGCCACAAGTGTCATGTGCTTACTCGAAGCATGTTGTTGTGAACCATAGAAGGAAGGTAGTTGACCAACAGTATTAAAGTTAACACATTTCCTGGTCACATTTATTTCTCCCCATGCTAGTAATAAACACATGGTGCAACACTTGGTTCTCGTCAGAACAAATGTGTTGACCAACTCTAGATACCAAACACTCTGGAACCATTTCACAGAAGTCTACACAACCCACACAATCCTCCAAGAACACAGGAATAAACCAACTCAAAATGCAGCCATAAGTTAACAAGGATTTTCTGGGATTTGTTAGGGCTCCTAAAGTTCCACATAGGGCAATGACCTTATGCAAGTTTCCCCTCTGCATCACCAGGACCACTGAAATATCCCCAATTGAACCAGACCTGCGGAACACTGCCAAATTATTCTGATCCCCAATATCGTGCAATTCCCGGCAAAAGCTTAACTGTGCCAACAGCCTCAATGTGTATTCTCCCATATGTACTGCAGCAAAACTATGCAATGCCTTCATAAATGCATGTACTCTTTCCTCTGAGTACTGAGAAATAAAGAAAAAATATGTCCTATTAACATTTTGAGCAGCACAGAATCAGCTGCGGAAAAGTCTACCTACAAGATTTCCCCGCCTCCAGAGCTCTGAAGCATGCATGGTGGCAGTCATCACTAACTATGATCTCAAACTGGACCTCATATCTTTACTTTATTTGAATACTACAATAAGATAGTTCAATGAATAGTACCATGAGTGTTAAATAATGATCTGCACAAACTAGTATATAGCAATAATAAAGCTATTTAGGCCATGCTTCCCCAAAACTTAGGGAGAGAAAGTGAATGAATGAACTTTCTCATGGCCCTCTCCTGCATCTCCCAGTAGCTGATTTCAAAGTGGTGTTTGGTAGAGAATTGGGAATAAGTTGTCCCTCCTCTTAGATTCACAGCTGATGCTCAGCATGGGGATACCAACAAAATGGGAAAGCAGAGAAAATCATCTATAGAAATATTGGGAAGTCACATTAAAAAAAAAGTAGATTGGTTAATTACAAATTACAAATCTGGCAATACAAGATTCTAACATCTAGCTTTAAAGAATCCATATCTGTGTACAGACAGTCACATGAAACATTTTCCAAGAATTTAGTAAAGTTACCTGAGCAGCATCAATTTTCTTAGCAATGGCCTGCTTTGAGTTGGTCATATCTTCCAGCTTCCGGGCTGCATTCTCCACCTTTGCTGTTAACATATCCAGACCTTGGGATACTTGCTGTGCTTTTTGCATGGCAATGGGCGTGGCACCTTGACCTCTACTCATTTAAAAATACCCAGTATTATTAGCATTATCTCTCTTTTACTTACACACATATACACACTACAGAAATCTATTCTACATGCTTCAAGCGGGGCCAAATCACTGTGCAACTCATTATTGGAATTGATTCTTTGTCTTACGAACTACATACTTGGCTCATTACATTATCATGCCGAATTATCTAATAAGGATGCAGCTTTTAAATCAATTATCTTAAGATCATGGTCACAACAATACTGCTGCACCTCCTGACAGGAGTGAAATTGTTTTGTTATTATTTCCATTTGGCAAAGTTTTTAAATATTTAATTATTACCTGACTCGGAGCTCAGATACTTGGTCAGTCATCTGGCCTAAAGCCTTGGTAGTCCCCAGAATTTCCCTCCGTTCTTTGCCTGCACAAAGTTCTCCAACTTTGCCAGCTTCATCCAGTATTTGTTTGATGGCCTGCTCCCCAGCATCACCTAAAACACACAACAGATCAGTTAAATCTAGCACACATGGCCAACATCCACATTAACAATACCAGTAAGAAAAGAACACTATTTGGCACAAAAACATTTTACGATATCGGACGAGCTAAAAAGCTTGAAATTTGGCCTGGTATCTTAGCTCAGCACCAAAGACTCTTCCTTTATATACAGTGCTATATACCACATTAGCACTACCAGATTGTGTGAAGGTGTGCGGTTAGCATTAGATGCGATTTTGCTTATAGGAAATGCATCATCTAACGATATTCATCACAACTTCTCATGAATTGTTATTACCTGGAAGTGCATTAGGATCTCTTAGCCAGTTTTTGGCCTGGTTTATCTTTGAGTCAATCATGGCTAGAGCTCTTCTCATAGTTTCCGTATCCTGTCAAAATAGACATCAGTTAGCAATACAATATTAGTTGAATGATCAAAAGCTGAAAAAAAAAACAATAATTCACATATCTTGAACTTGGCATTTTTTTCTGGCCAGAAACTACATGGTCTAACTCCTACAAGTTAAACAGTAAATCTTTTAAATGTTCTCAACATTTTGGGTCACTTCTGACTACAATTCAGGAATGGAATGCTAACATTTGTAATGGCATCGCAAGTCTTGCGGTAAATAGTATTTCTCATAATGGAAACTATAAAAAGTAATAAAGAACTGTCTCAAACCAAAGCAGCTGCTGTCAAACTAAAACTTTTAAAGCCGTAACAAAGTTTCTGATTATTGTTAATTTAGGGACTCTGCCATTATATGCAGAACTATATACTACATTAACACCATCAGATTGTGAAGGTGCGTGACTAGCTGTATATTTTATTTTGCTTATTGAAAATGCATCATCCAACTATATTCTATCACAACTTCTCATGAATTTTATGAACTTAAAGAAAATCAACATCAGTCCCACAATGCAAACATATTACATCATACTGTTATTATAAGACAATAAACTGGGAATTTTATCTTCAAGCACTTCCTGAAAAGATTAAGATTTGAAAATGCTGCGATTATTACTTTTAAATAATCAGTTTTGTTTTTCCTTCAGTGTCATCTACTTTCAAATAGAGTTCCACATAACTGGCAGCACACAAACATTTCAATATTTCACTGCACAATGCACATGGCTCCATCTGCTGAATCTCCTCTATGGTAAATGTCACACTGGAACAGCCTTTCATATGGAGAAATTACTGGCAAAATCTCACAAAACACTTCTCTTGTCTGTAAAAATCCCAGGAACCAATTGAGAATGCACAAGGGAAAGAAATCAGTTTATTTCCAATGACCTTTCAACTGGAGGAAAATATTTCATCAGCATTATGAAGGGTGCATGTCAGTTGCAGCTTTTGAGAACCAACAGGTTAGTGTCATATCTAACAGTCTAGTTCCATTTTCTAAAATAGAACTGTGCAAATAGAAGCACATATTTCTATTGCCTTTGTAAATTACCAGTTAATTACATCTCACTATTAAGTGTAATTAGAAAAAACCTACAAAAAAAAGCTGTCCCAGATTGCAATGTTAAACTGCTTCCAAATTTCCAACCCTCCCTGGAAAGCCCTGGTTCCTGATTTCACGACTATCCCCCAAGCTGGCCCAATCACAGCCTTCAGATAAGCTTCAAATCAGCAGAGACCGACCCAGACACTGCCTCCAAAGTGTAGCTGATGGACCAAAGCTTCCCCAACCTCCCCATTCTCGTGAACTAATCTGTGAATGTTATAACTACTGGTTGCCCTCAGTCCATTCATATATGCATATTGTTGCTCCAGACCAGAGCTCTTATGGCCATGTATCTTCTTCCTTTACCCATCAGCCTTGGCAGAGTCAAAAAGCCGTGGGTCCAATCCCCACTCGAGAGACTTGAGCACATAATTCAGGCTGAAACTCCAGTGTAGTACTGAAGGATTATTGCATGGTTAGGCAATCTGCAGTTCACCTGGAACAAGCCCCATCCTACTCATACTCTGCCTCTTCTCGCCATCTCCCCTCAGCTCAATGAGGCCCACTCCTACTCCCTGGAATTTATCCCAAACCCAGCGCCTCACGACTCAACTTCCAATCCTCAGCCAATGCTTGCTGACCATCTCACCATACCCGCCAGCGTTCTCCCCATTTCTTTCGAGGTGTCTTCTTTCACCTGCTTCTCAAAAAATCTTATCCTCAACCAGGTCAGTTCTCTCCACCTATTATATTACCTCCAATCTACCCCCTCTACCCCACCCTCCCCTGCAACCGAAGGTCCTTGGACAATGAATTGCCAACCAACTATATACTCATCGCTTCCACCACTCCTTATTCAAAATAATCCAATCCAATTTCTGACCCCCTCTGGACAAATCAGTGAGACCATCCAAGTCAAAGTCACCAATATAAACCTTTGCAATTGTAACTGTGGCTGATTGTCCCTCCAAAACACCTGAGGTTTTCAACAGTACATGAATGGACCATTCTGCCCTCTTCATCTTGGGTGTGGAGTGCATCTCTGCAGCATTACTGTTTTATGGTTTCATTCATATCTGTCCTAACGTCGTCACTACAACTCACTCTCCTCCAGTGTTTACACAATCACCTTGGCTATGCCTCAGAGCTCCATCCATGATTCCCCCTCTTCATTATTAACATGCTGAATCTACAAGGTAGATTTCTGCATATACACCAACAAAACTCAATTGCATTGCTCAACCTTCACTTGAATAATGTTGCTATACTGTTTGTCCAAAATCAGATTGTGGAGGAGTCGTAATTTTTCCTCAGTTCAACATCAGTAAAATTGAATCCATCCTCTTTGGCTCCCACAAGCTATTACATACTCATGCACAAAGCCCTGCACTCCTATCACTCCTGTTCTTGTCAAGCTACATGTATCCCACCCCGACATCAAAATCCCTACCTCATTTCAAAATCCCTCCAAAGCCATTCACTATCCAATGAGCAATCTTCTCCAACAGTACATCCCTGTGCCCACTCTGCACTCAAGCACTGGATTATTGTTCGTTCCCAAATTGAGCCCTGAACATTTTCCCAGAATTTCTCAATCACCATGGCCCCCACCTTCCAAAGTCTTCTCAATACCCTTCTCTTGCCTCTTGCTCCCCACAAGCTTCAACTGTGGCCCCCCACCCACCCCCTCCCTGATCAGCACCATTCTTTTTCTCCATCATGAAATGCTCAGATATGTTCTGCAGGACTATGCTATGGTGACTGTTGGCAATGGAAGTTGTGAAACATCTATATCAATATTAACATAGTATTTAATTTGCTATTGAACAATGGGCACACTACATTATTGCATCAAATAATATTAATGCCCCTTAGCGGTGTTCTGTCGACAAAAGAATCCCACAACCCTGTAGAAACACTTGAAACATTACGTGGAGTGCCAATTTGAAGTTAGTGTACACAACATTCACTGGCATGAATTCGAGCTCTCAATATTCCCTGCAATGCCTCAACTTTCCACAAATTACTGCTGCTGCAATTTCATTAAAATTTGAATAAACTGCACCAATCTCAGTATGTAATGTTTAAGGGGGTGGGACAAGTCAGCAGTCAAACTACAAAAAGGGACAAATATCTGCAAATGTTTCATGTTGATTCAACTTCATTTTCCCTTATCTTGTTGACTAGGAACCAAAAATATTAACTTGTTAATTTGTTTTCCAGATTATTTTTTTCAAGGTCTTGCAGTTTGGGAAGCTGCTTACTTGGCAATAATCAATGAACACCATAAAAACTACATTTCCGAGCTCTTTGAAACAAGTTTTGAAGTTTGCCAAACTTAGGCTAAGTGCAACCCAAGAAGGCCCTCTTGGCAGATTCTCTCCATATTTTTGCACTGTGTCATTGGCTGCAAAAGGAAATGTAGCTCATTTTTTTTGCAGGCAAATTGCATTTTGCACAGACTTCATCCTGTGATTATTAAACAAACCAGGCCCAGACATTTCTGTGGTAGCTTTTTTTCAAGCATGACCTTCTTTGGTCAAACATGCAAAATATTCTGGTGTAAGCACTAGTCCATTCATCACAACCAAACTTGTGCTGTGACATCCAAGCAGTGCTCATCCAAACAGTGTCTTTTTAATTAAAGCAGAACATGTGGAGCAGCAACAAAACACAGGAAAGCATCTGGTTCTTTTCCAATAGACAAATTAACAGCTTTTAGATGGATGCGAAATACACTAACTGTGTAGATTTAACATACTTTCATTCCAAAATATACTTACTTCAGTGTAGAACACCAAGTTAAAAAGTATTACAACATAATTTATCAATTGTAAACTAAAATCTAAACATTGGGTTGGCAGAGCAAGTGCTTAAAAGAACCTTATGCCTTAATTTGATATTGTTGGCAGTAGAAGCTGCCATTTTAAACAAACATTAGATGAGCTTGGATTACCCCATTCCAAATCTGACACTTAACACTGATGGGCTGAAGAACTGCTGTTGATTTCCATGGGACTATTTGGTATAATGAGAGGCAATAAGTGAACTTAGAGTTTCTATTACTGTCCATAACCTGGAGGCCAGATGGAATGGGGCAGGATTGACGAGGATGAGTGATCAATACTCAGTAAAATACCCTCAGTAAGAGAGTCATGGCAATTATGTTTCATAATTAGTTTCAATATTAAAAAGAATGGTACAGGATAATGCTTGAAACAAACATAAATTCAATTAATTCTAATCACTTGCAGTCAGTACGTTTAATTGCAATAGGCACACCAGCATAAATCAATCGGATACTCTACTCGGTATCACTAATTTTATTATTTTAATGCAATAAAGAATTATACAAGAAGTGCATGCTGGTCAACGGATATCAAAAATACCTGCCCAATATCTGGTCAACATTTATGTGCAAAAGTCACCATATCTAAACTTTGTGCAGAATCAAAGTCAATCTTCTTAATAGTTTAAATGGATATTGAAAAAATATTCAATTGGGTAGATAATATAATAGCTTTAAAAAAAAATCTCTAACCTGAAGGCTTCAAGAGAAAAAAAGTAATGAGACAGTTAGAAAACTATATTCAGTGTTAATAAAATCATGTACAGGAGTCCATGAATTTAGAGACGTGTGTAGATCGACACATGGGGGAAACATTTCAGTGGCTGGACCTCTTCCCTGAAATACAACTGAACTAATGCAATCCAGGCCACTTTCTGAATAATGCATGCAGGATTTCTAACTGTGAATGGAAAAGATCAAATTACAACAACCTTTCAGAGTTTCAGAAAATTACCAAAACTACTTAATTTCAAAAAAGTAGAAGCTGACGCCCCCTTTACATTGTACCGAACATGTAGTACCGAACATGTAGTACCTAAAGGGCATTACCAGCAAGTGGGGGACTGGAGCTAGTATTCCTCATTGTGGAGCACTGGAGGGACAAAGGCTGAACATTTAAAATTATATTTTATGTTTAGTCTAATTATCCTTCTATTCCCATAACATTTTGAATTTTAGTAATTTCTCTTTGCATTCTATTCAATGAGTTAAGATGAGTTCAGTTAATAGGCAAAACTCAAACAACGTTAATTGGAAGTTTAAGCCAACTGCCTCTTTGAAGACCATTGACAGATCAAAAGAGAAATCACTCACGTCTTCAATACACAGACAGGAGCCGCACTATCGCAGCCATTTTAGAATTTTTGGTACTAAAATACATACTTGCGGTTTCATCGCGCACACACTATATTCTGCAGTAGTGCTAAATGCTTGTGTAGTTTTGGTGTGCAGTAAATTTAGTGAAACATTTGATTGATTGAGTAGATAATAGTGTAGCAGGTTGTTTTTTTGTGAGGGGGCTTCACATTTAGCAACAATCTGAAACATTTAACTTAGAGGAGATGCAGTGTTTTAGCACATGACTAGAAACACACGGTTCAATATTCTGCAAAGTACCTATATGCTGGTCTTCAAAAATAAAGAGGGGGGGGGTAAAAAATAATCACACAGAAGTTTAGGATAAAGTCTCAATAACGAGTTTTTAAATAATTGTGTTTTGGCAGGGCCTCACCATTTTGAAAGAGAATAAAAGTTCTGATGTTTGATTAAAAAGGGACAGAAAGCAGAAAGTAGTGGTGTATGGTTGTTTTTCAGACTGGGGTTGTCTTGTTTTGCACACTTTGTACAAAAATAATAAATTGCAGGACAGCAGAGTATTACAGTTTAAACTCTTAATTAAGCATCAGGTCTGTAAGCTTTCTCAATCAATACAGCACCGTGTGGACAAGATGGAGTCAGGACCCCCCCTGGGTCTTCTAAACAAATAGCAGTCCTTACAGATGCCTGCAGGCCAATGGCAACTCAGCATGTGATCACGTGAATATAATAGGTATTCCTTACAGATGCCTGCGGGCCAATGATAATTCAGTATGCAAATGTTACATCCCCTTTCTTTTAAAAGAAAAATGTTACGCATTACTTTTGAACCTTTCTTCTACATAATGTTCTCAGTAGCATCAACATATAAGTAAACTCAACATTTAACTAGCACTAAAAACATCTCAACGTTTCAATAACGATGTACAGTTTTTTTTAGAGCAGCGAACCGCCTACACCCTTTGGCAGTTCACAAGTCATGGATAACTAGGCTTGACCTCTCGTCCCGACCTTGTGTGGTATGGAACTGAGCATGCTCCTGAATCGGTCAACAAATCAGCTTTAGGTAAGTATGATGTGTTTTGTGTATTGCTCTGTTCATCACACTCTGTTGAACTGATCCTCTCGTCGGAATGACGGTGTTGTTCCTTGGTGTTCAGGAGGTGCCTGCGATTGCGGTCGTACACCTGTCCTTCTGGGGTGCGGACGTGATACGATCGCTCAGTGTCAGCTGGCTGGATGACGACTGCTGGCTTCCAGTAGTCATGCGCCTGGATTCTGACGGATTCTCCATTGTGCAACGGCGGCAGTAGTCTAGCTGACCTGTCATGGTATCTCTTGGTGTTGCTGTCTCTGTACACGTTTTGCATGCACTTGCTTGCAGCTGACAACCTCTGGCTGCAGCTGCTGGTTGGTGCTTGGAAGGATTGAGCGAAGTCTGCGGCTTATCAACAGCTGTGCTGGTGACTTGAAGTTGTCAACCGGAGTGTTGCGGTACTCAAGGAGACTGATGTAGGGGTCTCTTTTGTCCGCTGTGGCTTTGTCCACGAGTGTTTTTGCAATCTGGACAGTTTTTTCAGCAAGGCCATTATTTTGTGGGCTTGATATGACATGTGTGAAATCCCATGCCTTGGCAAACGACTCGAGCTCTTTTGATTTGTATTGGGGCCCATTGTCTGAGACTAAGGTCTCTACAATGCCATGCCTGGCAAAGGCTGCCTTTAGCTTGTGGATCACAGCTGCAGATGTGGTGCTGTGAAGCTTGTTCAATTCAAAAAATCTGCTGTAGTAATCAACAGTCACTATGTAGTCCTCATTGTTCCATATTAACAGATCCGTTGCCGCGACCTGCCAGGGCCTGTCTGGGATATGGTGAGGTATCATGGGCTCTGACATTTGATGGGCGGCGTTCTAGACAAATGGAACATTTTCCGACAATGTCCTCAATGTGTTTGCACATTCTGGGCCAAAACATAATGTCACGTGCTCTGTGTTTGCATTTTTCCATGCCCATATGTCCAGCATGAATTTTTGTCAACATCTCTTCTCTGAGACTGGTAGGAATGATGATTTTCTCCCCTTTGAAGACGATTCCGTTGATTTGTGACAGTTCATCTCGGTGGTTCCAGAATTCAGATATGCTGAGGGCTTTCCTCCTTTCCTCAGGCCATCCTTCATGTATGACTTTGCTCAGCGGTGCGAGTTGTGCATCTTTCACGGTTTCTGCTCGGATCTCCTTCAGTTTTGAGTCACTCACAGGTAAGCTGTTGTACACCATGTGCACCTGCACATCCATGCCTTCACTGAGGCTGCTGTCCTGGTAGCTAAGAGACTTTCTGGAGAGCGTGTCTGCGACAGGAATGTCTTTGCCTGGACGGTGAATAATTGTGAAGTCCTACTTCTGTAGCTGAAGGATCATTCTCTGTAGCCTTGGTGGGGCTGCGGCTAGCGGTTTCCTCATGATTGACTCGAGGGGCTTGTGGTCGGATTCCACAATGACTTGTCGGCCATAAACGTACTGGTGGAAACGCTTACATCCAAACAGAATTGCATATAGCTCTTTCTCGATTTGAGCATAGTTGATTTCACTGTCTGAGAGAGATCTGGAAGCGTAGCCAATGGGCTTTCCTTCTTGCAGTAATACTGCGCCTAGTCCGTACTTTGACGCGTCCACTTGTAGTCGGAGCTCTTTGTTGGGGTCGAAGTAGGCAAGCACTGGTCCTGGTTCTCTGGTGATTAGGTCTTTCATTTTCTGAAATGCTGCGTCATGTTGTTTGTCCCACAGGAACTCATTGGATTGTTTGAGCAACTGACGCATGGTTGCTTGATTTCGGAGAGGCTCGGGGCAAACTTGGCTAAGTAGTTAACCGTGCCTAGTACTGTCTCTAGCTCTGCGTGGTTCTTCGGCGGCTCCATCTTCTTGATGGCATTAAGCCGGATCCAGAGAAAATTGCCGCCATCAGTTGAGAGGCGATGCCCGAAATAACTGATCTCGGTGGATCCGATTATGCTTTTCTCGGGGTTGAGCCGGATACCTTTCTCCCGTGATCTTTGTAGCATCGCACGGAGGTTCCCGTCATGTTCCTCTCTATTCCTGCCACAGATGAGGATGTCGTCTACGATTGCGACTACTCCGTCGAGGCCTTCATAGGTTTCGTCGATCTTCCGCTGGAATTCATCCTGAGCTGAGACCAAATGGTAAACGCAGAAATCGGTAGCGTCCAAATGGTGTGTTGAACGTTGTTAACTTAGATGACTCTTCCGTGAGCTTGATAGTCCAGTATCCTGATCGTGCGTCCATTACACTGAAGTAACGTGCTCCCACTAGCTTGGGTGTGATGTCATCTAGCGTTGGTAGAGGGTAGTGAGGGCGTTTGATAGCCTTGTTCAAATCTCTGGGGTCGAGACAGACTCTGAGCTTGCCTGTACGTGGTTTCTCAACCACTACTAACGCGTTGACCCACTCTGTCGGTTCTGTTTCCCGGACGATGATTTCTGTATTCTCCATGCTCTGCAGCTCCTCCTTCAGGCGACTACGTAGAGCAAGGGGTATCCTTCTCGGTGGCAAACCACAGGGGTTGCTGCTGGGTCAAGGTGAATAGTGCATTCACCTGGGAATAGTCAGATTCCTTTGAAAACGTCAGCAAACTCCTCCGTGACTGTCTGCTTCTCAACTGGTGCTGTCAATGATAGCACTAGCTTGACGAGGTCCATGTCTAAACTTCCTTTAGACCTAGCACTGGAGGTACTGGAGTGTCAATAATGTAAAAGTTCACCATCATGTCGCTTTCTTTGTACTTGCATTTCATCACACATGTGCCTTTTACAATGAGCTGCTCACCCCCATAGCCGGTCAGTCTGTGTGAGGTGGGCTGTAGCTCACACTCATCCTTCAAGCTGTGATACTCAGAGGAATTACATTAACCGGAGATCCAGTGTCTAGTTTAAACTTAAGCTCTGCGCCCTGTTTTCCTGTCTCAATATCGGCAAAGGCTTGCTCAGTCTCTGAAATCTGTTTTTTCTGTCACACAGAATCAATAAACAGTTCCACTGCATTTGGCTCTCTATCTGGCATTTGGCTGTTACTCACTGTGTGTACTGCTTTTCCGAAAACAGTCTTGCAAACTTTAGCAAAGTGGTTCCGTTTACCACATTTAGTACATTGCCTTCCTTTGGTAGGGCAGTACTCCTTTTCTCCATGCCAGTTGTTTCCACAATATCCACAGTTTTTGAAGCGTTTTATGTCTGTGTCGCCCATTTTTAGAACTCTCGTTGTTCTTTCTGTTCTGAAACACGCTCTCTGGGCAGTGTTCTTTGGTGTGTGTCTATTAACTGCGTGCACTGTCTGTTCACTCGAGCTGCTCGTGGCGCCGGTTATGGTTTTCAACTGTGCTTGGGCTATCTCGTGCAATCTAGCTATGTCCATAGCTTTGTCCAGCGTTAGCCCGAACCCAACATTCAAAAGTTTCTCTCACTTTAGCTGAATGTATTCCAAACACGATGCGGTCTCTGACCATCTCATCTTTATCTGCATATGCACAGTCTTTTACCAGCAGTTTTAACTCAGTCACGAACTGTTCAAACGACTCACTAGCTCCTTGTACTTTCTCCTGAAACTTGTACCTAGCGAATATCGTATTTGTCTTGGGCATCACATATGCTTCAAAATGGTCAAAATAATTTTTCAGTACCTTTGCTTCATCCGCGGTGAGAGACCATGTGTTAAAAATGTCTCTCCCTTTTACTTCGATCCACAGGAGTAGGTAGCTGCATCTTTCTTCCTCCCCTTTGCTTTTCAGTGGACCCGAAAACATCAACTCCACGTGTTGCTTGAACTTGCTCCATTCTCTAGGTAAGTTCAAAGATTCCCAATTCATTCGAGGTAAGGGAGCTCCAACGATGTCCATTTCAAATCCCTGTTCTGACACCATGTCTTGTTTTGCACACTTTGTACAAAAATAATAAATTGCAGGACAGCGGAATATTACAGTTTAAACTCTTTTAATGAAGCATCAGGTCTGTAAGCTTTCTCAATCAATACAGCACCGTGTGGACAAGATGGAGTCAGGACCCCCTGGGTCTTCTAAACAAATAGCAGTCCTTACAGATGCCTGCGGGCCAATGATAATTCAGTATGCAAATGTTACAGGAGTGTGCAGTGGTGTGTCACCGGGAGTCGGTATTGGATATCTATTAATGACCTGGTCTTGGGTATATGGGGCATTATTTCACGGTGTGCCTACGACATGAAACTCGAAAATGTAGTAAACAGCGAGAGACAGTAATAGACTTCAGGAGGCTTGACAGACTGGTGAAATGAGCAGACACATGGCAGATGAAATTTAACGCAGAAGTGTAGTGATTCATTTTGGTAGGAAGAATGAGGAGAGGCAATATAAACTAATTGGTATAATTTTAAAGGTGGTGCAGGAACAGAAAGACCCAGGAGTGTACGTACACAAGTCTTTGAAGGTGGCAAGACAAGTTGAGAAAGCTGTTAAAAAGGCATACAAGATCCTTGGCTTTATAAATAGAAGCATAGGGTACAAAAACAAGGAAGTTATGCTAAACTTTTCTAAACACTGGTTAGACCCCAGCTGGAGTATTGTGTCCAATTCTGGGCACCATACTTTAGGAAGGATGTCAAGGTCTTGGAGAGGGTGCAGAGGTGATTTCCTAGAATAGTACCAGGGATTAGGGACTTCAGTTATGTGGAGAGACTGGAGTTGTTCTCTTGACCTTCGCTGCTCTAAGGAGGAGTTCAAAATCATGAAGTTTTGATGGGGCAAAAAAGGAACCATTTCCAGTGGCAGAAGGGTCAGTAACCAGAGGACAGAGATTTCAGGTAATTGGCAAAAGAACGAGAGGCGACATGAAGAAAATTTTTTTTTTTTGCAATGAGTTATAATGATCTAGAATGCACTGCCTGAAAAAGGATGGTTGGAAGCAGATTCAATAGTACCTTTCAAAAGGGAATTGGATAAATAGTTGAAGTGGAAAAATTTCCAGGGCTATGGGGAAAGAGCAGGGCGGTGGGACTAATTGGATAGCTCTTTCAAAGCTCTGCACAGGAACGATGGGCCAAATGGCCTCCATCCGCACGGTTTCATTCTATGATTCTATGAAAATGATACTGAAGTAAAAATACAATAGTGTTGACCAGATACACAGCAAGAGTAATTAGCCTCTGATGACTGGTCTTCCACTGTACTGCAAACACACATTAAGCCTTTCCATCATCTACAAGGCACAAGTAAGGAGTGTGATGGAATACTCTCCACTTGCCTGGATGAGTGCAGCTCCAACAACACAAGAAGTTTGACACCATCCAGGACAAAGCAGCGCGCTTGATTGACACCTCATCCACCATCTTAAACATTCACTCCCTCCACCACCGGCGTACCGTGGCTGCAATGTGTACATCTACAAGATGCACTGCAGCAACTCACCAAGGCTCTTTCAGCAGCACCTCCCAAACCCGCGACCTCTTCCACCTAGAAGGACAAGGTCAGCAGGCGCATGGGAACACCACCACCTCCAAGTTCCCCTCCAAGTCACACACCATCCTGACTTGGAAGTATATCGCCATTCCTTTATCATCGCTGGGTCAAAATCCTGGAACTCACTCCCCAACAGCACTGTGGGAGTACCTTCACCACACGGACTGCAGCGGTTCAAGGCGGCGGCTCACCACCACCTTCTCAAGGGCAATTAGGGATGGGCAATAAATGCTGGCCTTGCCAGCGATGCCCACATCCCATTAACGAATAAAAAAAAACTGCCTGAAGTTTACGATGAGGGACCACTTCCCCCCCCGCCCCGCCCCCTCACCTTCTCGGTTTAAGGTGCGAACCATACCAAGGTATCTTTTTGGCACCAACAGTATTCAATCACTGAAGAGACCATTCTCCATGTGCATGCTTGACCAGCCTGCTTGCTCCCACTGGCCAACAGTAGGAGGCGTCACACCAAAGTACAATCCAGTCCTGTTCTCACCAGACATGGTCTTGAGCACATTTCCAGGAGTCGTCACTTGACCAAGAGCAGGAACGTTGTGTAATTTTCCTCCCAACAAGCTTGGGAAGCCTGGAGACATCAATGCCAACTGCGGCACCTATAAAACAACCCTAGCTTAGATCAACAAGCTCAGCACAGACTGAAGACCTTACTGGTCCAATGTGGCTCAATACCACACCAGGTTGTGCATGTCACCAACCAGTAAGGAGAGCTGATTCTTGATACAGGAAACTTTTGAGTTATCCAGAGGCGAACCGTCCGGCAAGCTCGAGCCACCGGCAAAAATCAGGAGCCGTTTTTTATTCTTTTCGTTTCTTTTCTTTGCTTTTTTTGAACAGTCAAGCTCTAAGGTCTGTAGCTAAGCAACAGCTTCAGCTAGAGACGTTACAGAGACGCTTGCCGACTGTTTAGAGGCTGTTGGCAGGGTTTGTTGATTCATACGGAGATGAAAATCTCCGTATGTTTCAACATTAACTCTGGAGTGTCCGGCAGTTTTGAGGGAACGGCAGCAGCTCGGTCCCGTCGGTGCCGGATAGCACAAAGTTTCCTGTAAATGTTATTCAATTTAAGTCCTGAAAATAGTTTTCATGATATTGAAATTTATGTCTGATCCTAGTGGAGATTATGAACAAGCTTTCTTCCCCCTCCAGCCATGCCTCACCCTGACTTTTGCTGGAAAAGAACTTTATTCAATGTCATTTTAGAGATCATGTTATAATCTGTTCTATTCTCAAAGCTCGAAGAGGCATGTTCAAATCATAGGAGATTTGTGGTTAAAAAGCCCCAGACAGGTGACCTAACGGCAAGTTGAATTTTACAAACAGTGTTCAGCATGTGCTAGCCATAACGTTATTTGAAGCAAACTGCATCACACACCAAGGCGGTAAACAGCGTTTGTTCAGGACATGCTTCAGCAGAAAAACGGAGAAAAACAAAAGTGAGCTTACCTTCTACAAGGGAGAACGGAGAAGAAACAAGGAAGAAAGTAAAAATAAGATGCTTGTAATGGTCACAAAGAAGAAAAAAAGTGCAAAAGAAAACTTTTAAAACATGTAACATTTTGACCACAAAATACAGCAGATAGTTTACAAACAAGGTTTTTGAGAGATTTGTAACTTTGTTTCAGTAACACTTATGACAAAGATAAAAACGTAATAAGCATATCTGGCTACTTGCCAAATTTATATTTGCACATTCCTTTTTGGACCAGCTGGCTGATGCATAACAAAAGAGAAGGAAAACATCATCCTGTCTTGAGGCAGGCACTTTACTTTTGTGGAGACACACACATACACATAGCAGGCAAGAGAATTCCATTATACATCAGCGCGCAGGAAACAAAAATATTACTCCTGCCAATATCAAATGACGGATTGGTATTCTATTTGGTATTTTAAGATGGAAATTGAGATTTAATCCTGATTTCTCCTATGTCCCAGCATACCAAGTGAGTAAGCAAGATTCAAAAACGATCTACCATCTGTGGCCCAATGAAATAAATAATAAAAACAGGAATTGTAATGAACCAAGATCCAAGAAGTGAAAACAGTGAAAAATGGAAGAAAAAAACACTACAGGAAGATCATACACTGCAAACACACAAATGTAGCTATGTACATATAACCAGAACCAGCCAATGACTAGTACGATAGCAAAATACTGCAGATGTTGGAAATCCAAAATAACAACAGAAAATGCTGGAAAAACTCAGGTGGTCAGGCAACATCCGTGGAGAGAAATTTGAGTTGACGTTTCGGGTTTGACCCTTCTTCAAAACTGGAGAGAAAAGGAACTAGATCGAAGGCAGGGCTGCGATCGGACAAAAGAATAAAAGAACCAAAAGAAGTAAAAGAGATTAGAAGCTAGACGAGATGGTAATAGGCTGGGATTAGGTGTAAAGTGTACTGGCAGGGCAAAAGATAGCTGCCAGGTGTGAGAGAGAAACAAAAGGAAAGGGGGGGGGGGGGGGGGGGAGGAAAGGAGTGGAAAAATATAAGTAAAAATGAAATAGGGGCCGAGGTTATGATCTGAAATTGTTGAACTCGATATTGAGACCGGAAGGCTGCAGAGTGCCTAATCGGAAGATGAGGTGCTGTTCCTCGAGTTTACGTTGAGCTTCCGTGGAACAGTACAAGAGGCCAAGGACGGTGAGGTCCGAGTGGGAATGGAGCGGTGAATTGAAATGACAGGCGACCGGAAGCTCGGGGTCACCCTTACGGACTGAACGGCCAGGAGTCTTCCCCCCGCACAACTGACCCTTTCTCCCGCTTGCAGAATTCCCATTCTACCTGGACCCCTCCCCCTGGCCTCTTACCCTCTCTAGATCTTTTCATCGCTAACTGCCAACGTGACATCGGCCGTCTCCATTTCTCTGCTCCCCTCACTCACTCCAACCTACCTCCCTCTGAACTTGCAGCACTCCATTCTCTTAGATCCAACCCTGACATTGTCATTAAACCCGCTGACAAGGGTGGTGCTGTTGTTGTTTGGCGTACTGACCTCTACCTAGCGGAAGCTGAACGCCAACTCTCCGACACCTCCTCCAACCTCCACCTGGACCATGACCCCACTACCGAACATCAAACCACCGTTTCCAAGACTGTCACTGACCTCATCTCCTCTGGAGATCTTCCCCCCGCTGCCACCAACCTCATAGTTCCCCAACCCCGCACAGCCCGCTTCTACCTCCTTCCCAAGATCCACAAACAGGACTGCCCTGGTAGACCCATCGTTTCAGCCTGTTCTTGCCCTACGGAACTTATCTCTTCCTATCTTGACTCTATCTTTTCTCCCCTTGTCCAGTCTCTTCCCACCTACATCCGCGACTCTTCGGACGCCCTCCGCCACTTTAACGGTTTCCAGTTTCCTGGCCCCAACCGCTTCCTTTTCACCATGGACGTACAATCCCTCTACACCTCCATCCGCCACCCGGATGGCCTGAGGGCACTCCGCTTCTTCCTTGAACAGAGGCCCGACCAGTCCCCATCCACCACGACCCTCCTCCGCCTGGCTGAACTTGTTCTCACATTGAACAACTTCTCCTTTAACTCCACTCATTTCCTCCAAATCGAAGGTGTTGCCATGGGTACCCGCATGGGTCCTAGCTATGCCTGCCTTTTCGTGGGCTATGTGGAACAATCTTTGTTCCAGTCCTACTCGGGTCCCCTCCCTCACCTCTTTTTCCGATACATTGATGACTGTATCGGTGCCGTTTCCTGCTCTCGCCCCGAACTTGACAATTTCATTCACTTTGCCTCCAATTTCCACCCTTCCCTCACCTTCACATGGTCCATCTCTGACTCTTCCCTTCCCTTCCTCGACTTCTCCGTCTCCATCTCTGGGGATAGGTTATCGACCAATATTTACTACAAGCCCACTGACTCCCACAGCTACCTGGACTACACTTCCTCCCACCCCGCTTCCTGTAAGGACTCTATTCCATTCTCCCAGTTTCTCCGCCTCCGCCAAATCTGCTCCGACGATGCCACCTTCCACACCAGTGCTTCAGACATGTCTTCCTTTTTCCGCAACCGAGGATTCCCCTCTACCGTGGTTGACACTGCCCTCGACCGTGTCAGTTCTATCTCCCGCACCTCTGCCCTCACCCCTGCCCCTCCCTCCCGGAACCACGATAGGGTTCCCCTTGTCCTCACCTTTCACCCCACCAGCCTCCACATTCAACGGATCATCCTCCGGCATTTCCGCTACCTCCAAAGTGATCCCACCACCAAACGTATCTTCCCCTCCCCTCCCCTTTCAGCATTCCGCAGGGACCGCTCTCTCCGAGACACCCTAGTCCACTCCTCTATCACCCCAAACAGCCCTTCCCCTTCGCCTGGCACCTTCCCGTGCAAGCGGAGGAGATGTAACACCTGCCCCTATACCTCCCCCCTCCCCACTGTCCAGGGCCCCAAACACCCCTTCCAGGTGAAACAGCGATTTACTTGTACTTCTCGCAATCTAGTATGCTGTATTCGCTGCTCACGATGCGGTCTCCTCTACATTGGGGAGACCAAACGCAGATTGGGTGACCGCTTTGCGGAACACCTCCGTTCAGTCCGTAAGGGTGACCCCGAGCTTCCGGTCGCCTGTCATTTCAATTCACCGCTCCATTCCCACTCGGACCTCACCGTCCTTGGCCTCTTGTACTGTTCCACGGAAGCTCAACGTAAACTCGAGGAACAGCACCTCATCTTCCGATTAGGCACTCTGCAGCCTTCCGGTCTCAATATCGAGTTCAACAATTTCAGATCATAACCTCGGCCCCTATTTCATTTTTACTTATATTTTTCCACTCCTTTCCTCCCCCCCCCCCTTTCCTTTTGTTTCTCTCTCACACCTGGCAGCTATCTTTTGCCCTGCCAGTACACTTTACACCTAATCCCAGCCTATTACCATCTCGTCTAGCTTCTAATCTCTTTTACTTCTTTTGGTTCTTTTATTCTTTTGTCCAATCGCAGCCCTGCCTTCGATCTAGTTCCTTTTCTCTCCAGTTTTGAAGAAGGGTCAAACCCGAAACGTCAACTCAAATTTCTCTCCACGGATGTTGCCTGACCTGCTGAGTTTTTCCAGCATTTTCTGTTGTTATACCAGCCAATGACTGTCCTGTTAAGAAAACTGTTCAAGAACAATTTATTACACTTCAATAGAGAAGTAAATGAAAGCTTCAGCACCAATTTCTTCCACAGCACTTGCATATCCTACCAAGATTCTCAGGCCTACCTTACTAGCCCAAGCATCCTCATCCCAGGATGTTAGCTGCAACACACGAATGATCTCATTGATTTCAGTACTCATCTTTTCCACCGTGAAATTACGGTTCTTTAGAGCTTCTTCCACTCCTTGGCTTTTGAACTGTTTCGTTGTTACAAAAATCTTAATAGCTGCAAAATGAAAATGTAAAAGCGTGGCACTTAAAGCTATATGTCAATGAGTATTACCACAACCACACACTTGTACATACTCTTTGTACCATAACAGTACGATACAGCAATTGAATACAGCCTTGATTTCAGTTGCTACTTAACCAGTTTTTGATAAGTTGATAACACAGCTATATTTCACATCAGGTAATACTGAAAAGACACAGCAGGTCATTAGTGTGTGAGGGAGAGAAAAGTCAGCTTAATATTTCAGAATGTTCCAAAAGGGTCTTCACCCAAAATATTAACCAGTTCCTTCTATTTTTCTGAACTATGCTGATGAGCCTGCTCTGTATTTTGAGCACTTGCAATGTTTGTTTTCATCTCCATCATCAGCGAACCACTTTGATTCAACAATTGTGGCAACACTGAATTTCCAGGTAGAGTGTTTTCTGCACGATTTAGTGCTTCTCAATTCCCTACACAGTACTGATTATCCATAGGAAATGAAAGATGCTAAAGGTACTCAATTAAACTTATCTGACACCTGTATATTACTTTCATTGTCATCTTCCATATATTGTAACCTATAGTTATGGCTTTCTATTTATTCATTGATATTCTTCCATCTTCTCTGGGTTTGTGACTCCCATGCTAATGAAGTACCTTCATGAAAATCAAACCAAATGGGTGCAATCTTTGAACAAAATTTAACTCCATTCTGAATGCAAAAAACAGAAACTTTAAGTTAATAAACACAAGTTATATCAGGGCAGAGCAATGCAACTTATAGTTCTAAAGGCAATTTATCCAAGCAAGACCTGTATTTCGGTTGAATACAAATTTAACTAAGTCAACACCATAGAAATATGGATTCGAATTATGACTAATAAGCAAAATTGAAGGCTACAAAGGGGATTGAAGGCTACAAAGAAGGGATAGGGAGCACAAAATATCACAACTGATCAGTATTTTCACAATCTATTCATACTGATGGAGTCTGACAGTCAGAAAGTCTAATTCAAAGACAACGCCAGGCATTTGGCTATGTTAATAAAGGAAGGAATCACTATAATAGAGAAATGATATTGGGTCAAAGGAGCAGGATAGTGAAACAGTTTGGGTGGAGATAAGGAATAATAAGGGGAAAAAAACACTAGTGGGTGTAGTCTATAGGCCTCCGAACAGTTGCAACTCTGTTGGATGGAGTATTAATCAGGAAATAGTTGAGGCTTGTAATAAGGGAACAGCTATAATTATGGGGGATTTTAATTATCATATTAACTGGACAAATCAAATTGGGCAGAGCAGCCTTGAGGATGAGTTCATTGAGTGTATTAGGGATGGGTTTCTTGAGCAGTATGTAACTGAACCGACCAGGGGGCAAGCAACCTTAGATTTGGTCCTGTGTAATGAGACAGGATTAATTAAAAATATCCTAGTAAAGGATCCCCTTGGAATGAGTGACCATAACATGGTTGAATTCCATATTCAATTAGAGGGCGAGAAGGTTGGATCTCAAATAAACGTGCTGAGCTTGAATAAAGGAGACTATGAAGGTATCAGAGCGGAATTGATTAGAGTGGACTAGGAAAATAGATTAAAGGGTAAGACGGTACATGATCAGTGGTGTACATTTAAGGAGTTATTTTACAACTTCCAAAAAATATATATTCCACTGAGGGAAAAAAGGGTGTAAAAGAAAAGATAGCCATCTGTGGCTAAGTAAAGTAATTAAGGATAGTATCCGACTAAAAACAAGGGCATATAAGGTAGCCAAATCTAGTGGGAGGATAGAAAATTGGGAAGTCTTTAAAAGACAGCAAAAAATAACTAAAAGATTGATTAAGAAAGGGAAGATAGATTATGAAAGTAAATTAGCAAAAAAATATAAAAACAGACAGCAAAAGTTTCTATAGTTATATAAATAGAAAAAGGGTGGCTAAAGTAAATGTTGGTCCCTTAGAGGATGAGACCAGGAAATTAATGGTGGGAAACATGGAGATGGCAAAAACGCTGAACAATTATTTTGTATCAGTCTTTACGGTAGAGGACACTAAGAATATCCCAACACTGGACAAACAGGGGGCTCTGGGGGGGGGGGGGGGGGGGGGAGGAGCTAAATACAATTAAAATCACTAAGGAAGTGGTACTTGGTAAAATAATGGGACTCAAGGCGAATAAATCCCCTGGACCTGATGGCTTGCATCCTAGGGTCTTGAGGGAAGTGGCGGTAGGGATTGTGGATGCATTGGTAATAATTTTCCAAAACTCCCTGGATTCAGCAAAGGTCCCGGCAGATTGGAAAACTGCTAATATAACACCCTTATTTAAAAAGGGTAGTAGGCAGAAGGCTGGAAACTATAGACCTGTTAGCCTAACATCTGTGGTTGGTAAAATGTTAGAGTCCATTATTAAGGAGACAGTAACGGGACATTTGGATAAACATAATTTAATTGGACAAACTCAGCATGGTTTCATGAAGGGGAAGTCATGTTTGACAAATTTGCTTGAGTTTTTTGAGGAAGTAACATACAGGGTGGATAAAGGGGAACCAGTGGACGTAGTGTATTTCGATTTCCAAAAGGCATTTGACAAGGTGCCACACAAAAGATTATTGCTCAAGATAAAAAAATCACGGGATTGGGGGTAATATTCTGGCGTGGGTGGAGGATTGGCTCTCTAACAGAAAGCAGAGAGTTGGGATAAATGGTTCGTTCTCAGACTGGCAACCAGTAACTAGTGGTGTTCCGCAGGGGTCAGTGCTGGGTCTCCAACTCTTTACAATCTATATTAACGATTTGGAGGAGGGGACCGAGTGTAACATATCAAAGTTTGCAGATGATACAAAGATGGGACGGAAAGTAGTGAGTGAGGAGGACAAAAAAAACCTGCAAAGGGACATAGACAGGCTAAGTAAGTGGGCAGAGATTTGACAGATGGAATACAATACTGGAAAGTGTGAGGTTATGCACTTTGGCAGGAAAAATCATTGAGCAAGTTATTATCTTAATGGCAAGAAACTGGAAAGTACTGTAGTACAAAGGGATCTGGGGGTCCTGGTGCACGAAACTCAAAAAAGTTAGTATGCAGGTGCAGCAAGTGATCAAGGCGGCCAATGGAATGTTGGCTTTTATTGCTAGGGGGATGGAATATAAAAACAGGGAGGTGTTGCTGCAGTTGTACAAGGTATTGGTGAGACCGTACCTGGAATACTGCATACAGTTTTGGTGTCCATACTTAAGAAAAGACATACTTGCTCTCGAGTCAGTACAAAGAAGGTTCACTCAGTTAATCCCGGGGATGAGGGGGTGGTCATATGAGGAGAGGTTGAGTAGATTGGGACTCTACTCATTGGAGTTCAGAAGAATGAGAGGCGATCTTATTGAAACATAAGATTGTGAAGGGGCTTGATCGGGTGGATGTGGTGAGGATGTTCCCAATGAAGGGTGAAACTAGAACTAGGGGGCATAATCTTAAAATAAGGGGCTGCTCTTTCAAAACTGAGATGAGGAGAAACTTCTTCACTCAGAGAGTGGTGGGTTTGTGGAATTTGCTGCCCCAGAAAGCTGTGGAAACTACATCATTAAATAAATTTAAAACAGAAATAGATAGTTTCCTAGAAGTAAAGGGAATTAAGGGTTACGGGGAGCGGGCAGGAAATTGGACATGAGTCTAGGTTCGGAATGGTCATGGCCCGGTGGGTAGTGGAGTGGGCCCAGGGGCCGTGTAGCCTGGTTCTGCTCCTACTGTGTTCTAATTCTGTGTTAGATTTCAGGAGATGGTTTTATTCCTGTTCCTGGCTGGGGTGGAGATCGCCTTTACAGAAGGTAAGTACTGTAGAAAATATAGGGACAGAGTGATCTCCTGGACGAGTTTCGATCGCCTAGATGGGTCGGAGAGGAATTTCCCAGATTTTTTTCTCCCAAATTGGCCATTGGGTCTTTATCTGGTTTTTCGCCTCTCCCGGGAGATCACATGGGTTCGGGTGGATGGAGAGTGATAGAAGATTTGAGGTTAGGATCAGATCAGCCATGATCTTATTGAATGGTGGAGCAGGCTCGAGGGACCGATTGGCCTACTCCTGCTCCTATTTCTTCTGTTATTATCAAACTGAAGAAAACATTTATTTACCTGAAATGAGTACAGGAAGAAGCTCTTTCACTGTGTTCATGGAATTCACCAGCATAACCCTGTGCTCTTGATGAGTCAGTTCCTGTTGTCTTTCATCAATCATCTTAGCCATTTTAGTCATTCCTTAATTGGAGGTGTGAGTGAAAGAAGGGAAGAGAAGCAACAATGGCAGCACGTTAAAACAGAAATGAGAGTCATATTTAGACAGTACATACTATACAAGTTGTTCTTGTGTAATTACGATACACTAAACACTCTAAATGATGCAATACATGTACCTGTATTGTGAACATTGGCTGTACTAAAATATAAATCCTGTAATTAGGTTTCCAATGTTACAAATCGTGAAAGGCGTCGTTGGTAACCAACTCAAGGTTCAGCTGCAGTGCACATTTATGCATCTGGTGTTAATGATAACAACGGGAAGTTATGGGATAACTTGAGGTTTTGGTTTTGCAGCATAAACATTTCCTCTATGCCCGTAAGTCACAACTTTACCTCCTTAAAATAAAGCATTCCTCAAAGTTTCTTAGAGTAATTTAATTTGCAGGTGTTGCTTTACAAATAACTTGACTTCAAGAAAATGGAATTCCTAACCTGGACCCAAGTTTTTAGTGTAGGTCACCAAATCCTCCATAATTTCTACCACTTCAGCAACTGTGAGATATTCCAAGATGCCTTTGCAGACACGAATAATTTTACGGACCTGGGAACAAGAAGTGTTTTTAAAAAGACAAAAATCTAAAAATGTTGAAAGCGACACATAGCATTTAAACCTATGGCATAGTTACACAGAGACTCAACAAAAGTCATATACTGTACATTATGTACAAGAGCAAAACTAGTTTTCATAAATAAATACCTCTGCTTCATCAAATGTCAAGAGCAAGTCTGAAGTTCCAGAAAGAATGCCTCTGGAACCATCAATGAGGTAATCACGTGCAGGTACAGCATATGGATTGTCTTTCAGCATCTGTGCGGCCTGGATCAATTTAGTACAGGCATTTTCAACCCTGTGTATGATTAAGAAAAATGCTCAATTAATACACTAATGGTCATTTTACAGATGGACATAACATAAATAACAAAACCTATGATTTGGCTCTGAACATGCGAGGTCAGGAAGACTACCGTTAGAGGCTTTTAGCTGACATCACCCCCAACTAGTTCACTCTGCTGTTTACGGAACAAAATTGATATCACAAGGCTCCAAAAGAGAAAGATATATTTTAAAATATTTTAATAGGTAAAAATCATACCAACGCCAACTACTTGACTACAAAGTTCCATTTTCTTGGTATGGCATCAGCTCCCCATGTATTTGATCAGCTTTTGTGCCAGCCTTAAGGTAGGTTTTAAAATAGTCAGCAAGAACTGCAGAAGACTCAGATTTAATAAAATGACAGTTCCAATCAGTTTGAAAGTTCCAATCAGTTTGAAAGCAAGTCAGTCAAACACATCACCACGGATGGTAGAAATTATAGATGTTCTATGGGGGTGCCCTGAAATGATAGCCAGAGTATTTATGCATTCCTCTTCACACACAAAATGAACTACAAACTGTACAATACACTCAAACACTGAATTGCTACAAGGTGCCATTTTGGGGGAATTTTTGCACCACTTATCAGCCGTTGAGTTGCCCTTTGAGGCAACAATCCCTTATAATGTAAACAAAATTCCTCTGCTAGCTGCGCTGGGTCAGCAAATGCACACAGCGAAGGGAGCCATTAGGAAAAGCCACCAGGCTAAGAACAGATTCATGCAACAGCTGAGAACTCACTCCAGCAATTTTTAAACACCAGCCAATCTCAAATGCCAGATCTTACTCTGAGAACCTGGCATAATACCAAGGAGCTGGCACAGTACCAGATACCTTTCTCTGCTCAGTGGTGCCCAGTAAAATGAAACAGCAGCCATCATTACACAAATGTCTTGGAGGCAGAGATGTTTTACACAGACTCAATTATACAGTCTCTCTTTTGGACTCCAAGACATAATTTTACATGGCTTACCACAGAGACAACAGATCTTCAGAAACTTACCATTACATGTTAATTGCCACATGGTCCACCAGAGTTTCAAATCCTTATATTGTTCTTTACATCCTATGGCTAGATCCAGGATTCTGAAACTCGGGAGCTCATGTAGCTACCCATTTTTAACTTCCAGAAAGCCAGATACAGAATTTAAAAACAAAACAAAAATGTCAGTGCAATGATGATGTTCTGCCCTCAATGTCTATCACTCCCGATAACGTTAGCATTCAATGGCTGCTGCGCCACAAACTGAACATTTAACAATGCGCTATTTTTGTTGCAATCACGAACAGATTATCTAATTTGGCCTGCTTGGATTATTCAGTACTACACAATCCTAATGCCCACCATCCATTAGACAACTGAGCACATGGGTACAATCAAACATTTTTTTAAAAAGTTATTTGCTACTTTAGCGAATAATGAAATTAATAATTTTATACAATAGGACCAAAATGTGTACATGCTCCAAACACTGCTTTCTACAATAAAGTTCTAAACTTAGCATAAAAACTGCTTCAAAACGGATTTGAAATTCAACCTTAACATGCATAAATCTTGTTCAACAATGGTTAACTAGGTATTGCACAGAAAAGGTCTGTGCAAACATCACTTACTAAGTAATCATGATAACTAACTTGGTTGTTTTCTCTGTTCACATAATCGCATCAGGTTATCAGCAATTGATGACCATATTGGAAAAAAAATTGAACTCAAGAGTGTCAGCCGTGGCTCAGTGGGTAGCACACCCTTGCCTCGGAGTCAGAAGGTTGTGGATTCAAGACCCACTCCAGAGACTGGAGCACAAAAAAAATAATCCAGGCTGACACTCTAGTGCAGTGCTGAGGGAGTGCTGCATTGTCAGAGGTGCTGTCTTGCGGATGAGACATTAAACTGAGGCCCTGTCTGCTCCCTCAGGTGGACGTAAAAGATCCAATGGGACTATTTCGAACAAGAGCAACGACGTTCTCCCTGGTGTCCTGGCCAATATTTATCCCCCAATTAACATCACAAACAGATTATTTCATCATTATCACATTGCTGTTTGTGGGAGCTTGCTGTGCGCAACTTGGCTGCCATGTTTCCTATATTACAACAGTGACTACACTTTAAAAGTACTTCATTAGCTGTAAAGCGCTTTGGGATGTCTGGTGGTCATGAAAAGCGCTATATAAATGCAAGTCTTTCTTTCAGCCCAAGTACAACAAGTTACATGTTTTGTTCAGCACCTGCTTCTTCAATTGTATAGGGTTGGTCTGAAATATCTCAAGAAAGATAATACTTGAAGATTTCTTAAAATTTTCATTAACAAGAACCTGGAGATCAGTCATGTAGAAGACAAAATCAGTAACATTTTGGAAAACATAACATTAAAATGAAGTTTCAATTGAAAAGCTCCCAGCTAACTAAATGGGTAACTAATGAGAATATTTATTGGTTAATTCCTCCACCCCACCCCACAAAATGTTTTTTTTTTTATTGTGGTTTGGGGCATAATAAGCACATGACTTCAAAAAAAAAGTCCAAAATACAAAATATAAACTGAAGCTGTAATAGCATCAAGTTCCATAGACAGCTACTCCAACTGCCATCACAGCAGGCTTTTCAATCATTTTGAAACATTTGGTTTTATGAACTCCAAAGTAGATACGAAATGTGATCTTGAAGGCCAAACTTCAGGATTCAGCCTTATAACAGCCTTATCATCACGTACCAAATACTGGCCTGAATGCTAAACAAAACAACTTCTAACATTCCACAGAATGACAGACCTCCCAACTGAAGTCACAATCTACTTGGTACATCAAAGGCGGAGACACAAAATGCATAATATTACTTCACTGAGCTTTGGCTCCCAACAATCTTCACTGCTCAGTGAAACTGAGGAGTCGCAGATTTGGTGGGAGCTAATGATCAGTGACAGAACACTGCATTTTAAGCCACCGTGCCATAAAATGTAGAGAAAATTATAGCTATGCTGTTGACATTAGAATACTGTCAATTCAAAAATAAGATTCAAATTATGGAGGCGGGACTCCCACTTGTAGTTTTAGTCCCGCCTCCATCGACTTCTGGCCAACCCACGCTATTTTTCCTTGATTGACCTTGTTAAGCCTGCCCAGCGGGCTTAGCAGGCCAATTAAGGGGAAGCCGGTTACAGTGAACGTCAGCGTATGACGTTTATGAATTGTCATCGTTTGACAGCTCTGTGAAGCTGTCAAACACTGACATCCTATGTTGTTTGATGAGTTCTTGTATTCAAGACTCATCAAACCTCTTTTGTGAGCAGAAATTAGATGGTTGTTGGAGAATGCAGCAGCCATCTGTCATCTCTGCCGGTGAGATACGAGACTCTCCGCATCCCCAACGTTTGAAGCCTGCAGGAAGAAACAAAGGTAAGTAAACATTTTGTGTCACTTTCCACTCACCTCACATACTTACCTCTCCACACTTGCACCCATCACTTACCTTCACAGCGCACTTTTGGACCCCTGCAACTCCCGCAGACCCACTGCTCCCCTCGCTGACCCTGGCGGGGTTCACAGCTTTCGGGAAGCCCGCACCTGCGTGGGCAAAATGGGGATAATCCTCTTATCTGCCTGTTAACTGGCAGTTAAGTGGCTGCAATCCCCTTACCGCCTCCAGGAGATGGGACCCGGCGCGGGTCGGCTACCCCTCTCCCGGAAAGATGGCACGGAGGCGGGTTGGGGCGGGATGGGCACCCGCCCCCAGATTCTGCCATTTTGCCAGCAGTCCCACCTCCAAACCCGCCTCCCGCCTCCCCAGGGCTGGCAAGATCGCACCCTAAGTGTTGTAGCACTTCTATTTTAAATGTGAACAGGTTGAGCAAAGTGCAGCTGAAATTCTGATCAATCACACCCAATCTGCCAAACACAATGTGGTACAGCGTTAAAGCTCACTACAACATCCATCACACTTCAACTGATTTGGAAGCAGGTAGGATTGAATGAGGTTGGGTAGGATGTCCTAAAATAAAACCCACACACTAAAAAAAAATCAATTAAATTAAAGAAGGTTTGACTCCTCCTAATGAGTGAGCACAAGAGCTACTCCCAAGCCTTCAGCGCCATTTTTCTGGCAGGCACTGGGAGATAGAAACATAGAGATAGGAACAGGAGTAGGCCATTCGGCCCTTCGAGCCTGCTCCGCCATTCAATGAGATCATGGCTGATCTTACCAGTTCAGTACCCCGTCCCCGCCTTTTCTCCGTAACCCTTAATCCCCTTAGCCTTCAGAAATATATCCAATTCTCTCTTGAAAATATTTATTGAATTAGCCTTCACAGCCCTCTGTGGCAGGGAATTCCACAGGCTCACCACTCTTTGAGTGAAGAAATTCTTCCTCATCTCTGTTTTAAATGATTTGCCCGCTATTTTTTGACTGTGGCCCCTGGTTCTGTGCTCCCCGGCCATTGGAAACATTCTCTCTGAATTCAGCCTGTCCAGGCCTGCCATAATTTTATATGTTTCGATGAGATCCCCTCTCAATCTTCTAAACTCCAGTGAGTACAAGCCCAAACTATTTAATCTCTCTTCGTAGGTCATTCCCGCCATTCCAGGTATCAGCCTGGTGAATCGCCGTTGCACTCTTTCCATGGCAAGAACATCCTTCCGCAGATGGGGCGACCAAAACTGTACACAATACTCCAGATGCGGTCTCACCAGCACCTTGTACAGCTGTAGTAAGGTATCCCTATTCCTATACTCGAACCCCCTTGATATGAAGGCCAACATACCATTTGCCTTCTTAATCGCCTGTTGCACCTGCATGCTCTCCTTCAGTGACTGGTGCACAAGAACACCCAGGTCCCTCTGCACTTCCCCATCTCCCAATCTATTGCCATTTAGATAATAATCTACCCTCCTGTTTTTACCCCCAAAGTGGATAACCTCGCATTTATCCACATTATAGTGCATCTGCCACGTATCCGCCCATTCCCCCAACCTGTCCAAATCGCACTGTAGCCTCCTGACATCCTCATCAGAGCCCCACCCCTCCTCCTAGTTTAGTGTCGTCAGCGAATTTGGAAATATTGCATCCAATTCCCTGATCCAGATCATTTATATATATTGTGAACAGCTGGGGTCCCAGGACAGATCCTTGCGGCACCCCGCTGGTCACTGCCTGCCACTCCGAAAACGAGCCGTTTATTCCAACTCTCTGTTTTCTATCCGCCAGCCAGTTCTCTATCCACGTTAATACTTTGCCCCCAATTCCATGAGCCTTAATTTTGCATGATAATCTTTTGTGTGGAACCTTATCGAAGGCTTTCTGGAAGTCAAGGTACACCACATCCACTGGCTCTCCCCCATCTATTTTACCAGTTACTTCCTCAAAAAATTCCAGCAGATTAGTCAAACACGATTTACCCTTTGTAAATCCATGTTGACTCTGTCCGATCCTTTCCCCATTTGTCAAGTGCTCCGCTATTTTATCCTTAATAATGGACTCTAGCATTTTGCCCACAACCGATGTAAGGCTTACTGGTCTATAATTCCCTGCTTTCTCTCTACCCCCCTTTTTAAATATTGGGGTAACATTAGCTACCCTCCAATCCACGGGTACTGTTCCCGAGTCAATGGAGTTCCGGAAGATGATCCTTAGAGCATCTGCTATCTCCAGGGCCACCTCCTTAAGTACCCTAGGATGTAGTTTATCAGGCCCCGGGGATTTGTCGGCCTTCAGTCCCCTCAACTTACCCAACACCATATCCCTAGAGATACTAATTTCTGTCAGCTCCTCCCTCTCATTAGTCCCTATGTTTGCCGATATTCCTGGGAGGTTATTTGTGTCCTCCTTTGTGAATACAGAACCAAAGTATGAGTTTAATTGGTCTGCCATTTCCTTATTCTCCATTATATATTCTCCCGAATCGGACTGCAAGGGACCGACTTGGGATTTTACCAGTCTTTTCCTCCTGATATACCGATAAAAGCTTTTGCAGTCTGTCTTTATGTTTGCTGCAAGTTTACTTTCGTATTCTATTTTCCCCTTCCTGATTAATCCCTTTGTCCTCTTTTGCTGTATCCTGTACTGCCCCCAATCTTCCGGTCTGGTGCTTTTTTTTGCCAGTTGATATGCCCTTTTTTTTGATTTTATGCTGTCCCTAATTTCCCTCGTTATCCACGGTTGAGTCACCTTTTTAGGTTTATTTTTATGCCAAACCGGTATAAACATGTTCTGGAACTCTTCCATTCTATCTTTGAATGCTTGCCATTGTCTATCCACTGTCAATCCCCCCAGAAACACCACCCAATCAATCTTACCCAATTCCCGTCTCATACCCTCGTAATTCCCTTTATTTAAGTTCTGGACCTTAGTCTCTGATTCAATTTCCTCACTCTCCATCTCGACTGAGAGCTCGATCATATTATGATCGCTCTGACCCAAGGGGCCTCGTACAAGAAGATTGCTGATAAGTCCCTTCTCATTGCACAATACCCAGTCTAAAAACATCATCAGCCGGCAATTCACCTCCTCATGGAGGAAGTACAACAACTCTGATCATCAGCAAGCCGTGTCCCACCACTGTCCGATATGGTTGCAAGAAAATGTATTTCCTTCTGGTTAAATTGTCCTGTTCCCTCTCATAGGCAGCCTCCCTAGTTGCATCCTATACAAACTGCCACACATCCAAACTTGACACTCACATGCTGTACATACCAAGTCCCACTCATCCATCACACATGACCTCTACACCTTCCACGAGTTAAATGCCCAGCACTTAGATTTCAAAATTAGCGTCCTGGTCTACAAATGTCGCAATGGCTTTGCCCCAACCGATCTATGGAACCTCTCCAGCTCTGTGTCGTTATCTACACCCTCTTCTCATCAAACTATGGACTACAGCAAGTTTCTCTTCCCCTCTCTCCACCACCATGGTAGAAATTTCACCTGGCCTATCCCCAACTTCTGGATTTCTCTTGCTACACACGACCGCCTTGCTCCACATCTTCAAAAACCCTCGATATACATCCCTTCAATCCCACCTTTGGTCACTTAACTCTTGTTCAGTTTCCACTTTGCCAAGGAGCATCTTGGGATGTCTTCTGGTGTTAAAAGGCACTAAATAAGTGCAAGTTGTTTTTGGACAAAGGCAGTTGAAAAAGTAATACACAATTTAGATTTACCAAGGTGAACTTGAGACTATCAAATAGCATGCTTCAGATTCTATTAAAGCTTTTGAGAAGTCAAAAAAACCAAAAACATTTTGCAGGTCAAGTGTCAGGTCACCATCTATGTGGTCAGGCGTGGTGCAGAAGTCTTACTGTTGACTGTGGGTTAGCAGTCACGAAGCTCAGATGATCAAGACGTAGAATCAGTTTGGGTAGTAAGGGAAAGAAGTCACTAGTGGGAGTAGTCTATATGCCCCCTAACAGTAGCTACACTGTAGGACAAAGTATAAATCAAGAAATACTAGGGGCTTGTAAGAAAGGTACTGCGATTATCATGGGCGATTTTAATCTACATATAGACTGGACAAATCAAACTGGCAAGGGTAGCATTGAGGACAAGTTCATGGAATGTATTCGGGATGGTTTCTTAGAATAATACGCTGTAGAACCAACCAGGGAGAAGGCTATTTTAGATCTGGTAATGTGTAATGAGACCGGATTAATTAATTATCTCATAGTAAAGGATCCTCTAGGGAACCATAACATGATAGAATTTCAAATTCAGTTTGAGGGTGAGAAACTTGGGTCTGAAACTAGTGTCCTAAACTTAAATAAAGGCAATTACAAAGGTATGAAGACAAAGTTGGCTAAAGTAGACTGGGAAAATAGATTCAAGGGCAAGACATTGAAGGAGATATTTCATAACTCTCAAAGATTTATTCCAGTGAGAAAGAAAGACTCTACGAGAAGGATGAACCATCCGTGGCTAACTAAGGAAGTTAAGGATGGTATCAAATTGAAAGAAAAGGCATACAACGTTGTGAAGATTAGTGGTAGGCCAGAGGATTAGGAATTTTTTAGAAACCAGCAAAGGATGACTAAAAAAATAAAGAGGGAGAAGATAGATTATGGAAGTAAACTAGCAAAAAATATTTTTAAAAAGACAGTAAAAGCTTTTACAGGTATATAAAAGGGAAGAGAGTAGCTAAAGTAAATATTGGTCCCTTAGAGGATGGGACTGGAAAATTAATAATGGGAAACAGGGAAATGGCAGAGACTTTGAACAAATTTTTGTATCGGTCTTCACGGTAGAAGACACTAAAAGCATCCCAATAATAATTGATAATCAAGGGGCTATAGGGAGGGAGGAACTTAAAACAATGACCATCACGAGAGAAAAAGTACTAGGCAAACTAATGGGACTAAAGGTTGACAAATCCCCTGGACCTGATGGCCTACATCCTAGGGTCTTAAAAGAAGTGGCTGCAGAGATAGTGGATGCGTTGGTTGTAATCTATCAAATTTCCCTGGATTCTGGAAAAGGAGGGAAGCAAAGAACAGGAAACTATAGGCCAGTTAGCCTAACATCTGTCATTGGGAAAATGCTGGCATCCATTAAGGAAGTAATAACAGGACATTTAGAAAATCATAATAAAACCATGTTGACTCTGCTTGATTGTATGAAAGAGAAATCGTGTTTGACAAATTTACTGGAGTTCTTTGAGGATGTAATGAGCAGGGTGGATCAAGGGGAACCAGTAGATGTAGTGTATTTGGATTTCCAGAAGGCATTCGATAAGGTGCCACATAAAAGGTTACTGCACAAGATAAGAGCTCACGGGGTTGAGGGTAATATATTAGCATGGATAGAGGATTGGCTAACTAACAGAAAACAGTTGGGATAAATGGGTCATTTTCCAGTTGGCAAACTGTAACTAATGGGGTGCCACAGGGATCAGTGCTGGGGTCTCAACTATTTACAATCTATATTAATGACTTGGATGAAGGGACCGTGTGTATTGTAGCCAAATTTGCTGATGATACAAAGATAGGTGGGAAAGCAAGTTGTGAGGCGGACACAAAGAGTCTGCAAAGGGATATCGATAAGGTGAGTGGGCAAAAAATTGGCAGATGGAGTAGAATGTGGGAAAATGTGAGGTTATCCACTTGGTAGGAAAAATAAAAAAACAAATGATTATTTAGATGGAGAGAGACTACATAATGCTGCAGTACAAAAGGGATCTGGGGGTCCTCGTACATGAAACACAAAATTAGCATGCAGGTACAGCTAGTAATTAGGAAGGAAAATGGAGTGTTTTCCTTTATTGCAAGGGGGATGGAGTATAAAAGTAGGGAAGTCTTGATACAACTATACAAGGTGCTGGTGTGATCACACCTGGAGTACTGCGTGAAGTTTTGGTCTCCTTATACTCCTCTCTCACCTATACTTGCATTGGAGACAGTTCAGAGAAGGTTCACTAGGTTAAATCCCAAGATGAAGGGGTTGTCTTATGAAGAAAGGTTGGGCCTATACAGTTTAGAAGAATGAGAGGTGATCTTATTGAAATATACAAGATTCTGAGGGGACTTGACAGGGTAGATGCAGGGAGGATGTTTCCCCTTGTGGGGGAATCTAGAACTAGACGGCACAGTTTCAGGATAAGGGGTCGCCCATTTAAAACGGAGATGAGGAGGAATTTCTTCTCTGAGGGTCGTGAATCTTTGGAATTCTCTACCCCAGAGAGCTGTGGAGGCGGAGTCATTGAATATATTCAAGGCGGAGATTGACAGATATTTGAGCTACAGGGGAGTCAAGGGTTATGGGGAGTGGGCGGGAAAGCGGCGTTGAGGCCAAGATCAGCTCAGCCATGATCTTATAGAATGGCGGGACAGGCTCGAGGGGCTGAATGGCCTACCCCTGCTCCTATTTCTTATGTTCTCATGAGTGAACACAAATCAGGCACATCTCTTAAGTATACGTGGACAGCTGTTGACAAAGCAGTGGATCTGGACAAACTATTCGACTCTCCCAATATCAAGTTACATAATGGAAGGTGGTGAAGGGGGGGAAAAAAAGGGGTAGAGAAAGGAGTCTGGGAAATAAATGAAACTGAATACAAATTACTCTTGGAAAAATCCACAACCTTTCCCCAATATGGATCCAACATGATTAAAACTATTACAAGTACCAGACCCATTAATAAGATCATTGCTTGGTACAACTGAAATTATGGATGAGCATCATAAGCCTATTTTGAGTAAATGTAACCCAACACTCACTTGATGAAGGCTGGTGGCATATCCCTCTTCATGACCTGGTCTTCAGTCGTCTGTACAGTTTCTTTCCCAACCTGAAACAGATAAATAAATAAGTTGCTTATAATATTCATCATGCACTTTTATCACCATGCACAATGCCAATGGACTAGATGATACTGTAACTTGAAAATAAGCATTGTGGAATCAAACAGATATCGAACACGCTCACACAAAAGATATTTATCATTTCAGGAAAACCATCTACCAAGCACATGGCTTTTCCCAGAATAACGCAGAAGCAAACTAGCCTGTATTATATAGGCCTTCAATTTATTTATTTATTTTTTAAAAAACATATCCATCTTTAATAGCCTGAGCACCACATAAGCCTCGTTGACAACACATTTAAAAAGTTAACAATTACATTAACTCTGCAAAGCATTACTTTATTTTGACTTGACTTATTAGCGCATCAACAATCACCCCAGACCAGGCCCCTGCTCTCTCCTTGCCTCACTCGCCATACGCTGCTCTTCCTTCTTCTCCACTGCCCTCTCTCTAGCCCCCCTCACTATTATAAGCATTAGGTATAAATAAACTGCCTATTCTCAGGTTAGTGTCAGGGAACCAATGATTAGGCGGATCACGGGATGAGGGCAGGCAGACGACATTGCCAACGGGTGAGCCCGCACATCCAAGGCCCAAGGGGATCAGGAAAGGATGGAGGGCGACTTGAGGGGCAGCATGGGAAGCAGCAGAATCACAGCCAAATGTCGGTGGAGAAAAGGACATCAAGGTCGGCCTGGGGTGAATGGGACAGGCAAATTAAATTTAAAATCCTACTTGCAGTTATTTGGCCCAGGGAATAAAATTTAATTAAAGATTTACCTACAGTGCCACCTAGACAAGCAGAACTAGGAAACAGCTTGGAGGAGCGCCTGGTGTTGGGAGAATTGAAAGTTAAGTATAATGCAAGTATACACAGCAGTACCAAAGATTGAAAAGTGAGACACGGAAAATAAGTGTGCAGATAGGAAGTGTGCAATATACATTATAAAATGGATTTCTCCTCCCTCTGCTTTTTGACCCTTTTTCTCCACTTTCCACACTCTTCCATTTTATGACAGCATTATAGGCTGCAGACTCACGTTAACGGCTCTATAAAAATGCAAGTTGTTCTTGTTGCTGCAGACTTAACCAAAGGCATTTCAGTGGTCCTCCAAAAATGGGGGAAGGGGGTACAAGTAGACAATCACTTCATGAAATTATTCAGGAGTTCCAAATATGTCCCCTGTTCCACCTAGTGTGATTCTCCAATCTTCCTGGAAGCAGATTGAAAACAACTTGCACTTATATAGCACCGTTAATGTAGAAAAATGGTCCCAAAAACATCCCAAGGTGCTTCACAAGAACATTATCAGACAAAATTTGACACCGAGCCACGTAGAGATATATTAGGACAGGTGACCAAAAGTTTGGTCAGAAGAGGTAGGTTTTAATGAGTGTCTTAAAAGGAGAGGAGAGGTGCAGAGAGGTTTAGGGAGGGAATTCCAAAGTTTAGGACCAAGGCAACTGAAGGCACGGCCGCCAATGGTGGATCGATGAAAAGGGGGGCTATGTAAGAGGCCAGAATTGGAGGAGCACAGAGATCTCGGAGGGTTATAGGGCTGGAGAAGGTTACAGAGATAGACAAGGCCATCATTAAGGCCATCATTAAGCCACTTTATTTTACATACAGCAAGTGAACATACAGTTGTAATCAAATCTCACTTTGATACAAGTACAGAACCCTCATGAACAATAGAAATACACCACATTTGTAGCTCACTTAAACTTTTCCTGATCCCGATTAACTGACTACCCATAAGTCTCTCACTTTGCGTGCACAGGAAATGGAAGGGCTGTGCCTCCGACTCCGTTCTCGTTCAGTGATTCACCAGTAGGCCGGTCAACCGACTAACTACCCGCTCTCGTAAGAGATATTCTCAGCAGACACCTCGTGCTGGGCTCACATGAATAGAATCACCCCCACCATAATAGGTGTGGATGTCTTTATGTCAGCTGAGATGAAATAATAAATTGCTTAATGTCCCCAGTTGTTGGCAACCTTTACAATTAACATGCCAAGCCCCTCCCCACGCTGTCGGAGTCTGTAGTCTGTGGCTTTTTAAAATTCAATGTTTTAAAAACACAATCTTGAAATATAACTGAATACCAAATCTTTTCTGTGGGAAAAAGTGTGATATGCAATTTCATAGTTTTATAATATAAAACTGTTCAAATTAGCAAACACCCATGTTTACACACAAAATTCCATTTACAGTCTAACGTTAATGGTCTGTATCAGTTTTGCAGTCTTCTCATTTTTAGAATTAACATAATTAAAAACAGATGGGAATCAAGCACACTATGCAGTTCAGAACAAACGTCATTAATCTATAGCACCTTAACAAGTGATTTCACTGACTGGTTATTTTCAAGAAGGATACAAATCTATTTAAAGTCTTGCATATACGGTATCACATTTTAAATATCTGTGTAGTACAAATAAGAGTCACACTTTTCTGATTAAAACACTCCCATTTCAGATCGGAAACACACTTCCCCACCACCTCCCTCACCGCCCCCGCCTCCTGAACAGTACCATTAGAGATGGTGGAGTTTACAAAATGTTTGGTTGCCATTTTTAAAAAAATGTTTCTTTTAAGAAACTCAGAAGCATTTGATAGTCTGTTTAATCCAAGTACCTGTATCAGGATCAAATATTTTCCTTTCCACACAAAGATTCTCAATAATTCTTGAATTCATCTGAAAGTCACCTTTGATGTTCCTTAATCCAAATTGTGTGCCCAACATAACGAACGTGTGGAAAATACTCAAGTAATTATTCTCTCTGAATTTTGGTAGATTCTTGCCAGTTTTTCCATTTAACAACAACATTCAATCGTTTTCAAAAGCAATGGCACCATAAACATTTAAAGCACAGAAGAAACAACAAACAGCCACTTGGGCCATTAACCTACTCATTCTATGAAGTATGTACAATCTACCAATCATGGGTTCTACCCTATTTAGTGAATCTAATTTGACCCCACCTCCCCCAAAGATAAATCAAGACAATCTCCAGAATACCTACAGATACCAACATCAACATTACGCAATCCTGGCCTGTTGCTTTCCAACAGCGACATGAACTTGGTTCCAGCAATTACGTATGTGCCCATTCTAAAGCTGAATGAAATAGTGCTCTTAAAACCAAACATGCATTATTCTTCCCCATCAAGGAGATGTGCACATCTGTCAGATAAAAAATAAGCAAGTCTAGCTGTGGGAGTCTCCCTTCATTACTTAGAATTGTCAGTCTCAATCATTCTAATGGCCTTCTCTAAACTCTCCAACACATCAGGCTCTTTTTGAAAACATCAGGCTGGAGCACTAAATATTCCAAAACAACTTCATCAAAAATCTATGGCATCATAATTTGATTTGAAGTCAAATGCTCTTTAGAGACGACCAAACATGCAGTTAGTCAGAATTAAGTTGACATTCACTAGAAACTTTTTACGTCTTATTACACCCAAATTCTTTTCCACTATTGTTCACAGACAACCATCGTGTCATGCACATTTTACATTCCCCATTACAATATTCATAGCCTCACCTTTAATCTGCATTAAAATTCATCCGCTGTTCATTATGCTTTATGCTCAATTTGTCCAGGTCCTGCTAAATACCAATGTCTCTTATACTCACTGCCTGCTGTTTAGTGTAATCAGCAAATCTGTAATATTAAAAGAACCATCCTCCAGATCACTTACAAATACTGTGAACAGCAGGGAACTGAGAATAGACCCTTCTGGTGCTCCGCTACTCAGAAATTAAGTTCATTTTCAAAGTACAGTATGTAGCCTATTTCAAAATTTAAGTTACAAACTCAAACTACATTGAGCATTCGAACAGGATTGAGATATTTGATATTCACAGGCCAATTTTGCACTGTTACCTGCTTCAGTGGTGGCAGGTTCGAGTGCCATTCCACATGACAATCTTAATGGTGATAAACAGTTCGAACATTTTTTAAAAAGTGAGGAGGAAAAATCCACAACAGTTATCTAATCTGATTTCATATGAAATTTTTAATCCAGTTTTACTCTGACATTTTAAATCAGTTTTGATTTAATTCATGTTTACAATTGCTAAAACATCAAACTCTACAGTATAAGCCAGTGAAGTTAGGCAGTTTTGTGTTTTACATATCATCTGTGGAATGTGCCACGAAAAGTGCATGTTCAAAGGTTAGGCTGAACATTCCGGGAGCTTTTACTTTTTGGGGGCCACCAAGGCGGAATCGAGTCAAGTTATCTCTTGCTTGGAGTTTTTCTCCTCCCGAGTTTGTTACAAATAAGTGGATCTTGCTCAAATCCATTTAAAATAAAATCAAACCGTGGCTGCTGTTTTAAATTGCTAGACATCAACATTTCTTGTATTGTGCGTGACTAAAGCTTTTCATCTTTGCAAATGTCCAGAAGCTCTGAATACGTAATGATTTCGCGTAGACACTCATTCTTGTTGATTGGATCATGAGAAATCCTTGCCAGTGTATAGGATGTATTTAAAATTATAGACCATGGCTTTTGTAATTTTGAAATACAATATAATTAAGCATCGGTTTACACAGGAACCCATAAACATCTGTGAGCACCTCTTTGCCAAGGCATTAACATTCACCATGTTTTGCAATTATCTTATGAATGTAAACCATTAAGATTTGCCAGAAAGGATGCCGCTGATAACCAACAGGTTAAAACTGTAATATCTTTCAGTTTGGTGAGGTCATAGAAAGGCAGAATTTGTGAATCCCTAGACTTTGGTAATTAAAGAGTTGAAAGGGGTAATTATTAACTTACCACATATACTTTTGTTCAATTATAATTGTACTAAATAGTACCTGCCAAACTCTTTCATGCTTCATATTTCCACTGAATTGTAAATAAATCTATTAAGTTACGTTAACCTGTGGAAACTCTGGTCATTGTGCAACATCCACCTACACAACTCAAAGCTGATTAATCCAGTCAACAGATTAATACATGTGGATCATTGTTGATCGTAGAAAATCACAAAACTCTGCTAGGCAAGAGAAGCTATACAAAAGAAAAATATACAGGTTTGCAATCATCGAGGCCTCAAATCTGCTTACGGAACCAAGAGCAACAGAAAGTCCCTAAAAACCCAAAATTTTAACAATGAGAATTTTAGTTATTTTAGGCAATGATCATTGTTCTTCAAAAGGAAAACCAAATTATTATTTTTTCACTTCATTTTTGTCTACTGAAGCCAAGCGTCCAAATACGGAGTTAAATCTTTTACAAAAATGAGCAATTATTACTTTGTACTTAATTGCCACCAATTCAGCATTAAATTCTGAATGTTCATGAACCCAACTGTTGGGTGGAATACTTGGCAAATTGAAGTTTACCAGATCACAAATTAAGAACCACTACCGTATAATTCAGGTTGAGATTCAAACATCCTGCCAGCATCACCAATTTAAACCGAGCCATAAGTTTCAAACAGCACTGGAAGATGACAAATAATCACCCAAGTAACTGAAATGAGTGGTTTCCAGAACTCTTGGTTTTCTCTGAACTCTGCGTTACACACTATAATAGTGCTGTAACCACCACCTACAAGTGCAATTATTCCAGAATTTAAAAAAAGTTAGACAAATCACAATGGTACAAATAGCAATAGGGCCTAGTAAACTGAATGCATTATAATCTTGATTCTCCAACAATTTCCCTCATGCACCAAGGCACATTTCAGACAGTAGGCAAAGCCTGGGGCGGGGAGAAAAAAAAGGGAAACATATGTAGTTAACGCCCGAGTTTCAAAGTCTTGAGTCAAGCCAGCTCTCGTGTTCTCTGCCACCTTGATCTTGAATCTAACTAGAATCAGGTAATGGTCTCTCTTCACCAAAAGATAGGGGAAAATAAGTCAAAAAATAGGCAGAGATTTTTGTTCAAAAGTAAACCATTTCATAAGATTAATAAATTTAACTAGTTCTTGAGGATAACACAAGTTCATCACTTCAAATTTCTGAATGAGTTATTAACAAGGCAATGAAAGTTATTTTCTTCAACTGAACCAGAGTTCACATCGAATGCCATTATATTGAAATGCACAGACAGCTCCCAGAATGCCCATTTTTGAAAATAATATCAAGAGTTTGATGAAAGAAACGAGCAAGTCAGTTGTGAAGCTCGGTGAAAATCTGGTTAAGGGCTTTACGTTATTGTGGTGTCAAGGCACTATTCAGAAAGTTGAACAGTTAACACAGCAAACAAATGCCCTATTTCTATTTGTTGCACAAAGGTTTAAATGAAAACAGCACATCCATTGTGAATATGAAGGTACTGAACACGCAGCACCATATCAGGTGATGGTTTCAAATTTGAAGGTTAGCACATTAAACAGAACCTTCAGCATACCAACCATTCCTCAGGGGCTACATCAAGCCCAAAGCAGCAACATACTAGTTCTTTTGAAATAGTCCACCATTACATGTGCTAGAAAATAATTTTCAGTCTGTAAATATCAAGTTGCTAGGCTTCATACAAGCATATATTTCACATTGTAAACACAGCACTTGATGACAGCCTCAAGTATTATCGTACTGACATGCATGCGCCACAGACCAAGTTTAAAGAGTTTCTGACAATTCCCCAGTGAGCTTCCAATCTCATCAGGGATCATTGGATTGGTGGCGTTAACAATTAATAATAAATGCCTTTACTGCAGAAACATGCACTGTACTTCACAGGGCAGAACCAGACACCAAGCTGTACTAGAAGAGTTAGGACAGGTGATTGAAAGCATGGCTGAAAAGGTAGCTTTTAAAGACAATGGGGTCCAGGCAGAAAGTTCCAAGGAGGCTCAAGACTCTGCCACCAATGGTGCAGCACAGCAAGGGCATTGGGGGGGGGGGGGGGAAGAAACATCCAGCAGGCCAGAATTTATTGGACTGAAGATCACAGTGAAGTAAGATTTAAAAATGAGCGTAACAGGGCACGTTTAGTAGAACGCAATTGCGCAGCAAAATGTTTAAAGAGGAAATGTACTAATTACTCGTATGTTTAATTGCAGAAATGACCATACCAGTTTAGAGAGATGAAACTTACAAAAAGAGACAATGACATAACCCTTTTCTGGAAAAACGAAACTCAGTAGTGGTCAAGAGAGAGAGGGTCTCGTTTCTCAGAAATCACATGACCTGATGACTCATTTCCAAGAAATCAGAGGGGCCACAGGCCCATACAGTGAAAAGTGAAACTTATGTTATTGGTTACCTTGTAGAAGTTAGGCACACCTAATTAGTGATTAATGTATAGACTTTTAAATCGATTGGACCTCTGGAGTAGGAGGTCTCGGAATATGTGTATAACTGTGTAAACCTCAAGAGATTCGGTGGAGTTGGAGCCTTGTGTTGGGACGCAAGAGCCATAGCTCCCCAGGCCTGAATAAACCGTTTTTACTTCAATTATTGGGTCTGTCTTTCTTACAACAAGCCAGTGTTGTCGACTGTGTATATCACTCAGTCCACACTTTGGGGGCTTACATCAACAGCATGGAACAGGAGAATGAAGTAAGTTGCAGAGCTACAGTAAGGCATGGCAATGGGGGATTTGTAAACAAGGACAAAGATTCTGAATTTGCTATGTTGGGGGACATAAAGTGAATGGAAGTCTGCAAAGACAGGAGTGATGAACAAATATGACAAAATGCAGACAATTACAATGTGTACAGTACAGCATGAGATACTGGCGAGGAGGATGTTGAAGCAGTCAAGACTGGAGGTTATAAAGTACAGATAAGGAGTTCAGCAGCAGCAGGGGGAAACCAAGGGTGGAGACAAGCCATATAGCATGAGGTGGCAGTAAGCCGGCTTGGTGAGGGATAGGGTGTGGGGTTTGAGACATAACTGAGGAATGAACATGACACCGAGGTTTTGCACCATCTGGTTCATCCGGAGTGAGCAGCTGGGAAGGGAGATAGAATCAGGGCTGGAGTATGGAGTTTAGAGTGGGGTGGCCGGGCCGTCATCGGAAATAGTCTGGCTGATAATCAAAATCGCAGTGTGGTAAGGCTTTGCATAATGATATCAAAGGGGTAGCCATGGATGTGGGTCAGAGTAGATTGAGTTTGAAAGCAGAGAAGATTCAGAGGAGAGGGAATCCGAGGAGAGGGAATAAGGGGATTTTAAGTGAAGGTTGAAAACACGAAGGATCAGGAGTTGTTTGGTGCAATGGTTAAGAAAGAAATATCAGTGGGGAAAACATCACCGTGGGGTTTGAGAAGGCAATAAACAATTAGCACTTTAATAAAAGAGTCAGGAAGGATAGAAGAGGGTGACATTTTGAACCACGAAAAAACTGCCAGAGAGGCAAGGAGAGCAGCAGGAATGAGACCTGAAGTGAGTTCACAAATACCTCTCTTACTCCCTCTGCTTATTTTGTTATTTTAAATAAGGTCTGTGAATTGCAATTAAAATCATTTCAAAATAATTGCTAACCTACAGCACAAGACTGTTCATGAATTGAACAAAAGGGAGAAAAAAAACAGTAAGTTTAAAAAAGTGAACTTTAAATGCAACTCTTTTTTTTTTGAATGTATGGAAGAGGTTTAAAACCTATTATGGAAAGTGAAAATTTGATAACCTGGGAAGAGGGAAAAGGAAAGGAGAAGCAGAAGTGAAAGCAGAAGCTGAATTGGTGGCATTTAAATTTTAAACCCTGTCTCAGAGGCAGAGTGAACCCACTTTATGCGCACGTATGAACCAAATTAACGGCAAACTGCAGAACCTCTCAAAGATGCACAACATGGGTTCACCGAGATCATGAAGACAGACAGATTACATTTTTAAAATAATTTATTCCACACCAACTGTCAACATCAGTCATCTGCTGTGACAGATCCTTCCAAGAACTCTGTAGGAAAGCAGATGACCTTAAGTATTTGCTCGAGAAGTCCAGAAAAGGGTTTGCAACTCATTGGTTATGCACAGCTGCATACCAGCACCATAAAATTGGTTCAGTGCACCTGCCATCAGATAAGATCCTTCACATAGGAAGTTAAGCATTGTACTGCCAAACAAATTCGCCATCAATCTACAATAACACAGGGCAAATCAGCCTCTGCTTTTGTCACAGAGGAACTGCAAAAATCAAACTTGTGCACTGAGTCAAAACTCACTGGATAATATATTTATACCTTTAGGCAAACTGGTCATTTCTAACCAATATTGCAAATGTTATGCAGCATTGACAAGATATCCAAGAATAATTCTTAAGTGAGCAGGTAATTATCAAGCTGTCTCAGTCTCTTCCATGGCATAGTTGCTAGAAGTGAGCCAACATTCAAATCTGGCAGAAGTAAGATCTGAAGATTTGAAATCAGATGCAATTTTGGAAGAACTACTTCTCTGCAGAAAGGTTCTTTTGTAGATACAGGCTACCATCTATTTTCTGCTAATGATTCCTGTTTTTGCTTGTCAAATTCTGATGAATTCATAAACAGTCTACCCCAAGTGATCCACTCTTCCAACTTCTGACTTGAATTGCCATCATGAGGATGGCAATTCAACAATGGCCAGTCTATATTTTGCTTTGCAGTTGTTAATGGCCACATCCAACTGGTTTGCACTCGAGAGTACATCAACTTGAATCTGCCATTCATCAGAAAGCACCAATTGACATACCTGACCACCATGTGACCTTTTGAAATGAATATTGAGCACAAGGTTCGGTTGTACATCAACACTGATTAGAATGGGCACAATTTTGAAATTTGCATTTGACACAAAACTTGGAAGTGTAGTAAACAGTGAGGAAGATAGTAATAGACTTCAAGAAGACAATCAAGCTGGTGGAATGGGTGGACAGATGAAATTCAATGTAGAAAAGTGTGTGAGGTGATACATTTTGGTAGGAAGAATGGAGGAGAGACAATACAAGCTAAATGGTACCATTTTAAAAGGGGGTGCAAGAACAGAGGGACATGGGGATGTTTGTGCACAAATCTTTGAAGGTGGCAGGATAGGTTAATAAAGCAGTTAATAAACCATATAGGATCCTGGGCTTTATAAATAGAGGCATAGAGTGCAAAAGCCAGGAAGTTATGATAAACCTATATAAAACACTAGTTCGGCTCCTTGGAGTGCGGCGTCCAAGTCTGGGCACCACACTTTTGGAAGGACGTGAAGGCTTCAGAGAGGGTACAGACGAGAGTTCCCAGAATGGTTTCAGGTAAGAGGGGTTACAGTTACATGGATAGACTGGAGAAGCTGGGGTTGTTCTCCTTTGAGGAGAGATGGCCAAGAGGAGATTTGATAGAGGTGTTTATAATCATGAAAGGTTTAGAGAGAGAGTAAGTAAAGAGAAACTGTTTCCAATGGCTGAAAGGTTGGTAACCTAAGGTGATTGGCAGAAGAACCAGAGGTGGCAAAAGAACCCAAGGCGACATTAGGAAAAAATTCTTTACTCCACGAGTGGTTGGGATTTGGAATGCACTGCCTGATAGGGTGGTGGATACAGATTCAATGGTAGCTTTCAAAAGGGAATTAGATAAATACTTGAAGGAGAAAAAAAATTGCAGGGATATGGGGAAAGAGCCGGGGAGTGGAACCAAATGGATTGCTCTTCCAAGGAGCCGGCACAGACTCAATGGGCCAAATGGCCTCCTTCTGTGCTGTACTATTGTATGATTCTATGATTCCAACCACCAAATAAGTCCAGATCTTCTGACTGGACACAAACCGAGCATATATTACAGAGGAGCATATGCCATCCATATACGCTGTAATAATGGTACAGTTCATAACCCTGGTTTAAAGATATGCTGCATCAGTCAAAAATGCTCTGGTAGATTATGAACAACAGGCAGCCAAAAGGACAGAGAAACTATTTTCATTGTAATATATGAGAAAACCCAAACAGCCTGGCAGAAGTACAACTCAAAACAAGTTCTTGTATGAATCTCAGACAAGGCTCAGGTAGTAACAACAGTTGCATTTACATTATCCCTTTCGCTCAATCAAGCACTTGTTAAAGTCCAATGATTGTTATCATAATGTGGCAGCCAGTCAACATCCCACAAATAGCAATGAGATGAATGCCCAGTTAACTGCTATTAATTAAAGGAAGGACCATCGTCAGGGAACAGAACAATGTGACACAACTCTGCAGATAACAAGCAAAAATTGTTCAACAGTCACCTAAAAACCAAGGTAACAAATATTATTGAAAAGGAGTAACTTACCCAGCTAAATAGAGATCTAACCAGTTAACACATCTAAGCTTGAGGAGACTGTTGCACCTCTCAAGTGACCTAGATTATATAGATGAATGAATGTTTGAAAAAACATAGCATGTGTAATCACAGGTGTCCTGAATTGTCTACTTCAGCAGTACCTGGACTATTCACTTAACATATCTGTGCACTGTGTCTTAGACAGATTGAGCCACCAAAGTAGCAAACTAACTGATGAAATGGTTAATAAAAAATCAGCATGGGTCCAAATCAGTGCTCACTTCAGCGCCCTTCAATTTGCCACAAAGTAGTGCAGGAAGATAGCTTTCAGAGCACAACCATGCGTTTTCGCTGCAAAGGCAGTATCCCCACATACATGCCTCTGAATCAACACTCCATACATGGTCAGCTTTTGTCATTGTATTCATTTAACCCAATTTACAGTTTTCTTCAAAAAAAAATTCACATTCAATTAACAACTTGGTTGGCATAAGTTAACTGCTCTGGGTTGTGTAGCGAAGTTGGTGCTGTGAAGCCATGGCCATAATTAGAGATAGCAATAATTAGCTCAAATGAATTCCAAAACAGCAAGGACACTGACCACAGTGGAAAATCAGACTAGCCAATCCCATGTCTTTGCAGCAAAGCATAATGTTACAAGAATATGCAAAATGAGGTTTTTAAAAAAAAAAACAAGACATACATTCAGGCAAATAGACCAAAATAGCGATAATTCTGCACGACCATTTGTGCGGGAAATGTGTCCAGCTGCAGCTACTGACAGACCGCATTGCGGCACTGGAGCTGCAGATGGATTCATTTTGGAGCATTCGCGATGCTGAGGACATCGTGAATATCACATATAGCGAGTTGGTCACACCACAGGTAAAGGGTGTACAGGCACGAAGGGAATGGGTGACCAGCAGGCAGAGTAAGAGGCGCAGACAGGTAGTGCAGGAATCCCCTGCGGCCATCCCCCTCTCCAACAGATATACCACTTTGAATACTGTTGGGGGGGGGGGGGGGGGGGGGAAATGACTCATCAGGGGAAGGCAGCAGCAGCCAACTTCCTGGCACCATGGGTGGCTCTGCTGCACAGGCTGGGAGGAAAAAGAGCGGAAGAGCTATAGTGATAGGGGACTCAATTGTAAGGGGAATAGATAGGCGTTTTTGCGGCCGCAATCGAGACTCCAGGATGGTGTGTTGCCTCCCTGGTGCAAGGGTCAAGGACATCTCGGAGCGGCTGCAGAACATTTTGGAGGGGGAGGGTGAACAGCCAGTTGTCGTGGTGCACATAGGCACCAACGATATTAGGTAAAAAACGGGATGAGGTCCTAAAAGCAGAATATAGGGAGTTAGGAGGTAAATTAAAAAATAGGACCTCAAAAGGTAGTAATCTCAGGATTGCTACCAGTGCCACATGCTAGTCAGAGTAGAAATAGGAGGATATTTCAAATGAATACGTGGCTAGAAGAATGGTGCAAGGGGGAGGGATTCAAATTCCTTGCACATTGGAACCAGTTCTGGGAGAGGTGGGACCAGTACAAACGGGACGGTTTGCACCTGGGCAGGGCCGGGACCGATGTCCTAGGGGGAGTGTTTGCTAGTGCTGTTCGGGGGGGTTTAAACTAAAATGGCAGGGGGTTGGGAACCTGAGCATGGAGACAGAGGAAAGGAAAACAGGGATAAAAGCAAAAGATAGGAAGGAGAAAAACAAAAGTGGCAGTCAGAGAAATCAACGGTTTAAATCAAACATGGCCACAGTAAATAATAATTCTAATAGGTCTAAGAGCGTTAAAAAAACAAGCCTGAAGGCTTTGTGTCTTAATGCGAGGAGCATTTGTAATAAGGTGGACGAATTGGCTGCGCAAATAGAGGTAAACAGATATGATTTGGTTGGGATTACGGAAACGGGGCTCAAGGATGGCCAAGACTGGGAACTCAACATCCAGGGGTATTCGATATTCAGGAAAGATAGGCAAAAAGGGAGGTGGGGTAGCATTACTGGTTAAAGAAGGGATTAATACAATTGTAATGAAGGATATTAGCTCTGATGAGGTGGAATCTGTATGGGTAGAATTGAGAAATACTAAGGGGAAAAAAACATTAGTGGGAGTGGTATATAGACCTCCAAACAGTAAGGCGGAGGTTGGGGATGGCATTAAAAGGGAAATTAAAGAAGCGTGCAATAAGGGCACAACAGTCATCATGGGTGACTTTAATCTACATATAGATTGGGCCAACCAAATTAGTAACAATACTGTGGAGGAGGAATTCCTGGAGTGTTTACAGGATGGTTTCCTGGACCAATATGTCGAGGAACCAACCAGAGATCAGGCCATCTTAGACTGGGTATTATGTAACAAGAAAGGATTAATTAGCAATCTTGTTGTACGAGGCCCCTTGGGTCGGAGCGATCATAATATGATCGAATTCTTCATTAAGATGGAGAATGAAGTAGTTGACTCAGAGACAAGGGTCCTCAATTTAAATAAAGGAAACTACGATGGTCTGAGGAGCAAGTTGGGTAGGATTGATTGGGGAATGGCACTCAAAGGATTGACAGTGGATAGGCAATGGCAAACATTCAAAGACCGAATGGATGAGCTACAGAATTTGTTCAACCCAGTTTGGCATAAAAATAAAACAAAAAAGGTGACTCAACCGTGGCTAACAAGGGAAATTAGGGATAGCATAAGATCCAAGGAGAGGACATATAAATTGGCTAGAAAAAGCAATAATCCTGAGGATTGGGAGCAGTTTAGGATTCAACAAAGGAGGACAAAGGGATTAATTAAGAGGGGGAAAATAAAGTATGAGAGTAAGCTTGCAGGGAACATAAAAACTGACTGTAAAAGCTTTTATAGATATGTGAAGAGAAAAAGATTGGTGAAGTCAAGCGTAGGTCCCTTACAGTCAGAATCAGGGGAATTTATAATGGGAAACAAGGAAATGGCAGACCAACTAAATACATACTTTGGTTCTGTCTTCACAAAGGAGGACACAAATAACCTCCCAGAGATGTCGGGGAATATAGGGTCTGATGAAAGGGAGGAACTGAAAGAAATCAGTATTTGTAGGGAAATGGTGTTAGGAAAATTGATGGGACTGAAGGCTGATAAATCCCCAGGGCCTGATGGTCTACATCTCAGGGTACTTAAGGAAGTGGCCCTGGAGATAGTTGATGCATTGCTGGTCATCTTCCAGAACTCGATAGACTCTGGAACGGTACCCATGGATTGGAGGGTAGCTAATGTTAGCCCACTATTCAAAAAAGGTGGTAGAGAAAAAGCAGGGAATTATAGATCGGTAGTGGGGAAAATGCTGGAGTCTATTATAAAAGATGTAATAGCAGAGCACTTGGAAAGCAGTGACAGGATCGGACAAAGTCAACATGGATTTACAAAAGGTAAATCATGCTTGACTAATCTACTGGAATTTTTTGAGGATGTAACTGGTAAAATAGATAAGGAAGAACCAGTGGATGTGGTGTATTTGGACTTTCAGAAGGCTTTCGATAAGGTCCCGCATAAGAGATTAGCGTGCAAAATTAAGGCACATGGGATTGGGGGCAAGGTATTGACTTGGATAGAGAACTGGTTGGCGGACAGAAAGCAACTGGTTGGCGGACAGAAAGCAAAGAGTTGGAATAAATGGGTCGTTTTCCGAGTGGCAGGCAGCGACTAGTGGGGTACCGCAAGGATCGGTCCTAGGACCCCAGCTGTTCACAATATATATTAATGATCTGGACGAGGGAATTGGATGTAATATCTCCAAATTTGCAGACGACACAAAGCTGGGTGGGAGGGTAAGCCATGAGGAAGATGTCGTGAAACTCCAGTACGATTTGGACAGGTTGGGTGATTGGGCAGAAACATGGCAAATGCACTATAATGTGGATAAATGTGAGGTTATCCACTTTGGTGGCAAAAACAGGAAGGCAGATTATTATTTGGATGGCAATAGATTGGGAGAAGGGGAAGTGCAAAGAGACCTGGGTGTTCTTGTGCATCAGTCGCTGAAGGTAAGCATGCAGGTGCAGCAGGCGGTTAAGAAGGCAAATGGTATGCTGGCCTTCGTAGCAAGAGGGTTCGAGTACAGGAACAAGGATGTCTTGCTACAGTTGTACAGGGCCTTGGTGAGGCTGCACCTTGAGTATGGTGTGCAGTTTTGGTCACCTTACCTGAGAAAGGACGTTCTTGCCATGGAGGGAGTGCAGCAAAGATTCACCAGGCTGATACCTGGGATGGCAGGAATGACATATGAGGAGAGATTGTGTCGAATGGGCTTATACTCACTGGAGTTTAGAAGATTGAGGGGGGATCTCATCGAGACCTATAAAATTCTGTCAGGTCTGGACAGACTAGATGCAGGAAGGAGGTTTCGGATGGCCGGGGAGTCCAGAACCAGGGGTCATAGTCTAAGGATAAGGGGTAAGCCATTTAGGACTGAAATGAGGAGGAACTTCTTCACCCAGAGAGTGGTGAACCTGTGGAATTCTCTGCCACAGAGGGCAGTGGAGGGCAGTTCATTAAATATATTCAAGAAAGAGTTGGATATATTTCTTGAGGCTAAAGGGATCAAGGGATATGGGGAGAAGGTAGGGACAGGGTACTGAATTTGGATGATCAGCCATGATCTCATTGAATGGCGGAGCAGGCTCGAAGGGCCGAATGGCCTACTCCTGTTCCTATCTTCTATGTTTCTATGTCACATTCAGGACAAGGAAATCTGTGGTTGGTGCCCTTGTTTTTTTGGGACAACATGGTGCACAATTCCTACCAATCTGCAAACTACCATGTGCCATAAACAGTGGGAAAGCTGCCACGGTAAGGAGCCTGTTGACTCAGAAGAATGAATGTGGAGGCACGGTCGCACGCACTCTCACACTAATTGCTATCATTTCAGTAGATGCAAAATATGCCTTGATGTGAACTTCATGAGGTATAAATTCCTATCGGCTCTTCATCAAAAAGACAACTAAACTTAAAATGTTGTAAGCCCGACTAGGAATCAGCTTGATCACATCAAGATTGTTTATTTCATGGCAAAATACTAGATGATTTTATCTTTCGACTTTAAAGATATGATGCATCCTAAGTTTGCAAATGTTCTTAAAGTTAAATTGCCATGACAGATTTAACTTGTAAAATATACACACTTAAAATGATACAAGAGCTTCATGCTTAAAATCAACCTCGTTTTCTTTTACATTACCTTAGAATCAGGATCCAATAATGTTCAAAGGATGATTCATTTCAGGTTTATTGTAAAAGTGCAATTCTGGACCTCAAGTTCACAAAACTTTTGTTCAATAGAATACCAATACTCATGGGGTTCCCCTATTACAGATGTTGCTACCGTCCTCTGGCTTCCTTCAGTTTATTTTGAATCTGAACATATTTCATTGCTACATAAAATGCCCTGAACAGACTGGAAGAAAAAATGACTTCCATTTATACAGCAGCTTTAATATCCCCAGAACATCCCAAGTGCTTCACAGTGAATCAATTACTTTTGAAGCTTAGCCACTGTAGGCTAACATAGCAAGTGATAATTAACAAGGTGCATGATTAATTTGAGAGAGAACTCTCAAAAGGATCAAAATCAAAACTTCATTCCTACTATGAGCCATGTAAAATTATACGGAATGGCGAACTGTTGCAATGTTTCAGTCATAACAGCCTACCATCTGGTTGCAAATTGGGTAAAATGGAAAACTTTGACACTTCGTTTACTTGATCAGAAAGAGAGAGTACTGCACTTTTCTTAGTACCCAAACACTAATTATTCCAAGCTCTTCCTGTGTCTTCAGAAAAGGAATAACACAAACTGAGGTGGTGACATACTGTGGTGAGCAGCATATAAACATGAAATCACAACACATCTAAATTAATTTTAATCACAATGCCGAAACAGATCAACAGCCACTCGCTAGATCCAGCTTTCTTTGGTCATGATGCTGCCCTTTACAAAGCAACTAAATTCATGGATCAAGGCAACAACAATTTGCATTTATATAACGCCTTTAACGTAGTAAAGCGTCCCAAGGTGCTGCATAGGAGCATTATCAGACAAAATTTGATACCGAGCCATATATAGAGATAGTCGGACAGGTGAACAAAAGATTGGTCAAAGACGTAAGTTTTAAGGAGCGACTTAAAAAGGAGAGAGGGGTAGGTTTAGGAAGGGAATTCCAGAGCTGAGGGCCAAGGCAGCTGAAGGCACGGCCGCAAATGGTGGGACGATGAAGCGTAAGAGGCCAGAATTAGAGGAGCGCAGAGATCTCAGAGGGTTCTAGGGCTGGACGAAGTTACAGAGATAGGGAGGGGAGAGATTATGGAGGGATTGGAAGTGAGCAGGATGAGAGATTTCACTGGCCACGTCTTTAAGGAGAGCCTTCTGGGATTGTTGCTTTGTATCCCTCAGCCTACCACTGGGCCTTATCTGAAGCTATTTCTTAAGTACTTCATCGATTCCCCTCCTTTCCATGCTGGGGAGCTGCCCAGAGTCTCCTATGCCAAGAACAATTCATTTAGTATACATGTCCTATGGCATGTTTCAATGGCCTCATTACGTCCTTCTTCACCAGCTTGCAAGCCAATTAAATCACTGTAGAGCAATTGACAGAATTAGCCAAACAATGCTGAGGAAGCCATGTTTTTCCCATGTGCTTAGTGCTGTAAGTCCCAACCTCTGTGCCACTAATAACGTTCAGCTAAAATTTAAAAAAAGTTATATAAAAAAAATTAAAAACAATTCAGCTAGTTGGATAATTACATCTAATCTAATCTGATCAATGTAATGATGATATCAGCAAATAGTGATGGTATTTGCCTGTTTGATTATGATGCCTTACCAGCATATTTGCCTGTTTGATTATTTATGCCTGACCAGCAGAGGGCATGTGACAGAGGCAGAGTTTAGTTTTAGTTTCGTTTTAGATGGATCTCCAAGATGGTGTCTCCTGTAATGCTGTTAACATAGTTGAACAAACTTTAGATTAAAGACATTCTCTTTCATGAATGTGTCGTCATTGAACCCACATAGAAATCAATACATGGTGTCAGAAGTGATTGAAAGAGATGAAGAGGATAAATCTGAAGTTAAATCAGCTCTCCACATATTAGCAAGCCAAAAGAGAACATCGTTACTTACCTTTGGAGAATAGCTAATGAAGTGAAAAATGGAAGGTTTGCACCTACCGGCGAAGCTTCAGTTGACAGGTAATGTGGCTGAAAATTGGAGGAGATTCAAACAACGTTTGCAGTTGTATTTAGCGGCAATCGGAGCTGACGAGAAAAGTGATAAAATTAAAGCGTCAGTGTTCTTACATGTCGTGGGTGATGAAGCGCTGGAGGTGTATAATAACTTCACATTCGCTGCTGATGGAGACAAAATGAAGCTGGATAAAATAATGGAACAGTTTGAGGCCTACTGCATACCTAAACGTAACGTGACGTTTGAGAGGCACAGATTTTTCACATGTGGGCAGAAAACAGGAGAGACTATTGATCAGTATGTGACTGAACTGAGAAACAGAAGCAAAACGTGTGAATTTGGGGGACTGACCGACTCGCTGATAAAAGACAGACTGGTGTGTGGTATTCCAGATAATGGTCTAAGGGAAAGACTGCTAAGAGAGCAAGATCTAGACCTGGGAAAAGCCATAGCACTGTGTAGGGCTACAGAGACTGTGAAGTCGCAGGCAAAGGAGCTGTTCAGTGACAGTAGCTGCAACGTGGATGCAGTGAGAAAGAACGGACACAAACCGTTTAACAAAAAGAGCGCCAATGTGAAAAAAGAGGCGTGGCCAGCGAACAAAAATGAAAGGGGCAATCGAAAGTCATGTAGTCGATGCGGTACACAGCATCCACCAAAAAAGTGTCCAGCATATGGTCAAACATGCAATAGTTGCAACAAAAACAACCATCATGCCCGTTGCTGTAAGAACCAAGCGCAACAAAGCAAGGTCCATACAGTAGATGAAAGCGAGATAGAGGAGTTCAATGTGGATGTTGTGTCTGAAAACAAAAGAAGAAAGAGACTGGATGTTGACACTAAAAGTGAATGACATACACATTCCATTTAATTTGGATACTGGAGCACAAGTTAATGTGATATCAGAGACTGATTTTAAGAAAATTAGACCCAGACCAAAAATACATGGAATAAAAGTGAAAGTGACAGGATACTCAGGTACTGATATACCAGTGAAAGGAAGATGCATTGTCAAAGTGACACACAAGGACAGAGAGCACACGCTAGCATTAATCGTGGTGCCAAAGGATGTGCAAGCCATACTAGGTTTAATAGCCTGTGAGAGACTGAACCTGGTAAAGAGAGTCCTCGTTGTGGAAAGCGAAGGAGAGACAGTCTATGATGAACTCATGAAAGAGTACAACGACCTATTTCAGGGTCTAGGCTGCCTTCCAGGAGAACACACGATCAGAGTAGATAAAAGTATGCCAACGGTCATACATCCATGCAGAAAAGTTCCGTTTGCTCTTCAAAAGCAACTGAAGGCAGAGTTGGACAGGATGGAAAGCCTGAACGTGATTCAGAAGATAGATGAGCCAACTGAGTGGGTGAGTTCCCTCGTCGTTGTGGACAAAAAGAATGGAAAGCTCAGAATTTGCCTGGATCCAAGAGATCTAAACAGAGCAATAAAAGAGAGAGCACTTCAAGCTTCCTACACGTGAGGAAATCATGTCACAGTTTGCAAATGCAAAGTATTTCAGCAAGTTAGATGCATCATCAGGATTTTGGCAGATGAAACTGGACGAGGCAAGTTCAAGACTCTGCACGTTCAACAGTCCATTTGGCAGATACAGATTCCTAAGGTTACCATTTGGCATTGCCTCAGCTCCTGAAGTGTATCACAAAACTATCCATATGATCTATGAGCACCTGGAGGGAGTTGATACCTCAATGGATGACATCATAGTATGGGGAACCACGAGAACTGAGCATGACGAGAGACTGAAAAAAGTGCTGGAAGCAACAAGGAAAACAAACCTGAAGCTGAATAGAGAGAAATGCCAGCTCGGGGTGACAGAACTGACATTCGTGGGAGATATCCTTAGCAGTGAGGGCATCAGACCAGATCCCAGAAAGGTGTCAGCCATTGAGAATATGCCAAAGCCACAATGCAAAAAGGACGTGCAGAGGTTTAATGGAATGATCAACTACATGGGTAAATTCATATCCAACCTCTCAGAAAAGATGGCGCCACTGAGAAGACTAACTGAAAAGAACATAGAATGGGAATGGAATCATGAGCATGAGAAGTCATGGAGCGATCTAAAGAAACTGCTCACAGAGGAACCAGTTCTGAGGTTTTATGACCCAGCGAGACCCATCAAGATATCATCAGATGCATCACAGAGTGGGCTCGGTGCCGTTCTTCTGCAACAATATGACTACTGGCAACCTATTGCATATGCATCGCGCTCAATGACCGACGCGGAGATGCGATATGCTCAAATAGAAAAGGAGCTGCTCAGCATCACATACGCCTGTGAAAGATTTCACCAGTTTGTGTCAGGACAAGCAATCAGTGTAGAGACTGACCATAAGCCCTTGATTGCATTGTTCCAAAAGCCACTAAATAGCTGTCCGCTTAGAATACAAAGAATGATGATCAGGCTGCAACGCTATACACTGAATGTTGCGTACACACCGGGTAAGCTGATGTATACAGCAGACACGTTGTCCAGAGCTGTCGACCCAAGAGAGCCCGCAAACACCAAAATGGATGAAAAAGTGAACGCCTACGTGGACATGATCACAAGTGCACTGCCCATAGCAGATGCAAAAATGGAGCTCATAAAGACTGAGACAAACAAAGATGAAACAATGAGACGACGGAGGAAAAGCATCTTGGATGGATGGCCCAACATGAAGCAAGACTGCTCACCTGACATGGCAGAGTACTGGAACTGCAGGGCGGAACTATCAGAGGTCGAAGACATCATCTACAAAGGAAGTAAAATAGTAATCCCAAAGAGTCTGAGAAAAGAGATGCTAAAAAGGATCCATGGAGGACATCTGGGAATCGAAAAGTGTAAGAAAAGAGCACGAGAGGTGATGTACTGGCCACGAATCAACCAAGATGTGACAAATGAGGTGTCAAACTGCACAATATGCCTGAAATATCGAGCAAGCAATCCGGTAGAACCATTAAAGCCACACCCAGCGCCAGACAGACCTTACCAGAAGGTAGGCGCTGACCTATTTGTATGTCAAGGGAAGGACTATCTTGTAGTCACAGACTATTACTCCCTGTATCCAGAGGTTTGTAGACTGTACACCACCACTGCAGATGCTGTGATAACATGTATGAAAGCCATATTCTCCAGACATGGCGTGGCAAGCGAGGTCTTCACAGACAACGGACCCCAGTTTTACAATGCAAGTTTCCGACACTTTGCCAAAGAGTGGGACTTTGTCCACACAATTTACAATTTTACAATTTAAATCGCTTTATTGGCATGATAAGTTACATCTTATGTTGCCAAAGCATCAAAACACACAACGTCAAGTCCTCACTTTCCACAGTCCAATGGACTAGTGGAAAAATCGGTCCAGACAGTGAAAAGACTGATGTACAAGGCAAAAGACAGTGGAACTGACTTCTACCAGAGCATGCTTGTATACCGCACAACGCCGCTCGAGTGTGGTATGTCACCAGCCCAACTCCTTATGGGACGTCTGCTAAGGTCAAACCTAGCCATCCCGGAGAACCTCCTGAAAACAAAAAAGAGGGGGAGAAAGTGAGGAAGTTCAAAGAACAACAGAAAGAAAAGCAAAAGTACTACTATGACAGAGGAACACTAAACCTACCTGAACTCCACACTGGTGACCAAGTAAGGTTCAAAGACAAAACAAACATATGGACTCAGAAGGGAACTGTCCTGAGTGAAGTCCAACCAAGATCATACACCATTCAGACAGATGAGGGTGCTGTTCTGAGAAGAAATCGTCGGGATCTTCTCATGAGACCAGCCACAGCAGGTCAAAAGACTGATACTGTTGAACCTGATCACACAGCAGGTCAAAAGACTGATACTGTTGAACAACCTGATCACACAGCTGAGAAACCATCATCTGAGGCAACAACTCAAATTCAAGGACAATCAATCAGAAAATCCTCAAGACACGTGAAGCCTCCTGAGAGACTCATTGAGCAAGTTTAAGGACTCTTGTTATAGAAGGAAGTAATGTTATCTTATTCTCTCTTCAAGTTCTAGTGTATTTACATATTTCATGTGAACACACAAAACAAGGTTAAAAAACCTTGATAATGATAATGTAAGTTCATTAAGTGTTGCAGTTAAAATGCAGAGTAATACAAAGAAAACATGTTGTTAGATAAAAGTAAAATACTTTTGTTTTAAGAAAGGGAGATGTAATGATATCAGCAAATAGTGATGGTATTTGCCTGTTTGATTATGATGCCTTACCAGCATATTTGCCTGTTTGATTATTTATGCCTGACCAGCAGAGGGCATGTGACAGAGGCAGAGTTTAGTTTTAGTTTCATTTTAGATGGATCTCTAAGATGGTGTCTCCTGTAATGCTGTTAACATAGTTGAACAAACTTTAGATTAAAGACATTCTCTTTCATGAATGTGTCGTCATTGAACCCACATAGAAATCAATACAATCAACAGTGGGGAAAACACATGCCAAAGATTGGCAGAAAGCTGGTACTAGATTGAACAGCTTCAAGAAAGCTTAGTTATACTCAGATTCAACATCAATATTCTTACAAAGCTCACATGTGCTCAGTAATTAACAAGCTGCAAAGAAAATTCCCTTCTTGCATTCCTTGATGCAGTGGACTTAAAGATGCAAACTGCTGATGCTTGATTATCTACAAGAACAAAGACATGGTCAGGTCATCAGTCCTCTTGAAGACGAAAACTAGGAACCACACCACAAGCACAAGCCAAACTGCCCTGTTAATGCGAAGAATACCAAGACTACTGTAGCTGTACCTCACCATTTAATAAATAGCTGGCGGGGGCAGGGGGAAAGTTACTAAGAAATAACAGTGACAATGTTTCACACAACTCTCTTGTTTGTAAAACAATTTGAATTCAGCTTCTTGGCTTAATAATCACATTGAATCCACTGTCGGGTAAACACCAAATATGGGCAGAAAACTTGGTACAAATCTCCAGGTTGTCTTTTGGTAGCCCATTACTCTTATGATGCTGGTGAATATTGACAACACATCAGTAAGATTTCAAATCTAACTACCATTAACTCCTCTTGTTAAAGAGGTTATCTCAACATGAATTCCACGCTTCTCGTGTAACAAGTGAAACCAGTACTTCGAGAGTTAAATACAATGATAAAGTATGACTAATGTGAAGTGCAACAGTATTTTTCCTAAAGGTTGCGTAAAAGGAAATACACCAATATTCTAGCACCACTGCCAAGTAACTTCCATTTCCATTAACTGCGTGCACCAGGGAGACACTAGTCATTTATAGCACATTGTTTGTACTTAAAAGGAATTTCGGTCATCAAGAACAATGAGATAATCAGATGGCAATAATCCTGGAAGTTTAAAACGCACTCATTCTTGCTAAATCACCAGAGTCTTCCAACTTAGTATTGTGTGGTTTGTTCCATTCTCAGCTCAGCATTTCTATACAAAATTAGAAATTTAAGCATATTTGCAAATAATCTTCATTCTCCTTTTCCTTCCTCTCCTTCCCCTCCCTCAAGTGTTAGTGAGATTGCAGTTGCCAATTAACATGCCACGTTAAATATAGTCATCCAAATAATACTGCGTAGAGAGAGGCTAGCTCCATTTACCAAGTGTGTCCCGACCAATCATTTTCATGAAGTGTCTACAACTGACATGTAAGTGGACCCTGCTTATACTTCAAGCAATCTTTTTAATATTTCAGATCTCCAACATTTGCATGGACACCATCAACCCCCCCTCCCCATTGTTCTTGACATTATTAAGGCTCCAAAAATATATTTCGCTTCTGTATTTCTGCAACATTTTAATACTTGGGCTCAAATCTGTAAAATGTTTGTTTCTTACCTCCACCAACTCTCAATATAAACACAGATTCCAAATGGAGCTCCATTTTTTGACATACAGGTGTCCCAATGTGATATGCAACGCAGCAACTAGCAGTGGGCTGGCAGCCACATTTCCTCATACAAGCAGTTCATCATTTCAATCACATCCAAGGTAGAGACTGGGGAGAGGAAACTCGGGGCTAGTGAATGCTGAATGCCATTTCTTCCCTTCTATGATTTTGTTGATAAAGCAGTGGCAGAAAGTTCTAAAGAAAACAGGTCATATGCCTGCCCTCTCAGCAAGGGAATGGTATACACCAAGACAGTGGGGAAAGGGAGGTGAAAAAGTGAAGGTTGATTAGATCAGAAAACACAAAATTCAAAAAAAAAAACATGAAATCTTCTGCAAAAGAACATTAGTGAAGTATGAATCTCACTGCTGTTTGCGAACATGCAACAAAAACAAACAGACATTCAAAAAATGCTTTTTGGAAGTCGAAGTAGACAATATCTACTGGGCTTCACTCATCCACCATCTTATTAATGATCTAGATGTAGGTGATGGGGACACTATCTGTAAATTTGCAGAGGATACCGAGATCTGTGGGAGTGTTAGGATTGTAGATGATGTTCAACGGCTTCAGGCGGATCTTCATGTGTTGAGGATTGGGGTTGTGAATGGCAAATGATGTTTAATTTGGAAAAAAGTGCAGCGTTATGCATGCAGGCAGGGTGAATGCTCAACATACATACACCCTTCAGGGAAAAATGTTAAAGAAAGTGGAGAGAGGGAGAGATCTGGGCATTCTAATGCCGTGAAGCAACAACGAGGACAAATACAGCGATGAGGTGCATTGAGGTGCATTCATAGGATAATTGATTACAAGACGAGGCATACCATTTTGTCCTTGTAAAAGACCTTGGTCAGGCCTCACTTGGAATACTATGTCCAATTTTGGTCTCCTCACATGGCGGTCGATATTGAGGCTTTGGAAAGGGTGCAGAGGAGGGCCACTAGACCAATTCCCAGTATAAAGCATCTTAGTTATCAAGATAGGCTAAAAGAGTTGGGACTCCATACTTTATAGAGAAGTGTAGATTATGGGGTGATCTGATTGAGGTTTATAAGATAATGAAGGGAATAGATTGTGTTCCAGTTGAGAGTTTTTTTTCAATTAAATAGATTATGGAGGACCAGGAGTCACAATTTCAAGTTGTACAAGGCCAGATATCAGGAGGTGGTTCTTTTTCCAGAAAATAGTGGACCTCTGGAGCAGGCTGCCGACTTGTGTAATAAGTCGGTGAATGCCGATTCGCTGAATTCCTTCAAGTGAGAGTTGACATCACCTCTTACAAAAAGGTAGGTGCTACAGGGAATTCAGGACCAGAATGATTGCCTGGACTAGTTTTGATCGCCTAGATGGATTGGAGAGCAATTTCCTAGATTTATTTTCCCCAAATTGGCCTGGGTTTTTAAACCTGGTTTTATGCCTCTCCCAGGAGATCACATGGTTCTGTGTGGGGTGAAGTGTGAGTATATTGTGATACACAAAATGTGTTACAATTGTGGGGCTCAGGCTGTATGCACCAGAGCGTCTTTACCTTTCTGTCATTGTTCATATGTGAAAATTGAGGTAGAGGGAGAAATTACTAACTGCCAAAATATGTGGTTTACACATACAAACCTAATTAGTGAAGTAAATTACACAGGAAAAATTGGGAGAAAAATAAAGACTTTTTAATAAAGGTACTGTACCATCAGTACACTTGTTTCAAACATTAACATAACTTGGTTCATTGGAGAAACTTTTAACCCAGTACTCAAATGGCAGTGAGAGAGAAAGAAAATGTTTTTAAAAATAATTTTTTTTTTTTTATGTAAATCTCCAACAATAAATTCAGATGAGACTACACACTTGTAAAATTACATTTTCTGGTCAGTGGTGACCTCCAAGGTGTTGATGGTGGGGGACTCCACACCGTGGTAATACCACTGAATGTCAATGGGAGATGGTTAAGCTCTCGCTTGTTGGAAATGGTTATGTGTGCCGCGAATGTTACTTGCCAACTTAGTTCAGGACTAGATATCTTCCAGGTCTTGAAGCAATCAATGCTCACATGCAGCATCATCTGAGGAATTACGAATGAAGCTGAACCCTGTGCGTTAATGAACAGCCCCATTTCTAACTTTATGATGGAGGGACGGTCATTGATGAAGTAGCTGAAGATAGTTGGACTGTAAGATATTATCAGTTATGGAGAACTTTGAAGAATATAATTAATTATCTCAACCAGGCTCAAGGTTTTGCTACCAAACATCTCTAGATGCAAGCTGTATTACCAAGACGAGTGACACATGCCCAAATACAGCTGCATCAGTTATTCATTTGACATAACAAGAAACAGATTGTGGCTTGGATGAATTAATGTACTGATGGTGCTCGCTGTTATTCTTGCATCAGCTTTTTCCTTTAGATCTATACAGACCATAAACTTCACCAAAACTATATGATCTTATGCACCAACTATTTTGTCTCACCAAAGCTTTTGTCAAGCTTGCCACACACGAGTGTATAGTTACTCAGAGCAAGAGTTCAAAGTGAAAACTTCAGAACAAAAGGCACAAGTTAGCTGGTCACTGCTAGCAGCAACAGAGGGGTACTATCACAATCGGCATCAGTTCCACGAGCATGGGAGGGCTAGAGGTAAAGAAAAAACTGAGAATTCTGAGGTCCAGCGACCTCCTGTTGGAAAATGTACATTTGAGGATTGGAAAAGTGAACTGCACTATGGCTCCTCCCACTTCCTGCTACCAAATCAAATAAAATGCAGACCATCACAGTGTGGGCTCACACATTAAAAATGGGTACTCGTTTTTGCACCTGCAGATTCGTATCCCAAAATGAGTAAATCATTAAGACAATGGGGAAAATTTCTAAATTTGTTTAATTACATTAACTTGTTGTCAAAAGACTCCTTCCCCCTCAGGAGCTTTACAGTGGGAATGAGTAACAACATTTTCTTCCTTATTTGGAGAGTGGTGCAACAACTTTTAAATAACCATAATTTAAAGGTTCACTCAGTAAATTTTGGCAAATTTAAAGAGACAGCATCACCCAATGAATATCAATAAATCCAGTATTATGAAACCAAAATTTCATTCTCATTATTGCATAGGAAAGTCTGTCTGTTTTCACCTCAAATTTCTCAATTTACAAACTGCAAAATTCTGTTCAGTATTCTTGCAGTGTGCTGCAGACATCTTAATTCATTAGCAAAGTAATTATCCCTTATCCCAAATGCAATTATGACAGTAAGGCACTTCCCAACATCTTCATAGTGCATAACTATGGTAACAAACATGGAGTCGAGTCATTTTCCTCATCACTGAAAATGCTAAAGCTAACAATATTATCGAAACTTGTAAATGAGTTTGTCTGAAAGTTAATTACCACTGGAAGCAAACAACCAACTAATATGTTCCACCTTTAGGGCAAAGCAAATGTCCGAGACTACAATGTAATGTTCAACACCAGTATTCCTGCTCTATGAATAGCCTTAATGTTGCATTGCAACTTCCTTGCCAGCTCAGCGAGACAGGCAGAAACTTCAAATATTTCTCTGGCTCAGGTGGGACATGGGAAATCAGGTTGAGAGACAAGGAAAATCAAGCACTACCAACTACCACACAACCAGAACATATTTATAATGTGAAACAAACCCCTCTAGGATACCAAAAAATATCATTGATGAAATAGCAAGTCCTCACTGCAACAGCCATAGTCTTTTCAAATTAAATGTGGTCTTTTAGGTTATTTTTACAGGAATGTCTCTACTAAAAGACAACTATACTGTACTTAGTTTAAAAGATTATATAAATGGACTTGATCTGGTGCCTGGTTGGATATATCTCATAATTGCTATTAATTTACCCCTCCATAGACACCCATAACCTTACAGTGTTCCTCACCCCATTGAGCTGCTCTGCTGACAAGTTACAAGTCGCACCTCTACAAGGTAACTGCAAAAAATGGCAACTTAGGGAAGCACAATGTAACCAATATTAGTGCCGCCCGAGTACTTCCGCGCTGAACTCCTCTCTTAGTAAGATAAAGCTTCTCTATTTCAGCTGAAGTTAGGCTGGAAAATAAATCAGCCCAAATCAATTTCAAATGGCATACACATGTCAGTAACACACCCATTCATTACTCTTGTATTTAACTTTGGTCAATTCTTTTTACATTTCATGTTCCATTCATCTTTCTCCATTTAGAATCTCGTTGCTTATCTGTAATTGGATGTTGAAGTGCTGACATTTTTAGTGATCCTGCTGTAACTAATAAGGACATCAGCATGCCATATCCCTATTTACTCCTCCCATCATGCCAAAATAAAAAACTGGCTCCAATATTACTCCTCTTTGCATGCAATATCACTGGTCAGAGTTCAAGCTGCCACAGTTGGACCTGATGTCATAGATTGTGAAATGTTATCTGGTCATGATCCTCTGCAGTTTGAAGTTTGTGACCCCTCAAAGTATTCCAAGAGGAATAAAATTAGCATTCAGGGTCTAAAGAATGCTGACATCCAAACACTGAAAATAAAACTCACAACTGTGAAATCAAACTGAAGTGCCCTTCAAAGGTTTTATATAAAAAAGTGGTCAGGCACCAGGGAAATAAAATATATTGCACCCAGTTATAATGCATTGGGAAGAACAAAACCCATTTAAATTTCTTGCATTTCCACTTGTTGCAAGATATTTCTGGTAGAAATGACAGGAGTGCGAAGTTTACTGTTCAAAATCAAGGAACCATGTGAAAGAAATTATGAAATGATAGAAAACTTACGGAATTATGCATTTGCCCAAGTACGAAAACAATATTAGAGGATTAAAACACTTCCATCAGTTGTCGAGAAATCGCCCCATGGCTTGTCATGACTGCCCCACTAACTATTGCAATTTAAGATTGTGTGTCAAAGCAATTTTAAATAGATTGAAAGATCAGACAGAGAACTGCTATTTAGAGCAGTGCAATTGGACCAAATCGTTTCCAAGCTATAACTTGGTTTTTTTAAATCCTGCTCTAGAACACTGTTCTTGCCAAATGCGAAGATTAGGTACTTGACAACACTACGGCTGAATCTTCTTCATTCTGTTGCTGAAACCTCAATTTAAAAAAACGCATCATGCAAGACTGAATTATAGTACTCATGGTCTTTTGGGAAAGTACACTGGTGCAATTCAAGGCTGCCAACAATGAGGAATATTTTGGGGCGGTGCTGGAATTTACACTCTACCTCATTATGGGAAAGGTAATTCTACGTGCTTGGCATGTCCAACACTGCAATAAGACCGTATTAGTGGTGCTATATAGTGCATTATAGTGAGATTGCTCAATCTGCAGCATCTATGTGGCTAAAACACAAATTGCACTGTTGATTTTGTTAAAAGCTATGACCGGAGGGTAACACATGGCAAGTTCCTTGGGGAGAGGGTTAAGAAATCAGTCTTATTGCAATACGGCAAGAAAAAGCCGATATGGAAAGACTTCTTCCATAGGGGCCCACACTCATGACCAACTGCATTGCAACTACCCAAACCTACTCCATGTAGGACTTGTACAATGCAGAGAGAGAGAGAGACAGGAGGCTTCAACTCATCAGTCTGGACCTGGTGTCAAATCCATGTCATCTGTATTGGTTGGGAATATAAATGAATTGAAGGAATGAGGTGAAAAGACATCTGCCCCTTTAGATTTCACTGACCATTTTTATTTTTTCCCTTTTTCTACGTCACCTAACCAGAGAAAGCAAGATAACAGCTTAATTGTGGAAACACAATTGTCTTCACTTTTTAATCTGCAAGTTGCAGCATTTCCTTTATCATCATCACTTGGTAAATGTCCCAGAATCCCCTTCCCAACACCATTATAGGAGCAGCATCATCCAAAGGACTGCTGTGGTTCAAGGAGAAGGCCCACCACCACTTCTTCCGGGCAACCAGCGGTGGCCAATAAATGCAGCCCCACATAGGGAACACTTTTTTTAAAAACGAGCCATCAAATAAAATGTACAGATACTAAAATAAAATGTTACAAGTATAGAACAAGGTACAATGTGGTAAAAATAGGAAACAACAGATGAAAGAGAAATATCTCAAGTGGAATATTTTGTAATGCATCAACACAAAGATATTACCACGCCCATTTAAATCGAACCTACATACAGTACTACTTCAGGCTTGTGTGAAGCAAGACAAAGTTTTGCAATCTCTTGGCCTAAGTTTAGTTTTACCACCGTCTCAGGCAGGAATTTTCCATGTGGCCTTTACTCAGTGCAAGTAAGGTAGAAATAAAATCATCATAATTTACGAGGACAGAAAATTCATTCACCTTCCGAGTTGACACTAAGAAATCAGAATAGCAATTTTTCACATCAGGAACTTAGTGCAATTTAGGCTCAAATGAAAGGTTTGAACAACAGATTTAGATCCCATATGGCCACTATACAAGACATAAACTAAAGTTTCAGGATTTTTTTGGAAATCCTTATACAAGAAGTTTTCAATCAGGGAAGAATCAAGTGCCAATATTGGTACTGGATATATTGCAACAGAATCAGACATTAAACCATAATTAGTCAAACAATATCCTGGACAGAACACATTAACTGCGGTTTCCCTTCTCTCATGGTCAACATCTATCTACAATGGAAATCAAAAGCCATAAAACTGTACAAGTTTGTGTGGTTTGCTCTCCAATTGAATTACCACAGTCCTTCAATATCTAAAATGGAGAAACAAACATTTTAACAAATTAAGTACTTACTAATCCTGAAATCAATGATTACTGATTGGGGAATTATTTTGATTAGAGGAGGTTTCTTCCTTAGAACAGGTAAAAGTCATATTAAAAACCATTTTAAAATAAAGAGAAATATCATGGAAGAAAGGTTAGCTATTAGAGTGCATTGGAGAAACAAACCAAAGAGACCAACAGTAGAGTAACCCTGAGGGTTACTTGTATGTTAACCCAGTAAACAGCAGCCAAGCTAGATTCAGAAAGAGATATGTCTGACCAATCTCTGGATATTTTTTGATGTTGAGGAAATTACATCTCAAGTAAACTTCGGAAAGTCTTACAACAGGTTGTAACTTGATTTCCAAAATGAGTGTTTGACGAGGGACGATTTAAATATTGATCAATCTGGCTCAGTTGGTAGAACACCATCAGTCAGCACCTGACACTTCAGTGCAATACTGACAAGAATGCTATGTCAAGATATCCAACAGAGGCCCCGATCTGCCGGTTTGGGTGAAATTAAAACAATCCCATGGCATTATCCAAATAAGAGCACAGGGAATTCTCCCAGCGTCCTGGCCAACATTCCTCTCTCAACCAACACCACCAAAAACAGCGGTCATTTCATACATTTGTAGCTTTTTGGTACTTAAATTGGGTGCTGCATTTGTCTACATAACTAGAATAATTACTCTTCAAAAAGTAATTCACCATTTGTAAAGCACTTGAGGATGCCATATGGTACAAAAAAGTGCTTTGGACAGCAAGCAATGCAGAGTCGGGGTAAAAATCAGGAAATAAATAATAAAAGAAAATCAACCGAAGGGTAAAAAGGAGCAGGTAGTAGGGTGAAATAAAGTCCAGAGTGGGCTACCTCAGGAAACAAAGTTGGGAACCATTCAGTTTTTAATTTAAGTTAGCTTGGAGTCAGAAACTCAATGCAAAGACATCAAATGCGTAGACAATACCAAACTAGGAAGAGCGGTTGAATATGTGATGGTAGTTCAGGAATAACAAAATAATTAGGTAGGCAGATCACTGACAGATGGAATTTAGTATACAAGGTGTAATGTACTGCGCAAAGAACAAAAAATGTCAACATAAATACTCCATGAAAATTGTTGAAATATCTGAAGATGAGATAAGTCAAAGAAATTCATCCTTTATTGTGCTCTACTCAGACCACATCCATTCCTGGAAGTGTTCAGCAGCACATCAGGGAGGCATTTAAGCACTAGAGGCAGTGAAGAAAACAGCCACAAGATTGTAAATCCAGAATACTACTCGAAACTAAACAGAGGGAGTAGGACAATGGGACACAGGTTCAAACTAGTAAACAGCAAATTTGAGAAAAAGGTCATTAAGTGCTTCTTCAATTTAAGAATGATCAACACAAGAGTCGATTCCTGGGTATAGCAGTGGAAGCAAAACCCTGCTGTAAATGTGGAGATTGTAGGGCCTTCTTGGATGGATGAGCAGAGATGATCTTCCTCATTTGTAGCTAACTTGTGGTATGCCAGTATGCTGCGCTACAAAGTAATGGGAGGCAGGCTCACACCATCAATCATCCCACTCCCATATCCTCCTGTGCTACATGTATCCCGCTAAGTATTTATTCTGCACCAGTGCTGCAGTTATAGTATATAAAGGCAGCCTGAAACTCTCAGGAGAATTACACCCAATGTAAACTCCACAGGGCCAATTTTCATCCTCAGTTCTCAAGGAACTACAGGAAGCCAAGTTATTGAAAGGGATGCCATCACCTGAATGGTATTCTTTGGAAGGTACGGTAAAATATATATTTTTAAATATCAGCTCATCGTGTTGTCTTTATTCACCTAGCATGAATGAGTAGAAACGACAAGAATCATTCAACAGTTTTAAAATGACGTGCAGATATTTCAAGGATATTATGTGCCACTTTGCATAAATGTTCCACCCAATGGTATTCGGAGTGCCAAGTTATTGGTCCTCTACTGTATTCCTTGGAGAATATAAAAATTCCAGTCCCATACAGCAATGTATAAACACAGCTATCAGATCTCAACAAATGCTTAACAAAAAAAAGTTAGGCAGTCACAATAATATGTCCTTGCCATGTAAATATACGGAGAACATTAGTTCGCAGTGGCGTACACCTTCAATTAACGGGCCAGGAATTGCAGTACAAGAAAACAATTGATTTGTCTCTGCAAAGAAAAACAAAAATACGCTTGTGTATCATTCAACAGAAAACAAAAGCTTGTTTTTTAAATTGCCTTTTGACAAGTGTTGTATTTAAACATCAGAGAAATTACATCTGAAATTTTGAGGTTAAGAATAAAACCTAAACAGGAGTCCTTAAAATGTTTTTGAGCTTTATTTTTAACCATCGTCTTTGTGCCTCTCAACAATTTTAGGGCCAGAGACTTGAGCACAAAAATCCAGGCCGACACTCCAGTGCAGTACTGAGGGAGGGCTGCACTGTTGGAAGTGCCGCCTTTCGGAGGAGACGTTAAACCGAGGCTCCGTCTGCTCTCTCAGGTGGACGTAAAAGACCCATGGCACTATTTTGAAGAACAGGGGAGTTATCCCTGGTGTCCCGGCCAATATTTATCCCTCAATCAACATCACAAACAGATTATCTGGTCATTATCACTTTGCTGTTTGTGGGAGCTTGCTGTACGCAAATTGGCTGCCGCGTTTCCTACATTGCAACAGTGACTACTCCATTGGCCATTAAGCACTTTGAGACGTCCTGAGGTCATGAAAGGCGCTATATAAATGCAAGTCTTTCTTTTTCCTTTCAGTAACAGACTGTGGTACAACTAGGCTATAGGAGCCTAATGCAGCAGCAACCCTAACAGAATGCATGACAAAATGATTGGGACAAAGTCCTGGTGGTGGTGGCAGGGGTAGAAGAAGTGGTGGTGAAGACATGTAGATGAATGTGACACTCTCCTCAAACTAAGTAGATCTCTAAATAGAAGTGGACACAAAAATGCAGTGCTGTTACTGATGACCCCACAATTATTTACTGCACTGAATTACCGTAACAAAATAAACTCTCCACTGCAAAATAGGGAGCATCTGTTACAGTATGATTTCCCCACCAATATACGAGGTTGACCAGAAGACTTTTCAGAGTAAGCTGTTCCACAAATTCAGCCTGCCCAAGAAATGCACACACGAGCAAACTTGTCCTTGGTTATTAAAATGTACTTCAGCTGCATTAGGATGGGATTTGCTCGGTCCCTAAATAGATGTATTATTTGCATCAGTATTGGTAGCACGCAAACATTTCAGCTCAATTAACATCCCCCCTCAAATATATATTCCTTCTAACTGCAAAAAAGGAATAGGAATACTTATACAAAAACAATAGCTTCAAGTAAGTAAGCAGAAAAACTACAATTGTAATCCTTCAATGTTTTCCCTGTAGAAGGGAATCCCACTGCATTTGCCTGAAAAATGAATTTACAAGGCTAAATAATGAGTCCAAAAGGTTACAGTGCACAAGCTCCAGAAGTATTCCTTTTAAGGCAGTCCCATTTGGAGAGCTAAATATTTCCTTAAAAGGCTGCTGTCCAAAGCACACGTTTTATATGGTTTCAGTTTGGCTTGGAAAAGCAAATAGACAATTCAACTCCTTTTTCTGCCTCTATATTTTACTCAGTGCAATCCTATATGCATTTAAGGGGAGGCTTGACAAACATATATATGAGGGAGAAGGGAATAGAGGGTTTTGCTGATAGATTTACATGAGGAAAGACGGGAAGAGGCTCGAGTGGAGCTTAAACATCGGCATGGACTGGTTGGGCCGAATGGCCTGTTTCTGTGCCATATATCCTATGTGATCCAATCTGACTTCGCTGTCGAACTTTCCACAGCACTCGAACATTAAAAGTCTGCCCCTTAAAATAGATCAGTCGGAAGCAATCAACACACAATGGAGTAGAGTTTCCACTAGTTTTATCAGCGCAATCCGGGTGAAAGCGGCTGAACCAGCACAAAAGATCGGGGAATTTTAAACGCAAGTTACGTCAAGCATAAATCGAGTTCCCATGATCTTTAACGCTGGTTTAAAAATCATTTTGCCCGAAGTCGGACCTGCCCACAAATCGAAATACTGAGGAGAGTTTCCACCAATTGCTCCAGTTCAAGGAGGGTCTTCAAATTAAGCTCTTTTTTTGTGCACAGGCACGAATAGGCAAGTTTTTACAGTTTTTACCGAGCAAACAAGATTTAATTTACTAAGAAATCGACTAGTGTACACCGATGAAACTAGTGAATGGCTCTGTATAGTTTTTTAAAGTCACTCAGTGATTTAAAATCACGTTACTCACAGGTGAAGGATTAGACACTTACTAAAAATGCTGTTTGTGATAAACCCATTTGCAGGTGCATTAATCAAACTGCACCAGGTTACTACTCTTAAATAAATCAATGAATATTTTTTAATGCACAGGAAAAAAATAAACGATTACATTTTATTACTCTGACAATGCGCTGGTTCATGGAAGATTTTAAGTTTGTGAATATGCCAATACATTTTCGCAAAACTTGAACTGTAACCTAACCAGTGCAATTTGTTCCCAATTTCGTTCAAAGTAGAAACTTACCCCCAATATAAGCAAACTGTGGCATTTAGGCCTTTGTAACCCAAACCTTGAGGCTGAAAGAGTGCCTGCAGTTAGAGGGCGACATAATTTCTTGTCCGGTGTATTATTCTGCTTTACTTTTAATATATGCTTCAATAGTTTGAAATTTTGAAATATTGTAATGCACAACTCTATAGCCCATCAAGAAAATTAAAGCAACACATACACTTAATTTTCAATGCTGCATCCTAGTTTAACAAATGTTAGTTGAAAATGCTTACAATACTCCAAAACAGAGCTGTTTAGAAGCAACGTTCTTGTACTTAATACTGCAGCGGACAACTGCAGTGCACACATTTAAAAGTTAGATCAGACATTTCAACTTCTCGGAGACAAAGACAAAATACCAACGTCTGACTAGAAACAGCAAAAGTGAAAGGTTCCGGTCAAAAACTAAAAAGAAAGTGACTCGCCCAAACACCTGTCAAAGAGTTTAGTAATGGGTTTGGCAAAGCCCATCATATACAGGTCCAGGATGATCAAGACTGCTGAGCAGGGTTCCTCTGACTGCTCAGCTATGTTTACAGCTTTAGTTTGTGCCCGTGTGACTTTGGAACATCAGCATGTGGTGTCTTGCAGCTTACTGCATGTCTTCCCTGGTCAGTGAGCACCACATACCTTGCTTTAAGAATGTAGGAAAATATAGACCAAGATAGCCCATTGAGCCCACCCGACTCAGAGCCCACGTAGCACTATTCTGTCATGGATTTAATTACCACGCCTGTTGATCCTTCATTTCAGGAAGCACCAATTTCCTTCCTCGACCTCCCCTAAAAAAAGGTTGCAGACCGTTACGTGGACAATAATGAATGCTTATAGAAAATTTCACTACAGTCGGATTCTTCAGTTGCATCTTGCATACGAAACCGAAACATATATTTTCAAGTATGACCAATGTGTGACTTATACTGAAAGCCTCAAAGTAAGGCTAATCTATGCTGAAAACAGCAGCCATCAACCTTTTAATTGAAGATATTAGTTAGGCTAAGGACATGCACATGTTGGGATGTATATCCAGTTTAGATTTTCTTTTACAATGACTTAAAATGTAAAGATTGTTCAGGTAATTCAGCATTTCACTTCTAACCATGTTATGAAGTTGGAAGATGCAGAGATGCTCATTACCCAAGCAACTTACCCTCATTTGGGCAAGTTTCATTAGTTTATCCTGGAATCCAATGATGACTCAAGATCACTTTCTACAGCAAACAGGGTAGCAGTATTTCTGGACTTTATGAAAACAGAAGTTATGCAGCTCATTTACTTAGAATACTTCCATCATAACTTATTCTCCTCCACTATTTGTCAGTAACAATTCATAAGCATTTTGAGAGAATTTATCATGATTCACAAGTCCTCTGCATTATTAACCATATATATAGTTCGGCACAAGGGAATTTACAGAATTAATTTTCGGATGTAGTATTGGCTACAGCACCAAGGGAATGGGCACAGTAGCAACTTCCCCTAGGCCTAAGCATTGCATGTGGAAGAGAATAAAAAGCACAAACCATGGGCGTTAGTGCCCACACTTCATTATCAGAGAAGTTGTGAATAGAGCTGAACACGATTCAATTGTCAGCAAATAGCCCCTCCTGACCTAATGGAGGGTCACTGATAAAGCAACTGAAAATGGTTAGGCCAAGGACGCTTCCCTGATGAACTCTTGCAACTGTCCTGGGGCTGCGATGACTGGTCTCCGACAAACAAAATTATCTTCCTTTGTTTCAGATATGACTCCAGCCACTTGAAGGCTTTCCTGCTGATCCCCAATAACTGCAATTTTTCTAAGGTTCTTTGTTCCACCCGCAGTCACTCCCACCTGACGTTATATCACTGTGCCACCACCTCCATTGGGTCTATCCTGCCAATGGTGATGGAGGAGTCTGTGATGTTGGCCAATAGGTCGGTTTCTACCAGGACAACGGTCAGGCCATTGCTCGACTAGTCTGTGGAATAGCTCTCCCAATGATGTTAGTGAGGAGAACTGCAGAGTAGACTGGGTTGAAATTGCGTTAGTCTTATTACAATACAATACCTAGGTCGTTGCCAATTTTCTTATTTGTGATTGTTTACAACTGGGTTGCTTGCTTGCTAGGCCACTTGACAGGGCGTTAAGAGTCAACTATGTAGTGTGGGACTGAAGTCGCATGTAGGCCAGATCAGGTAGAGGTGGCTGGGTCCTTTCATTAATAAACCAAGTGGGTTTTTCCTGACAATCCAGAAGTTTTTATGCTTATTTTCTGGTGCTAACCCATAATTGGCCAGATTTATTGAATTCACAACTTGCCATGTAGGATTTAAACTCCCTACCCTTGGGTTGCTGGTCCAGTAACATAACCATTAGGCTACTGAACCCCCAATCACAAGGCTACCATAATTGTGAAATATCTAATATTAGAGAATCTTATAAAATTGCAGCTTTTATGTACCATTCAAATTTGACCAGGTTTCTGAGCAGGCATTTCCAGTACCATCACAAAAATTGTTAACAGCTTACCCTTAAAAACAAAACTAATCAGCAAACATCTTATTTGACTTCACTTACGTCCTTCAGTCTCTTCTCACTGTTATTTCCTAAATGATGCACACTGATGGATGAAGCCAAATCAAAAATAACACACAGGAATTTAGTGGTAGCTAGTAGTTAGGCAGTTTAATACATGATCACGGGCAGAACAATTAACTATTCATCAAAAACAAAGACCTTCCCAGATCTGGATTTATAAATTCCAAATTAAAAGGGCTTATGTACTGACATCTAACTTTTAAAAGCACCATGGACCTTTATTAAAATAAATAAACCTCATGTCCACCTCCATATTCTTCCTTAAATTCAAATTTACATCAACTATTTATTTGTATGCCACACTTCAAGTGAACAATATTAACTGTGCAGTCCTTCTTATACCATCTGATGAAGTGATTCACTTGCAGGGAAGATGATGGCTGGGAATATGAAGTAATACCATCTCTCAGACCCACCCACATCAATATTCTGATACCTTGGCACAAATTTTTTTAGGAGTGCGATCTCTTTAAAAGGTTGGTATGCAGAGGTTAGAATCAACACTTTGTGGTGGAGAGATACCCTACATCTGCCCAATGTCAACGAGGAACTGCCAAGAGCTTTTAAAAAAAAAATTCCAGGTACTCAAAGTATAAAATTGTAAAATTCAATTTTTATTAAGTGTTCAAATATGCTAGCCTTTTTCATGCATTGTGTTTCATATCAAGACAGACCAGGAGTGAAACTAAGTATAGATTCGACTAGACCAGCAAACCAGTGACTAAAGTTACCAAAATAGAATGCTGCATAATTAGTTTGCAGTATTAATTGTAGAATAATGTAAACTATTTATTTATGATTCTAGTGTGCATAAGCAGTCCTTAGTAGTTCTGATCAAATGTTATCAAAAGGTCACTGGGGAAGAAAGCACCACCCTGAAAAGTCACAAAAGTCACATTTTGTATACCATTGTAAGCTGGTAAAGGGTTTTAAAAACTAGAATACAGGGTGGCGATTATAAAAATGAGTATTTAAGATGCAAAAGACAAACATCCTCAGTTACCAAGTCATACAAACATATCGCCAGGCTGTAAAGCGCTTTGGGATGTCCAGTGGTCATGAAAGGCACTATGTAAATACAAGTCTTTCTTTCTTAACATATACACACTTGTATTTAAACCCAGAATAAAGCAACAGGTAAGTGGACTCTTGGATTTCCACAATCATGTGAAAAACATCAAGTGGCATCAATGAAGGAACAACTTTTAATGAATTCCACCTGGATTAAGTTCACTTTCCTGAAGCTGTAATGCTAGCATTTTAGCCAGAAGCTTGCATGTCTAATTGCAGGGGAAAATGGGCCTGTAACTTCTACACACACACACGTAGATAATTTCCTGTTTTGAATATAAAGCAATTAGGGCAATTTTCAGCAAGTCCAAAAGGGACCGTTTAACTGTGTTGAGAACTTAGCAGAAAACCTCATAACAGAAAATAAATCTGTGTCTAGTGGTCCTGGGTTATCTTAGGTTTGTTTTTCTGTTAGCGGTATATTTTCCACTTTTGGTAAATTATAGTAATAAAATCAAAATAGATCTATTTTCAGTTTTCCAAGCTACATAATTTATACTGAAAGTGAGAAGATTAGCTTTGAAGAAAACAGCGAGTTTGACCACATATTGATAGTAACTATTTGAAAAGGTAGGAGGGAAAAGAATGGTCCACCAATGGCTAGCTCATGTCCCCATTTTGTACAAAGTATTCTTAATAACTATTTCCCCCTTACTTTGCAGCACAGTACACTTTTTGTTAAAAAAAACACACTAGCCAAAAGTCAAGTGCTAGCATACCTCAATATGCAAGCACTCCAAAACCAGGTCTTCATATTTTCAGGTACTTACATGATCCAGGCATCCTATGCGTCAATATGTTGAACACTTCATTGACAACCAGGCCATTCTCTGACTTCCCTTTCCATGCTCACTCCACACATCTGTCTCTGCATATTTTTGTTCCACCACAAATATCCAAGCCCCGTCACAAATATGTAAAAATCCTACTGGGGTCAGCAACAACTGTCAGCAAGGGCTCAGTAAGTTTTACATGACTGAGCAGGGGGTCCTTCTATCTGTTTGCCATGCACAATTTATGTTGTTTGAATTTATGCCAGTATTAAGCTATTTTCAGTGTCATAACTATCAAAGAATTTGCACTGCATTAAATTCAGACTTGCAAATGGATAAGGTTAATATGCATTACAGTTAATTCTGCTGTGCAGAGCAATTAAAACCATTTCCAAGCCAGTGAGCTGGGTGATGCCAAGGGACTGAATGGCCTTTCATCTCTAGGACCAGAGTTGAAATGTAGCCAAGAACAGGGTCTTCTGTCTCTTGTCTATAAAATGTCTGTCTATAATGAATTTGGGTGGTCTCAATCCAGTATTATATTCCAGTAAGAAAGACTCTACAAGAATAATGAACCATCCATGGCTAACTAAGGAAGTTAGGGATGGTATCAAAGGCATACAATGTTGCAAAGATTAGTGGTAGGCCAGAAGATTGGGAAACTTTTAGAAACCAGCAAAAGATGACGAAAAAAAATTATGAAGAGGGAGAAAATAGATTGAGTAAATTAGCAAGAAATGTAAAAACAGACAGTAAGAGCTTCTACAAGTATATAAAAGGGAAGAGAGTAGCTAAAGTAAACGTTGGTCCCTAGAGGATGAGACTGGGGAATTATTAATGGTAAACAAGGAAATGGCTGAGACTTTGATCAAATAATTTTGTATCTGTCTTCACAGTAGAAGACACTAAAAGCATCCCAATAATAGTAGATAATCAAGGGGCAAAAGGGAGGGAGGAACTTAAAACAATCACTATCACTAGAGAAAATGTACTAAGCAAACTAATGGGACTAAAGGCTGACAAGTCCCCTGGACCTGATGGCCTGCATCCTAGGGTCTTAAAAAGAGGTGGCTGCAGAGATAGTGGATGCATTGTTTGTGACTCGCACCAAGTCCCAGTCGTCCATCACCCCTGTGCTCGCTGATCTACATTGGCTCCCGGTTAAGCAGCGCCTCGATTTCAAAATTCTCATCCTTGTTTTCAAATCCCTCCATGGCCTCACCCCTTCCTATCTCTAATCTCCTTCAGCCCCATAACCCCCCAGAGATAGCTGCGCTCCTCTAATTTTGCCCGCTTGAGCATCCCTGATTATAATCGCTCAACCGTTGGTGGCCGTGCCTTCTGTTGCCTAGGCCCAAAGCTCTGGAAATCCCTGCCTAAACTGTCCACCTCACTACCTCTCTTTCCTCCTTTAAGACTCTCCTTAAAACCTACCTCTTTGACCTAGCTTTTGGTCACCTGCCCCAATTTATCCTTGTGGATCGGTGTCAAATTGTGTGTCTTAAAATACTCATGTGCAGCTCCTTGGGACATTTTGCTACATTAAAAGGAGCTATATAAATACAAGTTGTTGTTGTTGATCTTCCAAAATTCCCTAGATTCTGGAAAGGTCCCAGCGGATTGGAAACCCGCAAATGTAATGCCCCTATTCAAGAAAAGAGGGAGACAGAAAGCAGGAAACTATAGGCCAGTTAGCCTAACATCTGTCATTGGGAAAATGCTGGAATCCATTATTAAGGGAGTAGTAGCAGGACATTTAGAAAATCATAATACAATCAAGCAGAGTCATCATAGTTTTATGAAAGGGAAATCAAGTTTGACAAATTTATTAGAGTTCTTTGAGGATGTAACGAGCAGGGTGGATCAAGGGGAACCAGTAGATGTAGTGTATTTGGATTTCCAAAAGGCATGCAATAAGGTGCCACATAAAAAGTTACTGCACAAGATAAGAGCTCATGGTGTTGAGTGTAATATATTAGCATGGATAGAGGATTGGCTAACTAACAGAAAAGAGAGTCAGGCTAAATGGGTAATTTTCAGGTTGGTAAACTGTAACTAGTGGGGTGCCACAGGGATCAGTGCTGGGGCCTCAGCTACTTACAATCTATATTAATTACTTGGATGAAGCGACCGAGTGTACTGTATTTGCTGACGATACAATGATAGGCGAGGAAGGAAGTTGCGAGGAGGGCATAAAGGGCTCGATTTTGTCAATGGGGAGCTTTTGGAGGTGGGACTCCCACTTTTTGGGTTGTAGTCCCGCCTCCATCAACTTGTGGCCAGTCCACGCCATTTTCCCTTGATTGACCTTGTTAAGCCTGCCCAGTGAGCTCAGCAGGCCAAGTAAGGGACACCTGGTTACTGGTGACATCAGCGATTGACATTTCATCTGTCAAGAGCTTTTGACAGATGAAAAATCAGCATTTGACAGCTCTGTGAAGCTGTCAAACACGGACAATCTGTCTTCTAACTTGAGTCCTTCTACTCAGACTCAGTTAGAGAGCTCCCCAGACCAGAAAGCAGAGGCTGCAGCTTTTGACAGTTCAGCGGCCATTCTGCTTTCTGTGCCGGTGAGCTGAGGGACTCCAGAGAACTGAAGGAAGGAAGCCTGCAGGAGAAAGTAAAGATAAGTAAAACTTAATGGCCCAGAAATTCAGGTCTCCACGGGTGAGTACGCACGGGGTACTCACCCGTAGGCCCAATGGAAGTGCCGGTTTCCTGCATGCACTGCACATGCGCGGGAAACCGGCACTGCCGTTCCTCTGAAAGCAGGGGTTCAGCGGTCGAACGCGTGCACATCGAACTTCGGTTTTTTTTATATACAGGTTTTCCCAGGAAAGTAAGTCTGCAGAATTTAGAAATGTAAAAAGCAGGCATAAGACCTGCTTTTTACAAGGTAAGTGGTGAATTAATTAAAATTAAAACATTTTTTCCACAGGTTTATTATTTTTAAATACTTTAAAGGTAAGTTTATTTTTAGCCCCGGTTCTATTATTTTTTTCAAAAATTTAAATTGTTTAAACTAGTTATTTCATTTACTTCATAGTTTATTTTAAAAAATGATTTTTTTTGATTAAAAAAAAATTTATTTGAAGATTTAGTGATGTTTTGTAAAAAGGGGCCCGCAGTATTTCTAAGTTTGACAGCACTTCCTGTCAGACTTATGAATGGAGCATTCCCTGCTCCGATTGGCTCCCCATGGCCCACGTGATCCATGGGGACGCTTCGAACTAACTGCGCCCCTGGGATACGCAAGCACTGCGCGCCGGCAGCTGGACCAGGCCCTGGATCGGAATTCCACAGGGGCCCACAGCTCAATGGCCGGCGCACAAGGCAAGTGCAGGTCGGGGGCTTGCACTCGCGGGAAGCCCCCGACCCGAATTTCTGGGCCATTAAAACACTTTACACTTACCTCTGCACACATGCACCCATCACTCACCTGCACAACGGACATCTCGACCCCTCCAACCCCTGCAGACCCATGGTCCGCCTCGCTAACTTGGCGTGGTTCGGAGCCGTTGGACAGCCCACACTTCAGGGCTAAAAATAGGGATTAGGCAAAAAACTGCCTGTTAACTGGCAGTTAATTGGCACTAATTCCCTTCCCGCCTCGGGGTGGCGGCTACAAGCACAGGTCGGATACCCGCCTCCTGGGACATTGGCACGGAGGCAGGTTTGAGGCGGGATGGGTTCCTGCCCCCCCGATTCTGCAATTTTACCACCACTCCCGCCTCTAAACCCGCCTCCTTGGGGCTTGGAAAAGCGAGCCCAAAGAGTCTGCAAAGGGATATAGACAGGTTAAGTGAGTGGGCAAAGAATTGGCAGATGGAGTAGAATGTGGGAACATGTGAGGTTATCCACTTTGGGAGGAAGAATAGAAAAGCAAAATATTATTTAAATGGAGAGAGACTACAGAATGCTGCGATGCAGAAGGATCTGGGTGTCCTCGTACATGAAATACAAAGTTAGCATGTAGGTACAGCAATAATTAGGAAGGCAAATGGAATGTTGGCCTTTATTGCTAAGGGAATGGAGTATAAAAGTAGGGAAGTCTTGCTACAACTGTACAGGGCGTTGGTGAGACCACACCTGGAGTACTGCGTACAGTTTTGGTCACCTTATTTGAGGGATATACTTGCATTGAGGGTGTTCAGCAATGGTTCACTAGGGTTGATTCCCAAGATGAAAGGGTTGCCTTATGAGGAAAAGTTGAGCAGGTTGGGCCTATACTTACTGGAGTTTAGAAGAATGAGAGATGATCTTATTGAAACATATAAAGATTCTGAGGGGGCTTGACAGGGTACATGCGGAGAGGATGTTTCCCCTCATGGGGAATCTAGAACTGGGGGGCATAAGTTTCAGGATAAGAGGCCGCCCATTTAAGATGGAGAGGAGGAGGGATTTCTTCTCTGGAGGGTCATGAATCTTTGGAATTCTCTACCCCAGAGAGCTGTGGAGGCTGAGTCAGTGAATATATTCAAGGCTGAGATAGCTGAGAGACAGATATTTGAGCTACAGGGGAGTCAAGGGTTATGAGGAACAGGCAGAAAAGTGGGAGTTGAGGTCAAGATCAGATCAGCCATGATCTTATTGAATGGCGGAGCAGGCTCGAGGGGCCGAATGGCCTACTCCTGTTCCTACTTCTTATGGTCTTATGTACTCCAGTTCCAGTGACATATCCATATGACAAGCATCAAAAGTTAGGCACCACCATAAGAGGTGAAGTCGTATCACACTGGTACACTGAAGGCTGACCCACATTGTTGTGCTGCAATAAAGGGAGCTTCGTTCTGCATTTAACAATGCTAAATCAAGGACTTCTTGATGCTGCTGCTAGGTAGCCAAAATGGAAAATGTTTCACTCCCATCCCTAACTTTGATAAGTACAAAATTGAAGTTTTTTTTTTTTTTTTAAACTCCAAACTAAAAAAAGTGTCCTGAATATCCAAGAAAAATTTCTCTAATCTCTGGGTAAAATACAGCAAACAGTTTCATCTTTATGCTTTGGCTTTCCCTTACAAAATAGTTTTCACTAATATTCTAAATCGAATGCATTTTCCACAGAGCACACAAACCCCTTCCTTATCACCACATGGTACAGTCAAACAGAGTCAAACAGTGCCACAAAGATTCCTGATATATGCTGACTTCGCTGGCAAGGCACACTACAGTTGACCCAAGCATGATGTACATGAGGGAGAAAACAAAAAGTGAACACTGTGCACACCAGAATATATTGTTGAGGACAACGTGTTATACTTGTGCACAACTTTCCGATCATAATACCACCCAAGGCACAAAAGTAAGGTGCACGTCCATACACATGCAGTATACCTTAATGAGCAAGCTTGCCCAACATTAAAATCATTTGACAAAAATCAGTCAGGAACCAACTAGTGTTCAAGTTTTGTGCCCCAGATGATCCTTTATGAACAAAGCAATTTCTTACATAAGTTGCATCAAATTTAACTTTTGATGGTCATCAAGCCTCACAATCTTGTAAACTTGAATCACAAAGTGGAACCAACAGAACCTCAAAATAAGTTGCTGCATATATTGTATTTAAAATCTAATGAGGGTCATCACAAGTAAATTGATGCACCAACTCAGAATTTTTTTTTAAAAACACTATCTCTTTATAACTGAAGTAGATCAGTTTTAACTGAGCTAGTTACAATTCCAAAATGAATTAACAAGAACAGTGTTGGTTTTGAATGAAATCACTGGAGTTAATTTCAAAGACGCCTAGTGATGTTCTACAATAGCCTTTTTGGTTCTTTACCTCTGCTATTCCAGAAAAATACTGATACTAGATTAGCTTGGTTTAAAAAAAATTTAATGTTTTTGTAGAAAGCAACAGATTTCCCCGGTTAGAAACAAAATTGAACACACAAAACAAAGTAGAGAACTTTGAGAGAAGAATTCAAAATCACAATGATTAACGCAAGTGCGACAGGGTTCCACTTTGGTTTATTACATGAACTACATGCCAAATTTTAAAAATCTAGTATAATGTCTTTCTAAATTACCAGAGATAAACAACTAAGAGTAATTATGAATGAACAAGATAGAATCTCTCTGGAATACCTGTACTTATGAGCAATGGTCTTAAATTAGTTGCAGCACAGAACTTCTAAACAAGAGACAAGGGTCAGAATCCCATCACAACTGTTAAGATTCCTTTCTGGAGAAGGACAAAGAAAACATTTAGAATTCCTTTCTACACTGCTCAAGCATGTTGACAGAGGTGAGCGTTGAACTTCAATTAGAATCAAGTGCATCCATGGAGCAATCTATAAACACATACCCTCTCAAACAAACAATCATACAGTAGCATGAATACAAGGCATCAAGTAGGTAATGCAAAGAAAAGCCCATTTTCCCTTCCAGGACATATGCCTCACACCAATGGCAAAGTATCAGACAAGTTGGAAGCTTAAATCCCCCTTGCGCCCTTCCCCACTTAAATGGCACTGTTTAGAGGAGATTGAAATGGAAAAAGCTGCATTCCTACCATTAATTAGCAGAACACTCTTTTTTAAACAATTGCTGCTAACTAGTTTGGAGACCCAGAGCCAACACTCAGAGGACTAGGAAACAGATACATAGAAATTAATTAATAGGTAAAACTGCCTTAGTCTATCAACTGTTCAGCAGCCTGACAAATGTGAAAGAAATCAGTTGAGTTCAAGTCCCCAGAAGTCATACTGTAGCTGTAGGGTGCACAGCAGACCACACTTGGGGTACTGTATACAGTACTAGCTGGGGGAGCCCGGCGTTGCCAGGGCAGTTTAGGGGGCTGTGCGGTTGACGGCCGGCCGCTGCCCCGCTGTGTCTCGGGCGGCGCGGTTCGCGGCCGCCCGCTGCCACTCCCCCGCTGTGTCTCGGGCCGAACGGTTGTGAGGCCCAGCCCGAGGTGACCCCAACTCACCTCCCGCTCCGGCGGACCGACGCAGCTGCCCCGCTCGCTGTTGAGGAAAAGCAGGGGGAAAAATGGCGGCTACGTTTCGGGAGGCTGCAGGATTAGGTCCCACCCGTGATGCACCGATTGGTCAACCATCAGGTCACTGAACTGTAGGATTGGTCAACCATCACGTCAGTCAACGCTAATGAGCGGTAGGATTGGTCAACCGCTAATGAGCGGATTTTTGAACGTTTTTTGTATACTGTCCGAACAATTTTTGTCTGACTAAAAAGTAAATACGCCTATGACACTCCCCTGATCATCAGCTTTCTTTTGATATAACATACGTGTAGGTACGCTCTCTAACTTTTGAGTGTATAGCAGACAGACAGACACGACTATCCATAGATAGATAAGGGGACTAGCAGGTCTAAGAGGCGCAGAAGCGAACAATGAGGCCAGTACCCAGTGTCAGAGGGAACAGCCATGAAAAGAAACTCAGTAATGACTTGATAAGCTTGAGCTCGTCAGCCTTTAAAAAAAAAATCTCAGAAGGAACCTTATTAGGAGGAACATTCGATAACTAATGGCAATACAGAACAAGCAAAACTAAAACATGACTTTCAGAAAACCAGGACAGCAGGGCACAAGTTCAGGCTGATGAAGGGAAAATTTGGGAGAGAGTGATCAACAGCTGGATCAGCATGCCAGAAAGGGTGGAGGCCAGGATATTAGCCTCATTTAAGGAACAAGATGCTATAATGGGAAGGTTGGTATGCCAGACAGAAAATCAAATGGGCTGGCAGATGATCTTCTGAACCTACTTTTTGATCTGTGAAAATATTTAAATCAGATAGACAGATGAAGTGTTCCATGCCGCTTGAAAGAACCCATTACGAGAAATGTAATTTAAATATGGTTAAGCGTACTAAAAAGCAAATACATACCATTTGCACTAAGCTTAAACATTGTTTAAATGCCTTAGCATGCAACCTCAACACTGATTCAATCCAGCTGGCTTTTGTTGCCTGCTATAATGGGAGGTCAATACAAAAGAGGTTGGCTTGTTGAAAATTCCTGACAATATTTTGAAACAACTTGCAATTCCAAAAACTCTAACAGCAATCATACTGTAGACTTCTGTTTAACATCAGTTTGACTGTGAATGTTGTATGCAATAAAGTCCTAAATACCACTAATAAAATAATGTTATACAAGTTATACAGCAATGCACTACGGCAGTACAGTGTCAGTATTGACAAAATAGATATGAAAAAGTAAACAAAAATTGGAATTAGAATGACTTCTGAAGTGCCAAGTGTCATTATAAGCATGTGTAATATCTTGAATACTTACTTACCACACAACCTGATCCACGGTGACTGAATAATTTGTTTTTATTACATGGGATTCCAGGATTCTTAAATGATGGTTTGGAGATTTTCATCAATTTTTCCATGCAAATTAATAGCCTTCCCACAACATAAGCAGTGACTTGTGTAAACTCTGTCACAAACATGGACTGCTGCATATATCCCAAACAAAGGTTGTAGTAATTTTCCAAGTTGCTGCAGTAGCACTGCAGCTTTCAGTGGAGAAAAAGTGAACAATTCATATCGCTCTCTACACAACACTGAAGTGATTTTATTTACACAAAATTAGCCATGAGAATGGATTCAAAACCCATCTCTGCCTATATTATGACAAGTAGAACTTCAAATGACAATAGCCCCCAAAAAACATCAAGTCACTTACAGTTTGTGCAATGAAATTGGTAACAGTTACAAACTGCATGTTTCGAATGTTAATTTTGTAGCCAGAGCACAATGCAGCAATTTTCACAAAAACACAGACTGGATACCAAATGTAATCTCAGGTCCTCTTTATGGAAAATAAATTGTGGCCAAGTTGAAAGGTCTCATTATTTGCAGTCAAAAAATTGATTTTAAATGTATTTACTGTACATCTGTTTAATTTAAGAAATGTGATTGTTACATTAAAGAAAAACTGAAATAAAAATCAGAATCCAGCCACGGTAATGACATCCTGTTGTATTCAATGAAATCACAGACTTAACCATGGCAACAGTGGAGTGTGATGGAATACTCGCCACTTGCCTGGATGAGTGCAGCTCCAACAACACTCAAGAAGCTCAATACCATCCAGGACAAAGCAGCCCGCTTGATTGGCACCCCATCCACCACCTTAAACATTCACTCCCTCCACCACCGGCGTACCGTGGCTGCAGTGTGTACCAGCAACTCGTCAAGGCTTCTTCGGCAGCACCTCCCAAACCCGCGACCTCTTCCTCCTAGAAGGACAAGGGCAGCAGGCGCATGGGAACACCACCACCTCCAAGTTCCCCTCCAAGTCGCACACCATCCTGACTTAGAAGTATATCATCGATGAGTCAAAATCCTGGAACTCACTCCCTAACAGCACTGTGGGAGTACCTTCACCACACAGACTGCAGTGGTTCAAAAAGGTGGCTCACCACCACCTTCTCAAGGGCAATTCGGGATGGGCAATAAATGCTGGCCTTGCCAGTGACGCCCACATCCCATAAAGTTATATTTAAAAAGTGAGCACCAGACATGCCCTTTTAAGCATGGTTTCAATGACCTCTTTATGGATCAAATGTAGTCCAGTTGAATTGATACTATTGCAAGATAACCCACAAGACTAGCTCTGCCTCTTCCTGCAGCTGACTTCTGATCAAAAAAGCATTAACTGTTTACAGCAACAGGGACAAAGAAGACAGTCTGACCTATTATAAAAGCATTCTGCTTCTTTTCAAATCCATGACATCATAATGAGAAATACTGAGGGACTCCAAATCATTTTATTCATACTGCAAGACGATTGATTCCTGATGCTACTGGAAACTTTTACTAACAGATTCCCAGTTAGATGATCTTTTTTTCCATGTTTAAGGTCAAATGACAAACTCAAGCCCATACAAATTCACAATAAGTCAGCCAAGGCCACATTTTTTTGTCATTTTCCCCCCCGCTTCTCTCCCCACCACCACCCCCCCCCCCCACCACACCCACCAAAGTGAATGATGCAATGCTATAGCTATCAATTGTTTAGTAGTACAGCTACAGTAACAATAAGGGTAGTCATAACAGTCAAATGATCAGAGAGAGAATGGACTGCCACTGCATGTTATATAATTTCTTCAGGAAATCGAAGAAAACAAAAAGGTACAATTGGGTAATTTTTGTACTTCAAAAAATCAATTTTGCAACAACAGCATAAAGACCTGTTGAGAACTAATAAATGCTATAAGTAGTTGTCAAGAAATATTTGGGCACTCCTGACAAAGAGCAGCACTTCACGATGCGGTCTCCTCTACATTGGGGAGACCAAACGCAGATTGGGTGACCGCTTTGCGGAACACCTCCGCTCAGTCCGTAAGGGTGACCCTGAGCTTCCGGTCGCCTGTCATTTTAATTCACCGCTCCATTCCCACTCGGACCTCACCGTCCTCGGCCTCTTGCATTGTTCCACGGAAGCTCAACGTAAACTCGAGGAACAGCACCTCATCTTCCGATTAGGCACTTTGCAGCCTTCCGGACTCAATATCGAGTTCAACAATTTCAGATCATAACCTCGGCCCCTATTACATTTTTACTTATATTTTTTATCCACCCCTTTGTTTTGGATCTTCCCTTCCACCCCCACCTTTCCTTTTTTTTTGTTCTCTCCCACATGGCAGCTGTCTCTCATTCTGCCAGCGCAGTTCACACCTAATCTGAGCCGTCTTTTGTCTCCACTAGTCCTATCACCATCTCGTCTCGTTTTGAATACCTCTTAATGTCTCTTCACTTCTTTTGTTTTCTCCCAGCCCTGCCTTTCGATCTATTTCATTTCCTTTCCAGTTTTGAAGAAGGGTTAGACCCGAAACGTCGACTCTAATTTCTCTCCACGGATGTTGCCTGGCCTGCTGAGTTTTTCCAGCATTTTCTGTTGTTATTTCAGATTTCCAGCATCTGCAGTATTTTGCTATCGTACTTGCAGGGAACGCTGGGCAAGATGTCATGAACCTGCAGACCTCAATTTTTCCACTTAAATCAATGGATGGAAAAATCAGGGGCTACAGACCTGCGATTTCCTAACCAGGGCTGCCTATGAGCACCCATTCAGGAAATCAGCCCATTAGGTTTGGCTATTTAAAAGGGGAACAAATCTGACCCATGCAATTACAGGCCCAGTAGCCCAACATCAATAACAGTAAACTAATGCAAACCATTCTAAAAAGCAGGCTGTATCTATATAGCAATGGCTTAATAAGAAACAGCCAGCATGGATGTTGACGGGGAAGATCAAGCTTGACATACACCCACTTCTTTTGAGGATTTTACAAAGTAGATTGAGGAATTCCCAACAGCATAACTTATTTGGACTTTCAGAAAGCTTCAACAAGTTCCAGATGAAAGACAACAAAACAAAATAGAGGAGTCCAGGGTTTGGGTGGGGAAACCGTGTACCCCAGCCAGAAATATAGTATCACACTCGCGTGAAGAAGTACTGCTGAAGTCAGTTCCTGGACTACTGTTTATTTCTTACATGAATGGGCTGCATGCAGAAACCAATTATAAGCTTGGTAATATGCAGAAGGTACTAAATATTGAGAGAGGGAGGGTGGAGAGGGAAGAACAAACGTGCATTATTATAGCACCTGTCACATCCTCAGGATGTCCCAAAGTACTTCACAGGCATTGAAGTACTTCGAAAGTGTAGTCTCTGTTGTAAAGTAGGAAAACACAGCAGCCAATTTGCACCAAGTGAAGAATCTGTTTTACTGGTGTTGGCTGAGGGATAAGATGTTGCCAGGACACTGAACATTTCCTTGGTCTTCTTTGAATATAGTGCTATTGGGGGATCTTTTATGACCACCCGAGCAGGTGGGGACTTGATTTAACAGCTCATGAATCCTGCAACTGAGATAAATGGAATGAAATTTGTCAAACTTAAAGCACCGCATTTTGGACAACAAAAATGGTTTGACAGATATATACACTAAATGGAACAGAATTAGGAGAGACTTAGAAAGGAACCTGGGAGAGAGTAATGCTTTCAATGTCAAGACAGTGTGTAGAGATTCGCGTAGCTCTGGTAAACAAGATCGAGTGCAAACTAATATGGTGGGTATATTGTGTTTAATCATAGTTTAGGACAGACTAGAACACACTAGTAATACAGTAAAACCATACGACCGTAACAAGCAGCTGGTACCAGACCCGATCGGACAGATGGCTGGCGTGCGTGAACAGTTCTCTGACTTGCGGCCTCTCTTCCTTTCATCTAGAACTGCTGAGCACGGGATCACTCTCGAAACAGCGCTCAACCAGCCCAACCTTTGCTTAGCTCTCCCCTCCACTGTCTGAGCGTGCAAGCCCTCAGGGTGTTACTTTTATTCTCTTTTTTAGGGGTGGGCCTGAGGCCAAATTATTGACAAGACCATTTAACCTATAGAGGCTCCCCTAAAACCTCATTACCCAATGGGGCATCAAGTTCTTTGTCTCGATTCTTGGATGAAAGCTCTCCCCTAAAGGTGTTTCATGATCTCATCCAATTTATTTTTTCTTGTTTTTACATTTTGAAGGTTCCTCCATTGGGATTTGTCTTATCTCTCTGTCACCATCCTCCCTGTTACAATTGGTACAAAGCCAGGCCTTGTACCCTTTCAATCAAGAAGCCCAAGCCAGAGCTGTCCCACTCCAGCCAGTCGTTACTTCACTTTATTCTATGTCTGTCTATATTAATTAACATTTAATTATCTTCACAAGCAGTTCTGCTAAACCAACTCCAAATTCTATGTGTAGAGATTATAATGTGATTATTAGTACAGGAAACTTTCGTTTAACCGGAGGTTAAATGTCCGGAAAGCTCCATCTACCGGCAAAATTCAGGAGCCGTTTCCTATAAGTTTTTTTACTTCTCGTTGCGTTTTTTTTCCAGTCGTGGCTCCCAAGCGTCTAGCTGAAGCCGTTGCTTAGCTACAGAGACGCTTTTAAGCTGCGGCCGACTGTTTTGAAGGCAACAGGGTTGTTTCATACGGAGCAGAGAAGCTCCGTATGTTTTAACATTAGCGCTGGTTTATACGGCAGTTTTGATGGTACGGCACCAACTCGGTCCCGTCAGTGCCGGATACCAGAAAGTTTCCTGTAATAATGAAAGAAACATAGGTTGGGCCTTCATTGGCCAAATTAAAGATACATTAACAAAGTCAAAACCCTAACTTACAACAAACAGATGGAACAGGCAAGGCCATCCAGTGGGCCCCTGCATGGGACGTTATGCATGCTCTAATCTAACTAATTAAAAAGACTTTCAAATTCTAATGCAAGTTTTCCAGGAAAACAAAACTTACACAGTTCTAGTATAACATAACTTATACATTAACCCCTTTCTTGTCTCGAGCAGAAACATACAATCATTTAAACACAATATTATTCACAAAGCCATATACATTTTCAGGCATCCCTAGTTTCTAACAAGTGTGGAGCAGCTACCTAGAGCAAATAGGCTGTTGTGATAGATAGCCAGAAAAATGCATTACAAGTCTAGAGAGGGTATGCCGAGGCTTCCATATGCACTGGTCAGACCACACTCATCATAAAAGTGGACCACACTACATTACTGTGTACAATTTTGGTTACTGTGCTTCAAAGGGAACATACAATGCATTGAAGAGGGTTCAAGAAATGTAAAGGCAATGAGGAAGCTAAGCGAGACAGACTAAAGAAAGTTAAGTAGCAGGCTTCAGTATGGTACATCAAGTACTAAATGGTACATAAAAGATGAACCCAGAATATAATTCTGTAATAAATCAAATAGGGGGACAAATTCAAATTAGAGAAAAGTAACTTACTAGGAAATAATCCTATACTGAAAGGGTGACAAACTTTTGTAATAATATCCCAGGCAAGAAAGGAATGTCATAGACTTGACGGCTGTTGCAGGCTGAGTGAGTTAGAGAAAGGGTGTCCAACACAGCCCAGATGGAGATCCAGTCTGCAAGCTCGTTATCGGGCCTGGGAAGCTCCAGGTTGGTTGATATATATTTTCATGTTTATGCACATAAAAGTTTATTCTGCTGTGGGTTTTGGCTTTTTCAGTTTTCTGGGCCTGTAGGATTGGTGGATTTGGACCAGAGGGGGAACAGGAAGCGGCTTTTACCAATCCTCTGGGCCCAGGAAATCCAAAATGCCACAATGAACAGCAACTTCAGTGGAGATCTCTGAAGAGGAGATGATTATGGAGCCAGAAGTAGCAATGATGAAGATTGGATGTAAGCAGAGTGGATAGTGGTAGAGATCAAAGGAGAAGGTTAGAGGTGAAAGTTACAGCAGTGATGAAGATCACAACAAGCAGCAGCTGCAAGCGGTAGTGAAGTGCAATGGACAAAACTGAGCAAGACATCCCAGGATTGGACGAGACCAGGCCCAACAACAGAAAAGGCCAGACCTTGGTGGGAAGCTCAAACCAGCCACTTTTAATGAAAGCATTTGATTTTTTTTTTTTTAAATTCTTTATGTGTCAATGCCGAACATTGCAAACTGTGAGGAAAAACACACAAATCCTGTAATATTTGAAAGCATTTTGTTTAAATGTTTGAGAGTCACAGAAAATTTGAAGCTTGCTCACTGGCTGTGGCATGTAGATGTAGCTCACTTTTCCAAAGGATTATACAACCTCGAATTAAAGTGCCATCGGAACAAGCTTTGGTAGGTTAAATCTATGGCAATTGTCAAACTTTCCTCAAATTTTTGTGAAAAATAAATTAGAATTTGAACCTCAGGGGCCTGTGCAGCAATCTGAATCATCAGTAACTCAGAAGGGTTCAACAACAGGTCAGCAAGTAGATTGAAAGTAAACAGCTCAGCTCTGAACAATACAGCAGCCTTCATAGAATTTATTGGTGCAGATTAGGTGACAGATAATTTTCAGTGGCTGCAGTTCTAGAAATGCAATCTAGAATTGGAATGAGTTTTTATTTAAAGAGCCAATTCCTTTATTCTACCACTCACTCATTCTTTCCAAAGTCTCCCTCCACCCTACATCTCAGCTGGAACTGCAGGGTGCAAACTTGTCATTATCACTATCAGGGTTCATTAGAAGGTATTGGAAATTCTTTTCTATTTAAAAATAATTGCCATTACCAAATACAGCTCAGAGGGTAATGATGTCAGATTTAGACCAGAATGATACAGCAGCAACAGCTGTTTCTACAAAAACTTCATAGGCAGCAAGGCCAGCTTCAAATGGCCTCCTGACAAAAGGGCAGAGAGCTTTTAACATTATTGCAGATGTTTATGTATTGAAGCTTAACAAGTACTGCGATTTGTAGTTGTGTTTATTTGTACAGGCTTTTAAATTGGGTTTTTTCAATTCATTCTCCGGATGTGACCATTGCTGGCTGTAGTGCATGTACCTTTAAGGGGAGAACTACTTTTTACAGCTCCTGTATACTGTAGTACCAGCAGTGACCACACCTGTATATAAACCCTGAGTAGGGATCTGTACGTTTAGTTTTAGAGTAACCCTCACCCAGTAAATACCTGTCGATTGTCCTTCAATAACTAGACACGAGACTGCAGGGAACAAACATCAAAATACACGGATCTAACATTGGCGACGAGGCAGATTCGAACCTACCTGCAACTCTGCATTACCTCCCAGGGATTCGCTCCTGGAGAACAGTGGAAGAAAGTTGAGGCCAGAAGCACGGGTGTCAACCACAAGCAACCGCCCAGTCATCCAGCAGAGATGTGAGCATTGCAGGGGAGGCTGTTGAGAGCTGGGCTTGGTTCTCCAGTCACGGTGGTCCAGCAAAACAGGCTGGCAACAGGTACGGCGCAGACCCTTCCCGGACAGCGGCGGCTAGAGCCGACCAACGGCACAGAAAAGACCGAGCGGCGTCGACGGGAGAAGAGAGGGGGTAGAGCGCACAGGGCGCAGCCGGTGTTCAGGACCGAACGGCGTCGACGGGAGAAGAGAGGGTAGAGCGCACAGGGCGCAGCCGGTGTTCAGGACCGAACGGCGTAGACGGGAGAAGAGAGAGAGGCGCGAAGGAAAACGCGCAGAGCGCAGCCAGTGTTCAAGGGCCGAGCAGCCGCAGCAGAGAAGGGGGGGGAAAAAGAGCGTGGGAAACGCCATTTTGAGCCGCAGCGGAGAAGGGAAGAGCGTGGGAAACGCCATTTTGAGCCGCAGCGGAGAAGGGAGAGCGTGGGAAACGCCATTTTGAGCCGCAGCGGAGAAGAAGGGAGAGCGCAGGGAAAACGCCATTTTGAGCCGCAAGAAGGGAAAGTGCTGGAAAACGCCATTTTGAGCCAGTCTAACCACACCCAGGGATGCCGAAGAGTGGCAGTAACACAGCGTTCGACAATGAAGTCGAAGATTGGACGACATATGTCGAACGCATAGAAGTGTACTGCAAGGCGAAAGAAGTGCCAGGTGAGAGGAAAGCGCTGTTATTGTTGAATTCCATGGGTGCAAAAACGTATGGCTTACTGCGAAACCTAGTAACCCCAGAGAAGCCAGTGGAAAAGGATTTTGGAAACAGTGTCAATCCTACAGAACCACTTAAACCCCACACCGCTGCTGATAGCAGAAAGATTTAAGTTTCACAAAAGGAACCAGCATAAAGATGGAAGTAATGCTGAGTATTTAACGGAACTGCGCAAGCTATCGAAACACTGCCAGTTTGGAACAGGACTAGCAGATACTTTAAGGGACAAGTTTGTGTGTGGGCTTCAAAGTGAAGGAACCCAGAAACGGCTTCTATCAGAAAAGGATCTTACGCTGGACAAGGCTTTCAGCATGGCAGTATCACACGAAGCAGCCGCAAGGTGCGCTGCAGAGATACAACGGAGACCGCAAGAATATGGCACAAATGAAATGTCATACGGAACAGTGAAGTGCTATCGCTGCGGCAGAACAACACACGACCATAATGATTGCTGGTTTATGGACAAAGTGTGCAGACAGTGTGGAAAAGTAGGACACATAGCAAGAGTCTGCAGGTCGGGAAAGAAAACCAGCAGCAAGAAATCTCCACAGGAGAAGTACAAGAAGGTACATAAGGTGACGGAGAGTAGTTCAGACAAACAGAAAAGTGATACAGACTCCAGAAGCAAGGAGCTGGGTTGTCTGAAACTACATAAGGTGATCCAAACAGAGGATCACCAAACTATCTGGGTCACGCTCAAGATAGCTGGAGTCCAAGTGAAAATGGAATTGGACATAGGATCAGCCCTAACAGTCATAAACCGAAGGGACTACAAGCGGCTATTCTCACATATACCCTTGAGAGATACAGAGATTGTCTTGAAGACGTACACGGGGCAAAAAGTCTACCCCAAAAGGAAAAATAAGGGTGAACTTTGTATATAACGGTAAGGAAACACCAAAAATGGACCTATATGTATTGCCAGATGGAGGACCACCACTACTAGGACGTGAATGGATCCGGAAGATACAGCTAGATTGGCATTCCATACAAGCACTGACTGTAGATGCCAAAAAGGATGACGACGCCACACCTGGATGACTGTCAAAAATGCTAACTGACGCACAAGAAGTGTTCCAGGAGGGACTTGGAACACTAAAAGGCATAACAGCGACGATCAAAATAGAGGAAAATGCAAGCCCAAAGTTTTTTTTTTGTTTTTTTTTAAGGCCAGACCGGTGCCTTATGCGATCCGCCCAGCCGTCGAAGCAGAGCTAGAAGGTTTGGAACGTTCAGGAGTACTGTCCAAAAAGTGGACTGGAGCGAGTGGGCCACACCCATCGTTCCTGTAATGAAGAGGTCGTTGAGTAATACGCCTGGGAAACCAAAGAAAGTTTGCATCTGTGGGGACTTTAAGGTGACAGTGAACCCAGTCCTTCACACAGTACAATATCCGCTTCCACGGATTGAATATATTTTCACCTCGCTATCTGGAGGGAAACGCTTCACTAAGATTGATCTGGCCCAGGCGTACCTGCAAATGGAGGTAGAAGAAGCCTCGAAACAGTACCTCACGATCAACACTCATAAAGGTCTCTACCAATACAACCGGCTGGTGTTCGGGGTAGCATCAGTTCCGGCTATTTGGCAAAGGGCAATGGATCAAGTCCTGCAAGGGATTCCAGGGACCCAGTGTTATTTGGACGACATCCTGGTCACGGGCGAAAATGACAGTGCTCACCTTGCCAACCTGGAGCAGGTGCTCACTAGATTGAAGGAATATGGGCTCCGAGCAAATCGCCACAAATGCAAGTTTTTCCAGAAGCAGATCTCGTATTGTGGCCACGTTATTGATGAAGAGGGGTTACATAAGTCCCCTGAAAAGATTGAGGCAGTAGTCAAGTCTCCAGCACCGGAAAATGTGTCACAACTGAGGTCGTTCCTCGGGCTGGTGAACTACTACCCTAAGTTCTTGCCGAATTTGTCTACAGTACTACACCCACTGAACACCCTACTGCAAACGGGGGTACCATGGAAGTGGAATGACAAATGTAAACGAGCTTTCCAGAAGTGCAAGAATTGATCACATCAAAAGAGGTGTTGGCTCATTTCAACCCAGCACTACCAATTCGGTTGGCGTGTGATGCATCACCCTATGGTATTGGAGCGGTGCTGTCGCACAAGTTCCCGGATGGCTCGGAGAGGCCGGTAGCCTTTGCGTCTCGGTCACTAACCTCAGCCGAGCGTAACTACGCCCAGATTGACAGGGAGGCCCTCAGCCTAGTGTGGGGAGTGAAAAAGTTCAACCACTATCTGCACGGGCAGGAGTTCACCTTGCTGACGGACCACCAACCACTTGTCTCCATCTTTAATCCAAAGAAGGGTGTGCCGGTGATGACTGCGCAACAGCTACAAAGATGGTCCCTTTTTCTAGGGGCGCACCAATATGAAATAGAATATAAAGGCACGAAACAGCATGGAAACGCTGATGGGCTATCACGCCTGCCACTGCCTACTGCGGAGGAAGCACCAGCAGTGGACCCTGTCGAAATATTTCATTCGACTATAATTGAACGCTTGCCAGTAACTAACGCTGATATAGAGAAGGAGACCCGAAATGACCCGACACTGTCTCGGGTATATGACTTGACGGTGAAGGGAGGGCCAACACATGGCGACTCACTGTTGCCAGCATTCTCATCCAGAAGAGAACAGCTGTCAGTATGCCAGGGGACCTTGATGTGTGGATCCCGAGTGGTAATTCCACCCAAGTTAAGGGAGAGAGTGCTCAATGAGCTTCACGAAGGCCATCTGGGAGGGGTGAAAATGAAAAGCCTTGCTAGGGCTTGTGTGGTGGCCAGGGATCGATCAGCAAATCGAGGACCTGACAAAGAGCTGCTCAGGATGCCAGAAGGTCCAAAGTGCACCACCACATGCCCCTCTACACCCATGGGAGTGGCCCTCATCTCCATGGCAACGGGTGCATATTGATTTTGCTGGTCCATTCATGGACTCAATGTTTCTAATAGCCGTGGATGCGCACTCAAAATGGCCTGAGGTGATCAAAATATCATCCACCACCACGGAGAAAACTATTGCAGTCCTACGGACCATATTTGCCAGGAACGGCTTGTAGAGCAGATTTGCTCTGATAACGGACCACAGTTTGTGTCCGAAGAGTTTCGGAAATTTATGAAAAGGAATGGGGTAAGGCATTACACATCCGCCCCGTATCATCCAGCCACAAATGGATTGGCTAAGAGGTTCGTACAAACCTTTAAGAAAGCAGTAAGGGCCATGTGCGATGACGACATTCCACTGCAGCATAAGGTGGACAATTTCCTGTTAGCCTACAGAAATGCGACACATGCAGTCACCAACCAGACCCCGGCCATGATGTTCTTTAACCGAAGGTTGAGATCTCGTCTGGATTTGCTCAGACTAAATGTACGAAGAGATGTTGAGAATAAGCAATTCCAGCACATCAATGAGAAGCCGACAATGAGCTTCAATGTAGGGCAACCAGTCTTGGCCCGTGACTACCGAACAGAGAAATGGCAACCAGGAACGATATGCACACGGCAGGGGCCACTAATGTACACAGTGGATACTGGGGAGAACATTGTGAGACGCCATGTCGACCAGATCCTAGAGTCACAGGAACGATTCAACCCCATGTCTCGCGCACCTGGTGATGAACCCGACATACAGGTAGCATCTACCCCAGAAACAGTAGCATCGGAAGCTGATGAACCAACTGACGACAGGGGGCCTCCGCACCAAGAACAAGACACTCAGGAAAGGCGCTATCCAGAAAGGATCAGGAAGCCGGCCCAAAGACTGAATTTATAAATGGACTATTTTCAGTTAATGTGCATGTTAAAAGTGTTAATTGTTAAATGAATGTTATGGTACTGTCAATCTAAAAGGGGAGGAATTGTAGTGTATGTACCTTTAAGGGGAGAACTACTTTTTACAGCTCCTGTATACTGTAGTACCGGCAGTGACCACGCCTGTACATAAACCCTGAGTAGGGATCTGTACGTTTAGTTTTAGAGTAACCCTCACCCAGTAAATACCTGTCGATTGTTCCCTGCAGTCTCGTGTCTAGTTATTGAAGGACACACAACATCAAAATACACGGATCGAACACTAGCAAGGCTGCCATTTATTGCCCATCCCTAGTTACCCGGAGTTTGATTGCTTGACACAAATGAGTGGCTTGCTAGGCTACTTCAGAGATGTGTAAAGAGTCAAGCATATTGGTGTGGAACTGGAATCACATACAGACCAGACCTAGTAAGCAGATTTCCTTCCCTAATAGACATTAATGAGCTAGTTGGATTTTGGCAACAATCCAATAGCTAGTTTCATGGCCACTTTTTTTTTTATACTGATACCAGCATTTTAATTAGCAGATTTTTTAAAAATGATAAACTGAATTCAAATTCGCAAATTGCCATGGTGGAATGTGAACACATTCTGTGGACAATTATTTCAAACCTCTGGATTACTGGTCCAATAACGTAACCACTAGATTGCCATACCTGTACGCTGTGAACTGAAACCCACCTACCCTGTCTTTACCAGGGCTTGTCCAGAACCACAGAAAAAACAACTGCAATGTTCATCTGATTACTCTTGATCAACAAAACTGCTGGAGACACACATCATGGTTACAGGATTATTACCAATATATAAAACTGGTTCAAAAGTGACTCATCTTTTTAAAAAAAAAAAAAAAAAAAAATCCTGCTATCTTCCATACATAGATGGCAGGATCTTATTGAAATGTAGAAGTGTTTTTTTTTTTTTAAAAACCCATCAACTTAATCCCTCAAATTAGATAATTTTCTTGTAATCACTTGCATCCAATAATCCCTATATTATACCCTCCTGTAAGAAGCATGTGACCATATTTTGTATTCATGACAACACACAGCATCTCACCATCTTCAGTCAATGCCATTACTGCATTTCCCTACATTCCAACAGTGACAATATACACAAGTAATTCATTGGCTATGAAACACTGGGACTTCAAGATTGTGAAAGACACTAAATGAATGCAAGTTCATTCTTTTACTGAAGAGAACAAAGCAAGCATGGGTGTGGTGGCAGAGAAGTGCCAAAAGCAAGCATGGCGTGGAGATGCCGGTGTTGGACTGGGGTGGACAAATGCAAGAAGTCACACAATACCAGGTTATAGTCCAACAGTTTTATTTGAAATCACAAGCTTTCGGAGCGCTGCTCCTTCGTCAGGTGAACCAAAAGCTTGTGATTTCAAATAAAACTGTTGGACTATAACCTGGTGTTGTGTGACTTCTTACAAAAGCAAGCATGGGTGTGGTGGCAGGAGTGCCATCAGCCTAAATTACATATTTAGGGTCTTAAATCTGAACAAAGCAAACTACGTAGCCTATAGGTATGAGGGGCAAGTTGGCTAAGGTAGGTTGGGAAACTAGATTAAAAAGGTATGATGGTAGGTAAGCAATGGCAAACATTTAAAGAAATAATTAATAATTCACAATGAATATACATTCTCCATAGGAATAAAAACCCCATGGGGAAAAATGGTCCAACCATGGCCAACAAGAGATGTTAAAGCTAGTTTTAAAGGAAGAGGCTTATAATGTTGCCAAAGAGCAGTAAGCCTGAGGATTGGGAGAACTTTAGAATTCAGCAAAAGGAGGACCAAGAAATTGATGGAGAGAAAGTAGAATGAGAGCAAACTAGCAAGAGACATAAAAACAGATTGTAAAAGCTTCTATAGGTATGTAAAAAGGAAGTGATTAGCAAAAGTAAACATGGATCCCTTACAGGCAGAGACAGGAGAAATTATAATGGGGAATAAGGAAATGGCAGAGACATTAAACAAATACTTTGGGCAGGATTTTCATTCAGAAGTCGGGAAGGAGGCGGGACTACAACTTTCGGGTTGTAGTCCCGCCTCCATCGAGATGCGGCCAATCCACGCGATTTTCACTTGATTGACCTTGTTCAGCAGGCCAATTAAGGGCCACCCGGCAACAGGTGACGTCACAGACTGAAGTTTCATCTGTCAAGATGTGTTGGCAGATGAAATATCAGTGTTTCACAGCTGTTTGAAGCTATCAAACACTGACAGTCTTACTTCTAACCCAAGTCCTTCTACGCAGACTCAGTTAGATATCTCACCGGCATAGAAAACTGGTACCCGCCTCCTTTGAAACTTACATGGAGGCGGGTTTTGGGCGGGATGGTGTCGGGACCCCCGAATTCGGAATTTTGGCCCCCCGCACGCCTAAAAGCCCACCTCACGGCACACTGAAGAATCGACCCCTTTGTATCCGTCTTCACGGAAGAAGACACAAAAAAAACATTCTGGAAATAGTGGGGAACCAAGGGTCTAGTGAGAATGAGGAGCTTAAAGAAATTAGTATGAGTAAACAAATAGTACTCGAGAAATTAATGGGACTAAAAGCTAACAAATCCCCTGGACCGGATGGCCTACATCATAAGGTTTTTAAAAGAGGTGGCTACAGAGATAGTGGATGCATTGGTTTTGATCTTCTACAATAATAATAGATTCTAGAATGGTCCCCGAGGGTTGGAAGGTAGCAAACATAACCCCGCTATTCAAAAAAGGAGGGAGAGAAAATGGGGAACTACAGGCCAGTTAGCCTGACATCAATAGTAGGGAAAATACTAGAATCTATTATTAGGCACATGATAACAGGGCACTTAGAAAATCATAATATGATTGGGCAGAGTCAACACGGATTTCTGAAAGGGAAATCATGTTTGACAAATCTGCTAAGAGTTTTTTTGAGGTTGTAACTAGCAGGGTTGAGAAGGGGGAACCAGTGGATGTGGTGTATTTGGATTTTCAGAAAGCATTCAATAAGGTGCCACACAGGTTATTATACAAAATTAGAGCTCATGGGATTTGGGGGTGATATGTTAGCATGGATTGAGGACTGGTTAACAGACAGAAAACAGAGATTCAAAGAATCATAGATGTTTATGGCACAGAAGGAGACCATTCGGCCCATCGTGTCTGTGCCAGCCGAAAAGGAGCTATCCAGCCTAATCCCACTTTCATGCTGTTGGTCCGTAGCCTTGTAGGTTATGACACTTCAAGTGCATATCCAAGTACTTTTTAAATGCAAAGATGGTTGCTGTCTCTACCATCCTTTCAGGCAGCGAGTTTCAGGCCCCCACCACCCTCTGGGTGAAAAAAGTTCTCCTCAATTTATCTCTCGTCCTTCTACCAATTACAGTACTTTAAATCTCTGCCCCCTGGTTACTGACCTCTGTTGAGGGAAATAGGTCCTTCCAATCCACTCTATCTAGGTCCCTCATAATTTTATACACTTCAATTAAATCTCCCCTCAGCCTCCTCTGTTCCAAAGAAAACAACATCCAATCCTTCCTCATACCTAAAATTCTCGTAAATCTCCTCTGTACCCTCTCTGGTGCACTCACATCTTTCCTTTAATGTGGTGACCAGAACTGTATGCAGAGAGTAGGAATAAACAGGTCATTTTTGAGTTGGCAGGCTGTAACTAGTGGGGAACTGCAAGGATCAGTGTTTGGGCCTCAGCTATTTACAATCTGTATCAATGACTTAGATGAGGGGACTAAGTGTAATGTATCCACGTTTGCTGACAATACAAAGCTAGGTGGGAAAGTAAGTTGTGAGAAAGATGCAAAGAGGCTGCAAAGGAATATAGACAGGTTAAGTGAGTAGGCAAGAACATGGCAGATAGAATATAATGTGGAAAAATGTGAAGTTATCCACTTTGGTAGGAAAAATAGAAGCGCAGAATATTTTTACATTTTCGAGCGATTGGGAAATGTTGGTATTCAGAGGGACCTGGGTGTCCTTGTACATAAATCACAGAAAGTTAACCTGCAGGTACAGCAAGCAATTAGGGAAGCAAATGGTATGTTAGCCTTTATTACAAAAGGGATTGGAGTACAAGAGTAGGGAAGTCTTACTACAGTTACATAGGGCCTTGGTGAGACCATGCCAGGACTGAGTACTGCATGCAGTTTTGGGCTCCTTACCCAAAGAAGAATATACTTGCCTTACATGGAATGCAACAAGGGTTCACCAGACTGATTCCTGGAATGAGAGGATTGTCCTATGAGGAGGGATTGAGTAGACTAGGCCTATATTCCCCCGAGTTTAGAAGAATGAGGGGTGATCTCATCGATAGATTTCAAATTCTTAAGGGTAGATGCTGGGAGGATGTTTCCCTGCTTGGCTAGTCTCGAACTAGGGGACACAGTCTCAGAATAAGGGGTCGGCCATTTAGGACTGAGAGGAGGAGAAATTTCTTCACTCAAAGGATTGTGAATCTTTGGAATTCTCTACCCCGAGAGCTGTGGATGCTCAGTCATTGAGTATATTCAAGACAGAGAACAATAGATTTTTGAATACTAAGGGACTCAAGGGATATGGGGATAGTGCGAGAAGGTGGAGTTGAGGTAGAAGATCAGCCATGATCTTACTGAATGGCAGAGTAGGTTCAAAGGGCTGAATGGCCTACCCCTGCTCCTATTTCTTATGTTAGGTTTTTCCATAATTACAGGTAGATAAGAACATAACAGTTTTATTTTCACAGCCTGTGGAAGGTTGTAATTTCAGCACTTCTCTCTAATGAGTTAGCAGCTGGTTGTCAATAAGCTTCTCCCTCTCCCTCTGGTGTTCACTCCCTCACTGGACTGTAATTCCACAAGTAGCAGTCATCCTTCATTATCTTCTCAAGTAACCAACATTCACTAATCAGTGTTAACAATGAGTGCTGGCAGGTTATCCAAGCATCATGGAGGGCTTCACAACCAAACCCGATGCTGTTCCAACTAGCAACAGCAGGCGCACTTCCAAGGTGGAGAGGGGGCACACTGTGTTGCGATCAAAAGTAGGAATCCCAAAACATCTCATCCCAAATACAGGGGACGGCAACTAATTCTAGAACCCCTACTGTGGCCCCTGTGGAGATCAGCTAACTTTGCTGAGATCGGGGACTAAATGTGGAAATTTCCTAATCTGTGTGGCTCAGAAACAGACTTCATCCCTGAGCCATCAGGATCAACAAAACAGCTTGATTAGAAAACCTGATAATCAGTACCTAGACATGGAAAAGATGATCAAGAAGTTAGGGAAAATGCAGTATTACCCAAGGTGGCAAATATAACCCCACTAGTTAAGAAAGGAGGGAGAAAGAAAACGGGGAACTACAGACTAGTTAGCCTGACATTAGTAGGGAAAACGCTCGAATCTATTATTAAGGATGTGGTAACCGGGCACTTAGAAAATAATAATAGGATTGGGCAGAGTCAACATGGATTTATGAAAGGGAAATCGTGTTTGACGAATCATGTAAGAGTTTTTTGAGATTGTAACGAGCAGAATAGATAAGGGGGAACCAGTGGCTGTGGTGTATTTGGTTTTACATAAAGGCATTCGATAAGGTGCCACACAAAAGGTTATTAAACAAAATTAGGGCTCATGAGATTGGGGGTAATATACTCGCATGGAATGAGCTTTGGTTAACGGACAGAAAACAGAGAGAGTAGGAATAAACGGGTCATTTTCGTGTTGGCAGGTTGTAACTAGTGGGGTACCGCAAGGATCAGTGCTTGGGCCTCAGCTATTCACAATCTACATCAATGATTTGGATGAGGGGACCAAATGTAATACAGGTAGACTATCCTTTATCCGAAAACCTTGGGACCAGCTGTGTTTCGGTTTTCGGAATTTTTCGGATTTCAGAAGGTTTTCTGACAACAAACACTGTTGCTTAGCAACAGCTTGTAAACACTCGGGCCCTGCCTTGGAAGCGTCTCTGAAGCTGTTGCTAAGCTACAGAGACTCTTTCCACAGCCTGACTGTTAAAAAAAATGCTAGGGGAAGAAAAAAATGCTAGGGGAAGGAAAAAAAACTAACAAAACGGCTGCTGATTTCTGCCGTTAGATCGAGGTTTCCGGCTCCCCCTGCTCCGTATCTCAATTCCTTGACTTAGCGGGGGTCTGGGGCTCGACTGCCGCCACCAGTTGTGGGAAAGCCGGATATCGGCTGACTTCTACACTAAGCTGGCCCGCAAATCAGGTCGGGGGGAGGGGGGGGGGGGGGGGAAGAAAAGACTATCGGACGGGCCGCTGTATTGTTGGGTTCACTCTCCCGGTACCTCCTTCACACTGCCCAGCTAGGCCTGCAATCTCCTACCCAGGAGGGAACTCTGTGACCCTCTGCCCTGCTCACAGGGAAAGGCAGAGCTCCCAGACCACTCCTGTCATGTTTGGCGCCACTCGGGTCATGTCGTGCGCACGACTTACGCTCCACGAAAAAACTTCGGCTTTTAGAGGTTTTCGGAAGTGCGGATAAAGGATAGTCTACCTGTATATCCAAGTTTGCTGATGATACAAAGCTAGGTGGGAATGCAAGTTGTGAGGAGGATGCAAGAAGGCTTCAAGGGGATATAGACAGGCTAAGTGAGTGGGCAATAACATGGCAAATAGAATATAATGTGGAGAAATGTGAAGTTGTCCACTTTGGTAGGAAAAATAGAAAAGCAGAGTATTTTTTAGATGGAGAGAGATTGGGAAATGTTGGTGTTCAGAGGAACCTGGGTGTCCTTGTACACAAATCACTGAAAGTTAACATGCAGGTACAGCAAGCAATTAGGAAAGCAAATGGTATGTTGGCCTTTATTACAAGAGGATTTGAGTATAAGAGTAAAGACGTCTTACTGCAATTATATAGGGTCCTGGTGAGGCCACATCACATCCAAAACTCTGCTGCCCGTGTCCTAACTCGCAGTAAGTCCCGATCATTGATCACCCCTGTGCTCACATTGGCTCCCGGATAAGCAACACCTCGATTTTAAAATTCTCATCCTGGTTTTCAAATCCCTCCATGGCCTCGCCCCTCCCCATCTCTGTAATCTCCTCCAGCCCCACAACCCTCCGAGATATCTGCACTCTTCTAATTCTGGCCTCTAGAGCATCCCCGATTTTAATCGCTCCACCATTGGTGACCAAACATAAGAAATAGGAGCAGAAATAGGCCACCTGGCCCCTCGAGCCTGCTCCGCCATTCAATATCATGGCTGATCTTGGGATCAAAACCACTTCCCTGCCCGCTCCCCATAACCCTAACTCCCTTATCTTGCAAAAATCTATCTCCACCTCTATTTAATGACCCAGCCTCCATGGCTCTCTGGGGCAGAGAATTCCACAGATTTACAACCCTCAGAGAAGAAATTCCTCCTCATTTCAGTTCTAAAAGGACAACCTTCTATTCTGCAACTATGCCCGAGTTCTAGATTTCCCCACACGGGGAAACATCCTCTCTGCATCTACCATGTCGAGCCCCCTCAGTATCTTATATGTTTCAATAAGATCACCTCTCATTCTTCTAAATTCCAATGAGTATAGGCCCAACCTTTCTTCATAAGTCAACCCCCTCATCTCAGGAATTAACCGAGTAAATCATCTCAATTCAATTTTATTTGCCATATGTAACTAGTACAATGGAATGCTTACTCCCCGTAGGGACACGTCAGCTATTCTTACAGCGCAGTGTTCAGAAAGTCAATTCTTTGGCATCCAGTGGCAGTGGGAGCACGATGTCCCTCAGCCGCTCCGTCCTCCTCGTCACCGCAGCCTCCTCCTCACTGTTGCTGGCTCGGCTCCACGTATGGTGGCCTGCTTCTCCCGCTCACCCTCTGGCCACCATTCCCGGCTCCCCTCCTCCCAGTCGGGCTGCAAGTCGTCATGGCGGCTGCTGCTGCTGCTCGATGCACTGCGCTGCCTCCGCCCGACTCGCCGAACACATCCTCCGGTCGCCGCGGCCTCCACCTCACCGTCGCCCGGCTCCACGGTCCGGTGCCTGCTTCTCCCGCTTCCGGTCCGGCCTCTGGCCGCCATGCTCGACTCCCCTCCTCCCAGTCGGAATGCCTTCCCGCTGAGGAGTTGCCGGCCGACGAGCTCTAGCGGGTCGACGTGGCTGCTGCTGCTGCTCGATGCGCTGCGCTGCCTCCACCCCACTCGCCGAACACCTTGCTCCGGTTGCGGGATCGAGCGGCGAGAACAGGCCGCCCGAAGCAGGGAGAGCGCGCTAGCACCGGACCGTCTCGCTCTGAACTGCCTCCAATGCAAGTATATCCTTCCTTAAATAAGGAGACCAAAACTGTACGCAGTACTCAAGGTGTGGTCTCACCAATACCCTTTACAGTTGTAGCAGGACTTCCCTGCTTTTATACTCCAACCCCCTTGCAATAAAGGCCAACATTCCATTTGCCTTTTTGATTACTTGCTGTACCAGCATGCTAACTTTGTATTTCATGCACAAGGACCCCCCAGGTCCCTCTGAACCGTAGCATTTTGTAATCTCTCACCATTTAAATAATAATTCGCTTTTCTATTCTTCCTACCAAAGTGGATAACCTCGCACTTTCCCACATCATACTCCATCTGCCAAATGTTTGCCCACTCACTTAGCCCGTCTATATCACAACTTGTTTTCCCACCCATCTTTGTATCATCCACAAACTTGGCTACATTACACTTGGTCCCTTCATCCAAGTCATTAATGTAGATTGTAAATAGTTGAGGCCCCAGCATCGATCCCTGTGGTACCCCACTAGTTATTGTTTGCCAACCAGAAAATGACCCATTTATCCCGACTCTCTGCTTTGTTAGTTAGCCAATTCTCTATCCATGCTAATATATTACCCCCAACTCCATGAACTCTTATCTTATGCAGTAACCTTTTATGTGGCACCTTATCAAATGCCTTCTGGAAATCCAAATACACCACATTCATTGGCTCACACTCATCAACCCTGCTCGTTACATCCTCAAAGAACTCCAGCAAATTTGTTAAACATGATTTCCCTTTCATAAAACCATGCTGACTCTGCTTGACTGCATTATGATTTTCCAAATGCCCTGCTACTGCTTCCTTAATGAAGGACTCCAGCATTTTCCCAACGACAGATGTTAGGCTAACTGGTCTATAATTTCCTGCTTTCTGTCTCCCTCCTTTCTTAGAGGTGTTACATTTGCGGTTTTCCAATCCAATGGGACCTCTCCAGAGTCCAGGGAATTTTGATATATTGCAACCAATGCCATCCACTATCTCTGCAGCCACTTCTTTTAAGACCCTGGGATGTAGGCTATCTGGTCCAGGGGACTTGTCGTCTTTTAGTCCCATTATTTTACCAAGTACTTTTTCCTTAGTGATAGTTCTTTTACTGCCAAGGTCCTAAGCTCTGGACTTCCCTCCCTAAACCTCTCCGCCTTTCTACCTCACTTTCCTCTGTGGTGTATGTGCCCTGTAATGCCGGTAATGGCCACTCGGGCTATATAAGCCTGTATATTGTCTTGTATCTGTTAGTTCACCTCCAGACTTTGTTCAGTAAACACCTGTGAAACCAACTCCTGCCTTCCGTGTCTCTATTAACACACGGATACAACAGTGGCAACGAAGATGGGGCACATTACACGTGTATGCCGATCTGGAAACAAAAAATCCACTGACAGAAAAAAAATCAATAAAGAAAAAGTACAGAAAGGTACAAATGATGACGGACAGTAGCTCCGAAGACCAGAAGAGCGATAGCGACTCCGGAAACAAGAGACTAAGCTGTCTCAAATTACATAATGTCATTGCCAAAGAAGATTACCAGACCATTTGGGTTACCCTCACGATAGCGGGGTCCCCAGTTAAAATGGAGCTAGATACAGGATCAGCTCTGACCGTCATAAGTAGACGGGATTACGAGCGGCTATTTCCGCATATACCTTTGAAAGACACATCCATTATCTTGAAAACATATACGGGGCAGAAAGTATACCCCAAAGGGAAAATAAAGGTGCCTGTTGTATACAACGGCAAGGAAATACAGAAGTTGCATTTATACGTTCTGCAAGATGGTGGTCCACCGCTGTTGGGACGTGAATGGATCAGGAAGATACGTTTGGACTGGCATTCCATTCAGGCACTGACGGTGACCAGTAAGAAAAAAAATGATGACATCATACCTGAACGATTAAAAGACATCTTGGCCAACACCAAAGAAGTGTTCCAACAGGAACTAGGAACCTTGAAAGGCGTCATCGCCTCAATAAAGGTGGAAGATGCGGCAATTCCCAAGTTTTTTAAGGCAAGGCCGGTGCCATACGCAATTCGTCCAGCAGTCGAGGCAGAGCTGGAGAATTTGGAAAAGACAGGCGTGTTATCCAAGATAGATTGGAGCGAGTGGGCAACACCCATCGTCCCGGTCATGAAGAAAACGTTAAATAATGATAAATCTGAAGAAAAGAGAAAAATTCGCATCTGTGGGGACTTCAAGGTGACTGTAAACCCAGTCCTTCACACGGTACAGTATCCTCTTCCGAGGATAGAAGATATTTTCGCCTCACTATCCGGAGGGAAACGTTTCACAAAAATTGACTTGGCACAGGCATATCTACAGATGGAGGTTGAGGAGGCCTCTAAAAAGTATCTCACAATAAACACACACAAAGGCCTGTACCAGTACAATCGACTGGTTTTCGGAATAGCATCAGCTCCAGCTATCTGGCAAAGAGCTATAGAACAAGTCCTGCAAGGGATTCCTGGGACTCAATGCTACCTAGACGACATCCTTGTAACAGGAGAAAACGACAACAAACACCTTGCCAATTTGGAGAAGGTACTCACTAGGCTAAGAGAACGGGGCCTACGAGCAAACCGCCCCAAGTGCGAATTTTTCCAGAAACAAATATCATATTGTGGCCACATAATTAATGAAGAAGGGTTGCATAAGTCCCCTGAGAAAATTGAAGCGGTCATAAAAGCACCAGCACCTGAAAATGTCTCACAATTAAGTTCGTTCCTGGGGTTGATAAATTACTACCATAAATTTTTACCGAACTTGTCAACTGTTCTGCACCCTCTTAACGAACTGCTACAAACGGGAGTAATTTGGGAATGGAGCGAGGACTGTAAACGTGCCTTCCATAAATGTAAAGGCTTGATCACGTCCAAGGAAGTTTTGGCTCATTACAACCCATCACTGCCAATCAGACTGGTGTGCGATGCATCCCCTTACGGCATAGGAGCGGTATTATCACATAGATTCCCTGATGGCTCAGAACGGTCGATAGCTTTTGCGTCACGCTCATTGAACTCAGCTGAGCGTAACTATGCCCAGATCGACAGGGAAGCACTCAGCCTGGTATGGGGAGTGAAGAAATTCAACCATTACCTACACGGACAAAAATTTACCTTGTTGACTGACCATCAACCCCTCGTCTCCATATTCAACCCTAAAAAGGGTGTTCCCATTATGACAGCGCAAAGGCTACAGAGGTGGTCCCTTTTCCTAGGGGCACACCAATATGACATAGAATACAAAGGATCAAAACAGCATGGGAATGCTGACGGTTTATCGCGCCTACCGTTGCGAACGGTAGAAGAGGCACCTACAGTAGACCCAGTGGAGATGTTCCACTCAACCATAGTGGAATGTCTACCAGTAACAAATTCTGCCATTGAAAAGGAAACGAGAAATGACCCGACTCTCTCACAAGTCTACGATTTAACGGTGAAGGGATGGCCAGCACATGGCGAACCACTGTTGCCAGCATTCTCGCAAAGAAGAGAACAGCTGTCAGTGTGCCGAGGAACCTTGATGTGTGGATCCAGAGTGGTGATTCCACCCAAACTCCAGGATAAAGTGCTAAAGGAGCTTCACGAGGGGCATCTGGGTGGAGTGAAAATGAAGAACCTAGCCAGAGCGTTTGTGTGGTGGCCAGGTATCGATGGAGACATCGAAGAAATGACCAAGAGCTGCCTAGGATGCCACAAGCCCCTCTACATCCATGGGAGTGGCCCTCATCTCCATGGCAAAGGGTACACATCGACTTTGCTGGTCCATTTATGGATTCAATGTTCTTAATCGCGGTTGAAGCACACTCCAAGTGGCCGGAGGTAATAAAGATGTCCTCCACCACCACGGAAAAAACCATCACAGTATTAAGGACCATATTTGCCAGGAATGGGCTGCCTGAACAGATCTGTTCTGATAATGGACCGCAATTTGTGTCCGAAGAATTCAGGAAGTTCTTAAAAAAACAATGGGGTTAAGCACTACACGTCAGCCCCATACCATCCCGCCACCAATGGATTGGCTGAAAGGTTTGTCCAGACCTTCAAGAAGGCCATAAAGGCCATGGGTAATGAAGACATAAAACTTCAGCATAAGGTAGATAACTTCTTGTTTGCATACAGGAATGCAACACGTGGTTACAAACCAAACTCCCGCCATGATGTTCTTCAATAGAAACCTAAGATGCCGGCTGGATTTGATCAAGCCAAACATCAGAAGGGACGTGGAGAACCGGCAATTTCAAGGCATGAATGAAAGGCCAACTAGAACCTTCCAGATAGGTCAACAAGTTTTGGCCCAGGACTACTGTACCGAGAAATGGCAGCCTGGAACTATTTGCACACGACTAGGACCGCTGATGTATACAGTGGACATTGGAGAAAGCATAATAAGGCGCCATGCTGACCAGATCATAGAGTCATCCGAAAAGGGACAACCTACACCACAACTCTATACGCCTAATGATGAAGTAGAGATACCCATAGTATCTACCTCCGATCCGGTGATACTGGAACCAGATGAACCCGACACTGGCATTCAAGCCGAATCAGCCTTGCCAAAAGAACCTACTACACCACCAGAAACTACTACACCACCGAGGCGTTATCCAGACCGAGTCAGGAAGCCTCCAGAAAGACTGACTTATAATTGATTAACTGCAGCAATGTGTAGATTATTGTTCTTGTAACATGTTAATTAATGATTACTTAAAATATTATGTACTGGTTGTCTAAAAGGGGAGGAATTGTGGTGTATGTGCCTTGAAGAGCCCCCTGTGTACTGTAATGCCGGTAATGGCCACTCGGGCTATATAAGCCTGTATATTGTCTTGTATCTGTTAGTTCACCTCCAGACTTTGTTCAGTAAACACCTGTGAAACCTACTCCTGCCTTCCGTGTCTCTATTAACACACGGATACAACATCCTCCTTTAAAACGCTCCTTAAAACCTGTCTCTTTGGTCATCTGCCCTGATATCTCCTTATGTGGCTCGGTGTCAAATTTTGTTTGTGGACGCTCCTGTTAAGTGCCTTGGGATGTTATTACGTTAAAGGCACGATATAAATACAAGTTGTTGTTAATGGTTTTTATATCATCTAACCACCTGGAGAAAAATGCAGTCTCATTGCTCAACCCAATTATTTGTAACTGTTAAACACCAGTGTGACATTCTGCTTTTTTATTGCGCAATTAGCATTGTAATAAAATCGAGGAATAAATTCTACCAACATCACAAACCCTGTTTTGAGAGGTGATACTATTACTACTTTACAATTGATTCAATTAAGTACCACATTGTTTCACTGTACTATCAATCTTATCATTATTTTTTCCACACCTGTTCATTGTCTGACCAACAGATTAAAGTGATTAAAAACAGAAAATATTCTGCAGGTCAGGCAACATCTGTGGAGAGAAACAGAGTTAACGTTTCAGGCTGGTGGGGCATCTCTCTCCACAGATGCTGCCTGACCTGCTGGGTATTTCCAGCATTTTCGATTTTTATTTCCGATTTCCAGCATCCGCAATGTTTTGCTTTTAGATTAAACAGTGACTGTGTGCAAAGTAAAAATGCAGTTCCCACATCTAGTCCATTAACCACAAACAACTTTGTCAGTGTGAGAAACAACCATCAAAATGTCATAATTTTAGTATAAAAGTGGCACCCCAGTTAGTAAGCCACAAAATTTTGCACTTAATTTGAAGTACTTCTCCGCACCATGTTCTTAAAAGACAAATGTTGAAATGAAGATTACAATAGTCCCTGAAGAAATTTTGCTCAAAATAGAATGAGTCTACAGATTTGGGGCACAAGATTATTCACAAACTGTAGATTCATACAAGAGAACCAAATATTTCACTTGGGTGTGTGTGTTATCTTCCTGTATCTGTCTATGAAACCGAGGAAACTAACCTCAAACCAACCTACTTTTTTTCATGTGGCAGAAAAGGGAAGAAGCTTTGCATTAGTCCAAGTTCTCGGTGCTTTTAAAACAAACTGCACACTGCATTTAAGATTTACATTTTCCTTTTTCTAAATCAGTTCATAACTGCAAAATTTCACTAATTAGCAACAGGCAGTATCAGAAATTAGTACCCATAGGGCATGCTCAACTGCTGGCAAATAGGAAACAAAGCCTTCCACAACTCTCACAGACTGTGCTCGACACAATTAAACATGAAACTATTAAATATTCATGAGGCGTCATCAGAAAAACTGCTGATATCGCACCAACCACTTCAACTCGGTGGCAGACACAAAATCAACCACAAACTATCTTAAAGCACATCTCCGTGTTGTAAAAACAACTACACGCCCAACTATGGAGTTTTGGGTAGCTCAGAGACCTGCAGACGGGAGATCGATGGTGGGACACGATTAATCCCAAGTTGCTTACGTCCTCTGTCGCTATATTTGACAACACTATGGACTTATTTGGAGAGGGAAATTCCGACTGCAACTTAACCAACTGTCACCCTGACTGTACTGAATGAATCATGCAACAACTAACTGTACTGGGCGCTGCGATTTCAACATTTCTCTCTCCACCTTTGTCTGGGAAAACCAGATCGTTTCGTTTGATCCTGCGGCATTTTATGTACATATGCAATAAATGCTGTGCATACTGCACCCGGAGGGGCTTTGGCAGGACACTTACCCTGACTAGATTACTGACAGCTGCCTGCACGGCAGCAACGGGGCCGGTAAGGTCAGGTATTGCTTTCCCATCGACTTCACCCTCTTCATGCATAATCACCAGATGAGAGATTTGTTGAGCTACCGGCTCCAGTATACTTTCTATCGTCTTCGTGTGAAACACAGGCATAGTTGCAACTCGACGAATAACAAGACAGTGGAGGGGGAAAAAAAGTGATACTTTCTTCGAAAAGCCTCCGCTTTTTACTTTCCGTCACAAAACCCAGGGAAAACTACCACACTCCCTTTGCCTCTCCCTTCTCCTCAGGAAGACTCCAAAGAAATACAAAACCCCGCCCTCTCCCGATCAACATCGCGTCATCATTGGAACGCCTCGGTGGAGCTGCGCGCTTCGTGATTGGTCGGTGGAGCTGTCGATCAAAGGGGCGGCCCTCGGTGGGGCCGCGCGCTCCGTGATTGGTCGGTGGAGATGTCAATCAAAAAGGGGGCGTGCCCATTTCGCTCTGCCTCCTTCCCTCCCTCCCTGCCAAACCTGACGCTGGTCGTTTCCGACTTCATGTTCGGGTGAAGGGCGTGAGGCTTCTCCCCACCAAGCCCCGCCCCCGCCCCCGCGCCGCCTCAACTGAACGGGTGACGTCAGGCATTCTATTCCCTAAAAAGGGAATGCTGTCCGCTAACAATGGAATGTTTGGCGCAGCTTGAACTGACGGAGGTTCCAAACCGTTGGGCCGCTCCGGGCCGGGTGTCAATCAGTCCGGTGCTCCAGTAGGCGCCGGCGGTCGTCTGTCCCCTTTTCCACCCCCTCGCTAGCCGTTTTTGCTGATCAGTCTCGCACCCTTTTCTTCACATCAAGCCCCACTCCATTAAATTGAATGTTAATGGAGGGGGAGGGGGGTAGGGGGGTAGGTGAGTCCTGGCCATTGTTCGTGCTCTTAAAAGTAGATTTGCAGCTTGGGAATTGATGAAGTAGATTTGGAATCAATGAATAATTAGTTGTGTGGCCAAGGAGATTGTGTAAATTGTCGATAATTATTCCTGGGATGGCAGGAATGACGTATGAGGAGAGATTGGGTCAATTGGGCTTGTACTTGCTGGAGTTTAGAAGAATGAGAGGGGATCTCATTGAAACTTATAAAATTCTGACAGGACTAGACAGACTAGATGCAGGAAGGATGTTCCCGATGGTCAGGGAGTCCAGAACCAGGTCTAAAGATAAGGAGTAAGCCATTTAGGACAGAGATGAGGAGGAATTTCTTCACCCAGAGAGTGGTGAACCTGTGGAATTCTCTACCACACAGGGCAGTTGAGGCCAATTCATTAAATATATTCAAGGAGTTGGATTTATTTCTTAAGGCTAAAGGGATCAAGGGATATGGGGAGAAAGCAGGGACCGGGTACTGAATTTGGATGATCAGCCATGATCGCATTAAATGGCGGAACAGGCTCGAGGGGCCGAATAGCCTACTCCTGCTCCTATCTTCTTTGTTTCTAGGTTTCTATTAATTTACTTCACGGGCTTTGCACAGAATATATTTTCAGTTTAGAAACAGTGCACTCTTTTGATTAAATTAATTGGTTTAAAAGTATCCGAATAAAGAGTTAGGCGGTGCGAAATTGGGGTCGAAGCGCCCGTTTGTTTGGGTGCTTCAGATGCCGTTTGGATACCCAAATGGTGTCCAATATGCGCGCACAAACTTGTGAGGTGAATCGCGCCAGATGCAATATTGGTGAGGCCGTTAGCACGCACAACTGACATCTGCCAGAAGTATGCAGAGTAGGCAGATCATGACGTCAAGATGTGATGCCATTTTGGAGCTCAATTCTCCAGCTAACGCCCCTTCTTAACCTCACACGGCTGAACACTCATTAAGCAGCAGGAAGGACCACCCCACCGGTGCTATTTCAAGGGATCATCAACTACTTGTAGATAAGTTGCTGGTGGATTTCTTCTGGCTGTTGCCACGATTCTACAAATGTTTGGTGCTTTCTATAGTTGTTTCAAGCTGCAAAAGTCTACAGGCAGGTGCTGAAGGACTTTTTTGCTGACTTCAAGGCTTCTGCACAAACCTCTTGCTGCCAGACATGGGTGCACTCGTCGGCATTCCCCTTGGAATACAACATAACTGGGAGAATGAACAGAGGCTACGCAGAGCTGGACAAGCTGCTGGAAGGGGAGAAGGGCTCTCAGCTAGAGGCCATATCCACCTAGGGTGTTCAAGGAGCAATTCTTCTACCTGAACCTCAACAAGGAACAGTGTGAAATGCCTGTGCTTCAGTAAGGACATCCTCACTGAAATCTGCTGGAGCCACAACTGCACCCTCCCAGCAGGGCAAGGACCGCATTGCCAGTGGCTGTGAAAGTGACCATGGCGATGAACTTCTGCATCTGGCTTCTTCCAGGCTGGAGCTGGAGATATTTGCAACGACTCGGTTATTGCCGTCCACTTTTGCGTAAGGGAGGTCACTGAGGCTCTGTATTCAAAGAGAGCTGACTGCATTTCATTCTCTCTTGCCAGAGACAAGCAGGCGTAGTGAGTATGCGGCTTCGCTAAAACTACAGGCTTGTGCAGGGTGCCACTGACCGTACACACATCGCTTTGCGGGCACCACATGTCAACTCTGCCTTTTACCGGATTCGATTCACTCAACATCCAGCTGGTGTGTGACCATAGGCAGTGCATCTTGCAGGTCAATTCCCGGTATCCTGGCAGCAGTCTGCTGAGCCAGCTACCTTTGAGTCACCATGGCAAACCTAAGGGTGGCTACTGGGCGACAAGAGCTATCCGCTGACAACATGGCTCATCACTCCAGAGCGCAACCCACGCACATATGCACAGCACACATACAATGAAAGCCACGCTGCCGCATGAAATGTGATAGAGCAGACTATTGGTATGCTGAAACAACGCTTCTCCTGCCCGGACCGCTTTGGAGGAGCCCCGCGGTACTCAGCAGAGCGGGTGTCAAGAATCGTGGAAGTGTGCTGCATGCTGCACAACCTCGCCATCATGAGGGCACAGCCCTTGCCATGGCGAGCAGTTGAGGAGCAAGAGCATAAGGAGGAGACAACCTAGCCAGCCGCTTTCTGCCCAGGTTATCTGAAAAACTCAGCTGAGAGCGATACTAGTAACCGCAACCGCAATTCACCAACAGTCCCACACCTTACCTCCCCTCTGTCACTGACCATCACAGCGTCCGCTTGGCCACAATGCAAAAATAAAAGCCACCACAAAATAAACATTCCAAACCAAATTTATAAATGAAATAATGCCATATTGTACATTGCCTTAGTGCCTGTCTTCTGTGTGCCTTTGCCTGTCCTGGTGGTCCTCCGCAGTGCTGCCCCATTGGCTGCAGCATTGCTGGTGGAAGGCTGCTGACTTTCGGTGGAGGAGACTGCCGATGGCCTTGGAGGACGACCTCAAGCAGCTCTGGGCCTAGAAGGTCCGGCTGCGGACTGCACCATCTCGGTATGGTCGGCAGCAGTTTGGGCTGACGGGCATCAGCAAGGACACTGGCGGAATGGCAGGGATCGGAGGACGAATGCTGTCTTCCTGAGAGGACAGCAGGTTTGTGCTCCATGGAGCCACTGCCACTCCCCCGGGGAGTCCTGATTGATAGAGATTGTTGGTAGGTGAGTGATGGGGTAGGTGGTGTATTGAGCAGTGGCTGAGGCCAGTGGTGCAGTTGGTAGGATATGGCATTTGAAGATGCATTCACTGACCTTGACCACTCGTGTGAGGCCATTGAACTTCTTGCGGCACTGCATCCAGGTCCTCAGGGCTTGACTCCACAGCTATCTGCTCTCGCTGCCTTCTGAGCATATGTCTGGAGGGCTTCCTGGCCCCCTGCAGATACAGAATATCTCTCCTACTTTCCATCTCTTCCACCAAGACCTCCAGTGCAGCGTCTGAAAACCTTGGAGCCCGCTCTCTCCCATGTTGTGCCATTCTTCACTGTTTCCCAGGTCTGAATCTCTTCAAACATGACTCCCAGCACCTGCTCCAGCCACAATGCACCTCCCCTTTAAGAGATGCAGGCTAGCTTTAAATAGGGTTGGCTAGCTTTAACTGGTGCTAGCCTCTCACGATATTGGTACCTTGCTGATGCGACCAGCCAAAGCGCTGGCTGGAAGCAGAGATCATTTCAATGAGTAGACAGTATGAAGTTGGCATGCTGGCTACATTGCGATCAATGGGCGTGGGTTAATCGCGCATCGTGATCCCTGTGCCTGTTTTCAGGGGCTAGCCAACTTAGACCTCTGATGTTGTAAATATTAAGAATAAAGGTTTGTCGGTGTCATCTCAATCTTCTGATGTGCTTCTTCCTGAAGCACACTCCATCCTTTGTTTACTCTGTGTTTCATATTGGGGCAGATTTATTCTATTTAAGTAAGTGTATTACCCTCTTTAATTTACTGGGTGTTAATTGTGTTGCAGAAGGATGGCACTGAGCTATCATTGAAGAATGTCACTTCAACTGGAGTACTGTTCTATCATGTGATTTGAATTGCACTGATTTGAAGTTTGCACATGACACATACAAATATGATATTGAAAGTTATTTTTCCACGATTCATTCAGTCCCCAAACTATGCAGTTCTCCAACTGAAGGGGAGGACATGCGATGTGTCTGCCAATTGTGCTCTTGAACTTACTTTGCGATTTGAACTTTGTCTAAGATGAGCTTATTATTTTAAAATCAAAATTCCCATTTTGGAATGAATAACAAATGTCAATTTCTTATAAAAATACTAATTTTTGATAAAGGCCAACTTCCATTAGCCTTTTAAATTATTTTTTGTACCTGTCCAGCAGCTTTTAGTGATATCTGTACTTGGACCCTTAAATCTCTCTGCTCCTCCACAGTTCCCAGCTTCTCGCCATTTAGTAAATACTCTGATCTATCTTTCTTAGGTCCAAAGTGGATGAACTCACATTTCCCCATATTGAACTCCAGCTGCTACAGTTTTGCCCACTCATTTAATCTATCAATCTCCCTTTGCAACTTTCTGCTCCTATCTACACTATTTACTGTGCCATGTGTCATTAGCAAACTTAAGTATTATGGCTCTCTATTCCTTCATCTAAGTCATTTATAAATATAGTGAAAAGCTGAGGCCCCAAGGTTGATATCCTGGAAAGGGTGGTGCATTAGCACATATACCAATCACAAGCCCATTTCTTTCTTGGAAACCCTCAAGGAAGATTGCAACTGTTAGAGTAAGCCCCAATACATTAGGATGCAAGCTTGGGCTTGCAGCTCCCGACAGAGTTGCTTCAGCTACATATGCTGGCAAATCTTTTAAAATATAATCTATTTTGATGTACCCCGTACTTAAAATGAATCAAGCTTACGTTTAAATGCAATTGTCATCTGTCTTACTTTTTACTAAATTAATTTCATTCTTATCAGTTTATTGATCTTGATGTCTTGCAACTATGCTGTCAAGAGAAGCTCCCAAACAGGCAACCACGTACTTCCCCAGAAAGAGGGAGGGAAAATTAGCAGATGAGTTACCCTTGCCACTACTGTGCTCCACCTAATGATCAATTTGATGTGCATCCTGCTCATAATTAGCAGAGTTCTGGGATCACTTCTAAACTACGCCATGCTGCACTATGCAGAGAAATCTTAAAAAGCGGAAAGGAATTACCCTGGAAGACCAAATGGGTTTTCAACATTAAGCTTAACTCTTGATATGTTGGGCCATCTCTTTTGCAACAGATTACTGACCGCTGTTTTATTTTAAATCTAATCCTTATGAAGGCCAGAAACAATATTATACAGTAGATTAACATCAATTTAAGAAAAAAGTCTTCAGAGAATTTTTTTCCTTCTGTTGTGCCTTAATCATTGTATTTAATGGTTGAAGTGTTACAAGATGAAAGAAGGCATCCCAGCAAGATCAGCAAGCACCCAAACTGGACTGCTACCAAGCACAAGTGCAGGTCCTGCACATCTACCTGATAACCATCCAGGACAAAGCAGCCCGCTTGATTAGCACCCCATCCACCACCTTAAACATTCACTCCCTCCACCACTGGCGTACCGTGGCTGCAGAGTGTACCATCTCCAAGATGCACTGCAGCAACTCGCCAAGGCTTCCTCAGCACCTCCCAAACCCGCGACCTCTTCCACCTAGAAGGACAAGGGCAGCAGGCGCATGGGAACATCACCACCTCACAAGATCCCCTTCAAGTCACACACCATCCTGACTTAGAAGTATATCGCCGATCCTACATCGTCGCTGTGTCAAAATCCTGGAAATCCCCACCTAACAGCACTGTTGGAGTACCTACGCCACACGGACTGCAGCGGTTCAAGAAGGCGGCTCACCACCACCTTCTCAAGGGCAACTAGGGATGGGCAATAAATGCTGGCCTTGCCAGCGACGCCCACATCCCATAAACAAATAAAAAAAAACCTAGGAGGAACTACTTCCATAAGCTTCATATCAGCACAGCTTGTTGTAGATGTGTGCCATCTATGCCAAGGACATTTGCAGTCAAAATTCTTCACAGCGCAGCTCTGCCAGTGACAGTCAAGGTCACCTCCTTCAACTTCTTTTCAGCTGCCTCCTGCCTGAGTGCTGTACTCTGAAGAGGGTGTACGGGAGTGTCAAACACAGAGACCCTCCTCTTACCCATCATACATAGTAACACTTGTATTTTGCCAACCATCAAAGATTTGGGTGCTGTGTTGCATGAGTTAGAGTTAGGTAAAGAAATTTGACTTGCGCCCAAAACGGCCTCATTTGAATGAAACCGGCGAAAGCCTGGCTCCACAGAAATATAACTGTTAAAAAGTTACGTGGCTATTTCTTGAACAACCTCCAGTGGTCCCTTTAAGGATAGTATATTACAGTCTTATGACTGAGATATCGTCATGTCCAGAGACTTGAGACTTTTTCACAGATTTAGAGCCTGCCACATTCCACAGTCTTGTGTGGAATTTGCCAAGATGCACACGAGAACGTCTGTTTATTCATCAATTTCTTCAACCATATCAAGTGTGAATGGCCTGGATTTTGTGGTCAGCGGCGAAGGGACGGCACTCGCCGCTGTCCTCGTAAAAAACTGCCCACAAGATTTAGTGGGCTCTATTCCGACGTGACTTTGAATTTGGCACCATTCACCGTCCAGCAACAGTACAGGCAGCAAGCAGGCTGATCAGCCAATCAGATTGAAGAATTCTCATAGACAGCAAAGCAGGAAGTAAAAAGCAAGGATTATAATTCACGTTTTAATCATTGTACAGAAAGTGAAATAAAGATTGGGACTAAGGGAGAAACTGAAATATCATAAACTCTAAAAACATTTTTTTTATGATTTTAAAAATCATGCAATTTTTAAATGTTATTCTGAGGGAATGAGACTCCACACTTATAAAATTCATTTTTCAAGGCCAGAGAGGTTTTTCAGCAGTAATTATGATTTAGTACACCGTTAAAAACTCAGTTACTCCTGATTGAATAAGGTTTAACATTTTAATTGATTTTTACAGTGAGAATACTGTGTAAAAAGTTGGAAGTTCACATCAAATCACTGATTCTGTGTTGAGTGCATCTGCGAAGACTGCAACAGCGCACTCTGTGGAGGAGCAGAGCATCACTGACAGCAACTTCTGAATTTCAGCATTTAAGTGCGCATGTGTGGATGCCAGAAGTTGCTGTCAGCTTTACACAGTAATGATGGCAAGTGCTGACAGTTTCGCTGTCATTACAATCGCAAATTCTGGGCCAATGTTTTTACATACTCTGCTAGCACAGAGGAAACTTCCCTATATAGACTACAAAATTTAATTTTATTCCTTCGCAATGAATCACCTTTGGCTTCTGACACTGCATTGTTCCTTGAGACACTATTTGAATTAATCTACATAATAGTGCACAACTTTGGATGTTGGTTGGTAGAGCTGAAAGGATACCTCCCTGAGACGCAGTTTTCTTAATTACAATTTTTCTTCAGGTTTCCTGAATCCGACTAGCCTTTTTACCCATAAGAACAAGCAGCATATTCCCAGAGCTGATGTGAGATTTGAATGACGCCGTCACAGATTACCTCATTTGACACTAACTTTGTTAATTATCCTATAATAAGTCCCATTTCTAATTCCATATTAAATTTTCAGTTTTTATTTCCGATTTAAAGCATTTGCAGTTTCTTTATTTTTATTAGTATCAGCTTGGCTCAATGGTAGCAATCTGGGTTTATTGAGCACCCAGTGTAGGCTTCAGTGCAGGATTGAGGGAGTGCTACTTGTTAGAAGTGCCATCTATCAGATGAGATGTATCTAACTAAGACTCTATCTGCCTGTTCAGGTGGACATGAAAGGTTCCTTGTCACCTTTTTAAAAAAAAAAGAGCATGGAGAGCTCCCAGTGCCCTGGTCAACATTCGTTCCTCAGCCAAAATCACCAAACCAGAATAACTGGACATTCACCTTAATACTGTTTCTTGGGCCTTGTTATACGCAAATTGGCCATCGCGTTTGCCCCCAAAATCAATAGTGACTCAATATCATTCATTGAATATGAAGCGCTTTGTAACATCTTGCAGTTATGAAAGGCACCATATAAGGTTAAATTCTTCTTCAATATTGAAGGCATTTTCTTGCAATTATTTGTCTTTTATTTTAATTATGTTGGTTGTATCTTAGAGAATGGGCAAAGAGGATTTGACAATTATCTTGTTCTTTTATCCTGACTGTTCACTGCCCCAATGTTTGTTTCTCAAATCTCTATCTTAATCAATTCCATTTATTATTATTTACCACAGTAAAGCTAGTAATTTTTGGCTATTAACTATGGATTCTATTTACTGAGGCAGTAAAATTAGCATGCTAAATGCATGAAATAGAGTTAATTTTAATTCATTTTTTAGCACATTGGCAGCTCTGTTAGCACAATTTTACTATGTTTTATATCAAGTCACATGCATTACAGGTAATGCACAACTATGGAGCCAAACATAATGCACTTTGAATAATTCACTTTGAATAATTCTGCTGAGCCACGTGTTGAGTTCCGAACTGTGCACGTAATGAACTGCAAACTTTGGATAATACTCCTGTGTCATAACTAATTAATTTTTGTTCTGATTTGGCTGAGGTAAAAGTGTGCAAAATCTTTACATATGTACAGGCCCATAATGCAAGCCATTCTGGTGCTTAACTGATAAAAGATAGAAGTCTATGTTAAAATAATTATTTGCATGAGCACCAATATTTAACCAATATTTTTCATGTTGCTTATCACCAGACTAAATATGCACATGCACTGACTCATGATGGAACATGTCAGTAATATTTTTAAATTGTAAGGATAAATTACATGAATTACCTCAACAGGAAGTGCGTGTTTGGAGAAGTGAAAAAGCCCAACATAGATATAAAATGCAATGAAGTATTTCCAAAGAAATTGACCACCATGTTTTCTGTCTTATCTTAGCTGTTTCCCCATTGATTCTATGAACTGTGTTGGTGATGACTGACAAATCAATTGCAGAACTATCACACGAAGCTGCTGTTGGACTAAATTCTAAGTAGGAGTGAGAAATTGCTAATTGCATTTTGTATTGTGTGAAGAAATCTTTTTAAATCTCTTCATTGTAAGAATATAATAGGGGCAGTAATAAAGCAGATGTTGAAAAGTAGTGGTTCATGATATCTTTTTAGTTTTCAATAGCATTTATCTATCTAAAGGTTTTGCATCTGGCATGTGTCCAGAAGGCAAGGTTGCTACAAAGCATGAAAGATGTTGCTTGCCTTAAGTTGTAGGTGAAGTACGTCTATTGGCTCAAATTTCATTTTCACTAAAACACAACTCAAAACAGCTTGTTATTTTACATTTCCCAAAAAATTCGCATTTACAAAAATAAACATCAATAAACACTGAAAAAGAAACCTAAATTCTTTCAGTGGACTTGTTATTTTCAACCACTACACCTGACCAGTAGATAGCCCTAAAATTACATTTCTAACATCATAAATCAAAATTCTAGAAAAAAATACATAAAGCTTAGTCATTCCATCTTCTAATCACCAAAAACAGTTTTCCGTATATAGACATGTCCCACTCTTGAGGGCCTCGACCGAGTATCCAACTACTTTCCTGAAATTAAGCCTGATACTTATAGGAATCACCTAATTTATGCAAGATTTTAACATGTTAATTATAGATACACATACACATGCACGAGAAGTAATGTACTAATTAGTCAATAAATACAGAAAATTATAGACATCTGATGACATCATAAACACACTGGGCTTCCCCTCGCCTTCAGTTGGGTCTTGGGTCCCAGTATGTACTCGTAGAAAGAGAATTATGTGTTTGATAGTCAATCCTAAATCATAGAATTTCAAACTAAGATCCCCTAACTCTGAAAGTCTGCGAGAGGATCTCAGGGTCTTTATTGACTAATTAGTACATTACTTCTCGTGCATGTGTACATGTGTATCTATAATTAATATGTTAAAAATTTTGCATAAATTAGATGATTCCTGTAAGTATCACAATTAATTTCTATAACTCTCTCCTGGTGCAGTCGGGAGAGCAGGAGGCCAGTAACTCTTATATAGGTGGAGCTGTTGCTAAACCCGAAACACTACAGTGTAGTGTCTCCCACCCTTCCACCTCCTCTAACCTTCTAGGGGTTAGGGGAAGTTGAAAAGGTAGGTTCAATTTATTTTATTTCAGGAGCCTAACCTAGGTGGAAAAGGTTCCAGGACAGGAGGCGGCAGTGAAAATACAACACCAGAAAACAGGTAGGTGACTGGTTGGTGAGTACTTTCACAAACTTATTCTAAGTAGAATTCAATAATTAAGCTAAATCGTAGTAAATAAAAGGGTATTGTAAGGGTTAAGTCATGGAAGGGCAGCTCGGACCCGTGTCATGCTTCTCCTGTGCCATGTGGGAAATCAGGGACACTGTCCCTGACAACTATGTGTGCAGGAAGTGTGTCCAGCTGCAGCTCCTAGCGGACCGCATGGCGGCGCTGGAGCTGCGAATGGACTCACTCTGGAGCATACGCGATGCTGAGGATGTTGTGGATAGCACATTCAGTGAGTTGGTCACACCGCAGGTAAAGGCTAGCTCAGACAGTAAATGGGTGACCAAAAGGCAGGGTAAAGGCAGGAAGGTAGTGCAGGAGTCACCTGCAGTCATCTCCCTCCAAAACAGGTTTACCGTTTTGGGTACTGTTGGGGGAGATGACTTATCAGGGAAAGGCACCAGCAGCCAGGTTCAGGGCACCATGACTGGCTCTGCTGCACAGAAGGGCGGGAAAAAGAGGGATAGGGCTATAGTGATAGGGGATTCAATTGTAAGGGGGATAGATAGGAGTTTCTGTGGCCGAGACCGAGACTCCAAGATGGTATGTTGCCTCCCTGGTGCAAGGGTCAAGGATGTCTCGGAGCGGGTGCAGAGCATTCTGAAGGGGGAGGGGGATCAGCCAGTTGTTGTGGTACATGTAGGTACCAACGATGTAGGTAAAAAGAGGGAGGAGGTCCTACAAGCTGAATTTAGGGAGTTAGGAGCTAAATTGAAAAGTAGGACCTCAAAGGTAGTAATCTCTGGATTGCTACCAGTGCCACGAGCTAATAAGTTTAGAGAGAGTAAGATAGATAAGCTAAATACGTGGCTTGAGCAGTGGTGCAAGGGAGAGGGATTTAAATTCTTGAGGCATTGGAACCAGTTCTTGGGGAGGAGTGACCTGTACCAAGGGGACGGTCTACACCTGAACTGTGAGGGAGCCGATGTCCTCGGGGTAATATTTTCTAGGGCGGTTCGGGAGGATTTAAACTAATTTGGCAGGGGGATGGGAACCTAGGTAGTGGAAAAGAGGGAAGTCATATGAAGTTAGAAATAGATGGTAGAAAGGTGAGAAGCAATAAGCAAAGGAGAGAAACACAAAGGGCCAAACTAATTCATAATGAGAGTGTGAAAAAAGCAAGCCTGAAGGCTTTGTATCTTAATGCTAGAAGCATTAGGAACAAGGTGGATGAATTAGTTGTGGAAATAGAGGTAAACAAGTATGATTTGATTGGGATTACAGAAACGTGGCTGCAGGGTGGGCAAGGCTGGGAACTTAACATCCAGGGATATACAATATTTAGGAGGGATCGGCAAAAAGGTAGGGGAGGTGGGGTAGCATTGCTGGTAAAGGAGGGGATTAATGCAATGGAAAGGAAGGATATTAACTCGGATGAAACGGAATCTGTATGGGTAGAAATGAGAAATAGCAAGGGGAGGAAAACGTTAGTGGGTGTGATATATAGGCCTCCAAATAGTAATATGGAGGTGAGGGAAGGCATAAAAAGGGAAATTAGAGAAGCGTGCGATAAGAGCACAGCTGTCATCATGGGTGACTTTAATTTACATATTGATTGGACTACCCAAATTAGTAAAAATTCTGAGGAGGAGGAATTCCTGGAATGTTTTCGGGATGGTTATCTGGACCAATATGTCGAGGAGCCGACTCGAGATCAGGCCATTTTAGACTGGGTATTGTGCAATGAGAAGGGACTTATCAGCAATCTTCTTGTACGAGGCCCCTTGGGTCAGAGCGATCATAATATGATCGAGCTCTCAGTCGAGATGGAGAGTGAGGAAATTGAATCAGAGACTAAGGTCCAGAACTTAAATAAAGGGAATTACGAGGGTATGAGACGGGAATTGGGTAAGATTGATTGGGTGGTGTTTCTGGGGGGATTGACAGTGGATAGACAATGGCAAGCATTCAAAGATAGAATGGAAGAATTCCAGAACATGTTTATACCGGTTTGGCATAAAAATAAACCTAAAAAGGTGACTCAACCGTGGATAACGAGAGAAATTAGGGACAGCATAAAATCAAAAAAAAGGGCATATCAACTGGCAAAAAAAAGCACCAGACCGGAAGATTGGGGGCAGTACAGTATACAGCAAAAGAGGACAAAGGGATTAATCAGGAAGGGGAAAATAGAATACGAAAGTAAACTTGCAGCAAACATAAAGACAGACTGCAAAAGCTTTTATCGGTATATCAGGAGGAAAAGACTGGTAAAATCCCAAGTCGGTCCCTTGCAGTCCGATTCGGGAGAATATATAATGGAGAATAAGGAAATGGCAGACCAATTAAACTCATACTTTGGTTCTGTATTCACAAAGGAGGACACAAATAACCTCCCAGGAATATCGACAAACATAGGGACTAATGAGAGGGAGGAGCTGACAGAAATTAGTATCTCTAGGGATATGGTGTTGGGTAAGTTGAGGGGACTGAAGGCCGACAAATCCCCGGGGCCTGATAAACTACATCCTAGGGTACTTAAGGAGGTGGCCCTGGAGATAGCAGATGCTCTAAGGATCATCTTCCGGAACTCCATTGACTCGGGAACAGTACCCGTGGATTGGAGGGTAGCTAATGTTACCCCAATATTTAAAAAGGGGGGTAGAGAGAAAGCAGGGAATTATAGACCAGTAAGCCTTACATCGGTTGTGGGCAAAATGCTAGAGTCCATTATTAAGGATAAAATAGCGGAGCACTTGACAAATGGGGAAAGGATCGGACAGAGTCAACATGGATTTACAAAGGGTAAATCGTGTTTGACTAATCTGCTGGAATTTTTTGAGGAAGTAACTGGTAAAATAGATGGGGGAGAGCCAGTGGATGTGGTGTACCTTGACTTCCAGAAAGCCTTCGATAAGGTTCCACACAAAAGATTATCATGCAAAATTAAGGCTCATGGGATTGGGGGCAAAGTATTAACGTGGATAGAGAACTGGCTGGCGGATAGAAAACAGAGAGTTGGAATAAACGGCTCGTTTTCGGAGTGGCAGGCAGTGACCAGCGGGGTGCCGCAAGGATCTGTCCTGGGACCCCAGCTGTTCACAATATATATAAATGATCTGGATCAGGGAATTGGATGCAATATTTCCAAATTCGCTGACGACACTAAACTAGGAGGAGGGGTGGGCTCTGATGAGGATGTCAGGAGGCTACAGTGTGATTTGGACAGGTTGGGGGAATGGGCGGATACGTGGCAGATGCACTATAATGTGGATAAATGCGAGGTTATCCACTTTGGGGGTAAAAACAGGAGGGTGGATTATTATCTAAATGGCAATAGATTGGGAGATGGGGAAGTGCAGAGGGACCTGGGTGTTCTTGTGCACCAGTCACTGAAGGAGAGCATGCAGGTGCAACAGGCGATTAAGAAGGCAAATGGTATGTTGGCCTTCATATCAAGGGGGTTCGAGTATCGGAATAGGGATACCTTACTACAGCTGTACAAGGTGCTGGTGAGACCGCATCTGGAGTATTGTGTACAGTTTTGGTCGCCCCATCTGCGGAAGGATGTTCTTGCCATGGAAAGAGTGCAGCGGCGATTCACCAGGCTGATACCTGGAATGGCGGGAATGACCTACGAGGAGAGATTGAATAGTTTGGGCTTGTACTCACTGGAGTTTAGAAGATTGAGAGGGGATCTCATCGAAACATATAAAATTATGGCAGGCCTGGACAGGCTGAATTCAGAGAGAATGTTTCCAATGGCAGGGGAGCACGGAACCAGGGGCCACAGTCTAAAAATAGCGGGCAAATCATTTAAAACAGAGATGAGGAAGAATTTCTTCACTCAAAGAGTGGTGAGCCTGTGGAATTCCCTGCCACAGAGGGCTGTGAAGGCTAATTCAATAAATATTTTCAAGAGAGAATTGGATATATTTCTGAAGGCTAAGGGGATTAAGGGTTACGGAGAAAAGGCGGGGACGGGGTACTGAACTGGTAAGATCAGCTATGATCTCAGACGAAGATCAGCCATGATCTCATTGAATGGCGGAGCAGGCTCGAAGGGCCGAATGGCCTACTCCTGTTCCTATCTCTATGTTTCTATGTTTCTATGTAATGCTTTGCTGATAACACCCTTGTTGTTTTAAAACAGGGCATCTTCCAACGTACTGTGTGCAACACCACAGGAAATCTAATAATACATTAGAAGTCTTGTGTATAGCATGCACTTCCTATATTTCCAGGAAGTACCATTTAATTACTTCCTTCTGTCCTGCTATTTCCACATTTGTCATGTTTGAAATTTGTGGAAGCCTGTTCCTTCTGCTTGCACCTGCGTGGTTCATTCTTGACATGTGTCTCAGTTGCAGAGTGGTCCTCTCAGTCCTGACTCGCAGGCCCATTTTATTTCACTCAGTGCAAGCTCAGTACCCACTGAAGTAGTGAGAAATTACCAGACACTTTTGAATCAAACTAAGTTTTTGGTACGAAGTTTTTGTTGCAGGGGAAAAAAAAATTGGTGGGTTAAAAAGATTATTTTTAGTGCATATGTAATTGGTTGTGGTGGTTGAAGGTCAATCATCACAGCCCCAGGACATCGCTGCAGGAGTTCCACAGGGCAGTGTCCTCAACACAACCATTTTCAGCTGCTTCGTCAATGACCTTCCCTCCAACATAAGGTCAGAAATGGGGATGTTCGCACAGTGTTCAGCGCCATTCACAACTCCTCAGATAATGAAGCAGTCCATGCCCGCACACAACAAGACATGGACGACGTTCAGGCTTGGGCTGATAAGTGGCAGGTAACATTCGCGCCACACAAGTGCCAGGCAATGACTATCTCCAACAAGCGAGAGTCTAACCACCTCCCCTTGACATTCAACGATATTACCATCACCGAATCCACCAACATCAACATCCTGGGGGTCACCATTAAGAAACTTAACTGGACCAGCCACATAAATACTGTGGCAATAGGAGCAGGTCAGAGGCTGGGTAGTCTGTGGCGAGTGTCTCAACTCCTGACTCCCCAAAGCCTTTCCACCATCTACAAGGCACAAGTAAGGAGTGTGATGGAATACTCTCCACTTGCCTGGATGAGTGCAGCTCCAACAACACTCAAGAAGCTCGACACCATCCAGGACAAAGCAGCCCGCTTGATTGGCACCCCATCCACCACCTTAAACATTCACTCCCTCCACCACCGGCATACCATGGCTGCAGTGTGTACCATCTACAAGATGCACTGCAGCAACTCGCCAAGGCTTCTTCAGCAGCACGTCCCAAACCTGCGATCTATACCACCTAGAAGGACAAGGGCAGCAGGCGCATGGGAACACCACCACCTCCAAGTTCCCCTCCAAGTCGCACACCATCCTGACTTAGAAGTATATTGCTGTTCCTTCATCGTCGCTGGGTCAAAATCCTGGAACTCCCCACCTAACAGCACTGTGGGAGTATCTTCACCACACGGACTGCAGCAGCTCAAGAAGGCATCTCACCACCACCTCAAGGGCAATTAGGAATGGGCAATAAATGCTGGCCTTGTCAGCGACGCCCACATCCCATAAACAAATAAAAAAGCATTAATTGGGAATCCCAACTGCGTGGAGCCAATGCAAATATAATTAAATAATTCAGCAATTTGGCTGCTACTTGTTCAAATTTTTTGCTTTTTGTAACTGCTGAAAATTATGTTTTTGGATAAAAGCAGTGCACTGGAGTGTTTTTACTATGTACTCCATTAATAAATCAGGCTCCGACCTATATCATGCTAACCCTTAATTCTGCCTTTGTCTGCAATTTTAAAGAAACTAGTTTTTGTGTTGAGTTTTTAGGTTTTTATTGCTGGAAACTATACAAAAACATAAGATATACAAAAAAATGCCAGACAAGAAAAGACCAGCTGGTCCATCTAGCCTGTCCCATACAGTCATGATGTCTTATGCTACAGTGTGATCGCCATGGAGGGCCAAAAATCAGATAAAACCCAAGGCCTATTGGGGCAAAAACCTGGAAAATTATGTAATTGGATAAAAGAATGCATAGTGAGTGGTTTTCCTTTGTATATAATTATTTAACCATGCTCCTGTTCATGCGATGCTGTCCTGAAAATAAATAACTAAATCACTTCATAGCAGTTTTTTAACAAAAATTCCGCTTTGGGCGCAATCGAAGATCCAGGCACAAATTGCGCTCAAAATTGGGTTAGTTTTCACGAGTGTATTTTTGGTCAAGTTGCTGCTCAAACTCATTTGCATATGGCCAAACATAAAATCTTCCACGAACCAGCGCAAATTGGGCAGCATTTTAGAATATTCCTTGATATATTTAAGAGTGGTAACCTGGTGCAGTTTTATTAATACAGCTGAAAATGGGTTTATCACAAAAAAATAAGCATTTTTAATCAGAGTGTCGAGTCGACCTCCTGTGAGTAACCCTATTTTAAATAACTGAAAATGACTGTAAAAAACTATGTAGAACCATTTATTAGTTGCATTGGTGTACAGTAGTCAGTTTCTTAGTGAATTAAAAAAATAATATTTAAAAGCTTTTAAAACGTGCGTATTAGTGTCGTTGTGCCTAAAAAAAGGCTTAATTTTGAGAGCTTCCTCGAAGGCATGCAAACGGGCAGAATTAGCAGAAACTCACAATGGTGATTAGTTTGATCTGGGGGCGTGGCCAGTTTTGTGGGGGGTCCAGCTTCTAGCGTGATGTTTTTTAAACCAGCAGAAACTTGATTTGCGCTGGATGTAATTTGCGCTTGAAATTCCTCAATCTTTTTGCGCTGGTTTGTCCGATTTTGGCCAAATTGCACTGGCTCAACCTGGCAGAAACTCCATGTACATGTGTTGCTGCTCTGCAGTTTGTTCGTTTATGCCTAAGTTTGTGTTTGCCAAAATTCTTCACCTCACCCTCGTGCCCACAGACCAGCACAATCTTTTCTCCAGTTGTGATAAATGCAGCTCTGTTTACGTTCCCACAGCCTGCTCGCCATAAGTTTGTGCATTCAAATGTTGTTAACGTTCAGTGCTGTAACTTCTAAACACTATTACTTCCCAAATTTTAAGGAAGAAGGGTAACCAAAGGTCATGGCCAGAAATCTGGTGGAAGTGCAGCTTAATATTGAAAGGAGGCCAGTGGGGAGCGCATTCTGTTGGGCTTTCCTGCCCATCAATGCACTAATCTATTAATTGCCTTAATATTTACAACCTCTCCCAATACTGTAAACTCCTCATTCACCCCTCCCCCAATGCTTCAAGATTCAAGAATCCTTTCAGGATTCTTTCCTATCAAACACTGGACTGTGCTATCAGAATCCATACAGTGCTACAGACCCATGCTGCACATTCAAATGGCCCTAGGCCTCTGCTCCAGCTTCACTGCACTGAAATCCTGGCACCCTTCTCTCCCGGGACTCCAATACTGATTGGCCCTCCCCCTCCTAATGCTTTAACATTGTAGCCACAGCTCCACTATTTACTGATCCCAGAACCCCACTCACAGGCCTACTAACTACTCTTCCAGGAGTACAGCATCTCGGAATCTGACTCTGGAGGTAAAAAGGGAGGGGGAGGGGGGCGGTCACGGTATTGATTAAAGAAACTATTACAGCTGTAAGGAGGGATGATATGTTGGAGGGATCATCAAACATGGCCATATGGGTCAAATTGAAAAACAAAAAAGGGGCGATCACGCTGCTGGGAGTGTACTACAGACCCCCAAACAGTGAGAGGGAGATAGAAGAGCAAATATGTCGACAAATTTCTAAGAAGTGCCAAAACTATAGGGCAGTAATAGTAGGGGATTTCAACTACCCCAATATTAACTGGGATAAAATTAGTGTGAAGGGTTTAGAGGGTGCGGAATTCCTAAAATGCATCCAGGAGAACTTTTTTAGCCCGTATGTAGCAAGCCCAACAAGGGAAGGGGGCGGTTCTGGAGTTAGTTTTAGGGAATGAAGCTGGGCAGGTAGAAGGCATATCAGTGGGGGAGCATTTTGGTGCTAGTGACCATAATTCAGTTAGATTTAAGGTAGTTATGGAAAAGGACAATGATAGACCAGGAATAAAAATTCTAAATTGGGGAAAAGCAAATGTTGCTAAGCTCAGAGGGGATTTAGCCATAGTGGACTGGAAACAGCTACTTGAAGGTAAATCAGTGTCAGAGCAGTGGGAGGCATTCAAGGAGGAGATCCGAAGGGTTCAGACCAAATATGTGCCCTTAAAGAAAAAAGGTGGGACTAACAAATCTAGAGCCCCCTGGATGTCTAGGGACATACAGGGTAGGATAAAGAAAAAAGGGAGGCGTATGACAGATACCGAGGGTTAAATACTGGAGAATCTTTAGAGGAGTACAGAAAATGCAGGGGTGCAATTAAAAAGGATATTAGGTAAGCAAAGAGAGAGCATGAAAAATTTTTGGCAAGTAAAATCAGGGAAAACCCAAAGATGTTTTATAAATATATTAAGAGTAAGAGGATAACTAAAGAAAGGGTAGGGCCTATTAGAGATCATGAGGGTAATCTGTGTGTGGAGGCGGGAGACGTCGGTAGGGTTCTTAATGAATACTTTGCGTCTGTTTTCACAAAGGAGAGGGGCAAAGCAGACATTGCTATCAGTGGGGGAGGAGTGTGAAATATTAGATGAAATAAACATAGTGAGAGAGGAAGTATTAAGGGGTTTAGCAGCTTTAAAAGTGGATAAATCCCCAGGCCCGGATGAAATGTATCCCAGGCTGTTAAGCGAAGCAAAAGAGGAAATAGCAGAGGCCCTGACCATCATTTTCCAATCCTCTCTGGCTTCAGCTGTGGTGCCGGAGGACTGCTAATGTGGTACTGTGGCGGAGCCACTAAGAGACTCAGAGCAATTAATAATAATCCCTTTAACTACATTATAGTGCAGCTGCGGACTGCACCTTTAAACTGTCTGTTAACTATACTGTATGTACTTTCCTGCACTCTGCGTGATGATGTCATGACGCTGATCACGTGACCGCCAGTGGCGCGAAGAACGCGATGACGTCATGACGTCAGCTTCCAGAACCTTCCAGCAGTCATCGAGTGCCTTGCAACCTGAGCAGACCTGTATACAGCTTTTCTTGTAGTTTTACCAGTTAACTTCGTTGTTCATTAAACTTTGTTATTTTGATTCACTGAGTTGAACTCCGTTATTAAGTTAGGAACCTCCGTTCCTACATTGGTGACCCCGATCTCGTCGGACAACTTTCGTTGAGATTCCAGGATGAGCATGAATGCCGTCGCCCTCAAACTGCCTCAGTTCTGGGAACAGCAACCAGCAGCATGGTTTTTCCAGGCAGAAGCGCAGTTCGCACTCCGGGAGGTTACAGCGGATTCGACCCGTTATTTCGACGTGGTCTCCGCTCTCGACAGCACCACGGCCTCGCGGGTCGTCAGCCTCCTTGGCAGTCCACCAGACGAGGGCAAGTATGAAGCTCTTAAAACTCGTTTGCTACAGATTTTTGGCCTCAATAAGTCGGAGCGCGCACGCAGGCTTATTTCTATGCCCGGCCTCGGGGACTCAAAACCATCGGAACTGATGAGCCAGATGCTCACACTTTTGGGGTCGGAACCCCAATGCTTTTTGTTCCGTGAACTTTTCCTCTGCCAGCTATCTGAACCGGTTCAGACGGCCTTGGCCAACTCTGCAATCACGGACTGTGCCGAGCTCGCTGCAGAGGCCGACAAGATTTTTACGGTTACACAGCAGTGTTGTGCAGCCACGAGGCGCCCTTCACCCACACGTGCGAGGCCCAGCCCTCCTCCAGCAGGCTGGTGTGCATACCACGCCCGTTTTGGCGCCAAAGATTGATGCTGCCGTCCTCCCTGCAGTGTCTCCCCGAAAAAAAAAACTTCAGCAAGCCCGCACTCTTCGAGAAGGACGACAGGGCCAGAAAAACACGTCCAGTTCGCCATGGCAGTTGGTTCAGCGGGGAAACTTCTTTCCATTACGGATTCCATGACAGGGCAACGATTCGTATGCGACACTGGTTCCCAGTGCAGTATTCTGCCAGCTTCAAAGCTGGATCTGCAATCCAGCGGTCACGGTCCTTCCCTCGAGGTGGCTATCCGCACATTCGGAAAACGGACAGTCAATTTAACCTTCGGCGGTCAGCGTTTTGTGTGGGAGTTTATCACAGCTAAAGTATCACAGGCCATACTGGGGGCCGATTTCTTCTGTGCCAACGGCTTTCTGGTCGACGTCCAACACTGCCAACTCATTAACGCATCCACTTTCCACGCGGTGCCTAGCCACCGCAGCACCGCTGTGTCCTGGTCGGTCGCCTGTGCGGTTCTAGCGCAGGACGGGTTTACGTGCCTGCTTGGCGAGTTTCCGGAGCTCACCAGGCCTACCTTCTCGGCAGCAGTCACGAAGCATGGTGTGGCACACCACATCACCACGACAGGATCGCCGGTTTACGCTCAGGCGCGGAGATTGGAACCCGGCAAGCTCGCAGCTGCAAAGGCAGAGTTTCAGACCATGGAGCGCCTCGGGATCATCCGACGCTCCGACAGTCCTTGGTCCTCCCCACTGCACATTGTCCCTAAACCGTGCGGCGGATGGCGGCCTTGCAGTGATTACAGATGCCTGAACGATGCCACTACACCGGATAGGTATCCAATACCACATATACAAGATTTTTTAGCCCATCTGGCTGGCAACTCGGTATTCTCCAAGGTGGATCTCATCCGCGGATATCACCAAGTTCCCGTACACCCTCAGGACGTTCCCAAAACGGCGGTCATCACACTGTTCGGGCTGTTTGAGTTTCTCCGAATGCCATTCGGTTTGAAAAACGCGGCTCAGGCCTTCCAAAGGCTCATGGACTCTGTGTTACGGGATCTGCCCTTTCTTTTCGTTTATTTAGACGACATTCTCATCGCCAGTAAAGATACGAAAGAACACTTGGTGCATTTACGCACACTCTTTGCCCATCTCAGCCAACATGGCCTCATCATCAACCCAGCTAAATGCCAGTTCAGGTTAACCAGCATTGACTTTCTGGGGCACAGGATTACCTCAGACGGTGCCGTTCCACTGGCCGCCAAGGTAGAGGCTGTTACGGCATTCCCGAGGCCTCACACAGTCAAATCCCTGCAGGAGTTCCTGGGGATGGTAAATTTTTATCATCGGTTCGTCCCCAAGGCGGCCCAATTGATGCAGCCACTGTACGAAGCACTAAAAGGGAAGTCGGGCAAGGACGTTATCACTTGGACTCCGCAGATGGACCAGGCATTCCTCGACACCAAGGCGGCGTTGGTAGACGCAACCATGCTTGCACACCCACTCCCGGGCGCGACCATCGCTCTCACTACGGATGCCTCCGACTACGCCATCGGGGCGGTCCAAGAACAATGGGTTGACGGGACTTGGCAGCCGTTAGCTTTTTTCAGCCGTCAACTGCGCAAGAACGAGCGCAAGTATAGCACGTTTGACAGGGAGTTGCTGGCCCTGTTTCTGGCCATCCGGCATTTCCGTTTTCTCCTAGAAGGGCGCCCATTCACTGCGTTCGTGGACCACAAGCCACTCACTTTCGCAATGGCCAAAACGACGGAACCTTGGTCAGCTCAGCAACAGCGCCACCTCACATTTATATCTGAATTTACGACGGATTTACGGCATGTGTCTGGCAAAGATAATCTCGTGGCTGATTGCCTCTCCCGTGCTCCAGTCCAGGCAGTTCACCTGGGAATCGATTTCGTCGGGTTGGCGGAAGAGCAACTGGCAGATCCCGAGGTGCAGGCGCATCGGACCACGCCTTCCAGTTGGCAGGTTGCTGACGTGAAGTTTCAAGCAGCAGGAACCACTCTCTTGTGCAACACATCCATGGAAGTGCCCCGACCCATTGTGCCGGTCGAATGGTGTAAGAAAATTTTTCAGGCTATACACGGTTTATCGCATCCAGGGATGTGAGCTTCACAGCGGCTCATGTCCCGCAAATTTGTGTGGAAGGGAATGCATTTAGATGTCCGTGACTGGACAAACAATTGTGTTGATTGTCAGAAATCGAAGGTCCACCGTCACGTCAAGGCTCCAGTGGCCAATTTCCCGGTGCCAGAACGACGTTTTGATCACATACACGTGGACCTAGTGGGTCCTCTTCCCGCCTCGCGGGGATTCACGCATCTCTTGACTGTAGTGGACCGTACCACCAGGTGGCCAGAGGCGATTCCCTTGGTCGCTACCACTGCAGCAGACGTCTCCAGGGCATTCATTTCATCGTGGGTGGCTCAGTTCGGGGTACCATCCGACATCTCCTCTGAGTGGGGTCCGCAATTCACGTCAGAGTTGTGGAACGCAGTTGCACAGGGCTTGGGTACCAAGCTGCACCGTACTACCGCTTACCATCCGCAGGCGAATGGCCTGTGCGAAAGGTTCCATTGGTCTCTCAAGGCGTCCCTCCGTGCCAGCTTGCGTGGATCCAATTGGGTGGACAGACTCCCCTGGGTGATGCTCGGTCTCCGCACAGCCCCCAAGGACGATCTCCAGTCTTCATCGGCTGAGTTAGTCTACGGTCAGACACTCCGAGTACCAGGTGACTTCCTCCCTCCACACACGGAACCGTGGTCTGCAGCTCGGCAGCTCCTCCAGCATCACAAGGCAGCCAAGAATTTCCTGCCTATTCCAACCTCGCATCACGACCTACAGAGGCCTCATGTCTCGGCAGAGCTCATGACCGCTGATTACGTTTTTATCCGGCAGGATGCTCACAGAGACCCGCTCAGACCGCCTTATGCTTGACCGTTTCGTGTCATCTCTTCAGGAGAAAAAATTTTCACGGTCGAAGTGGGCAGCAAGGCCGATACCATCTCTATCGACCGACTTAAACCAGCTCACCTAGATCGGAGTGAACTAGTTGTTCCTGCTCAGCCACCTTGCCGTGGACGACCACCGTTGACCGCCGGACCAGTTCTGCAACAGCCCGCCATTGACCCGCCTGCATCTACCTCATCGTTGCCCGCACCACCTGATATTGTTTCCACCACACCCGTTGCGCCGCTTCAGCCACAGCCAAGCTCCAGCTCATTTGCCAACGTTCCACTTCCACTGCCTGAGTTTCGTCGCCGCTCGGCCAGGCTCATCAAGCCTCCTGCTCGTCTGACCCTGTCTGTTAAAGGGGATTCTGGGGGGGCGCCTGTGGCGGAGCCACTAAGAGACTCAGCAATTAATAATAATCCCTTTAACTACATTATAGTGCAGCTGCGGACTGCACCTTTAAACTGTCTGTTAACTATACTGTATGTACTTTCCTGCACTCTGCGTGATGACGTCATGACGCCGATCACGTGACTGCCAGTGGCGCGAAGAACGCGAGGACGTCATGACGTCAGCTTCCAGAACCTTCCAGCAGTTGTCGAGTGCCTTGCAACCTGAGCAGACCTGTATACAGCTTCTCTTGTAGTTTTACCAGTTAACCTCGTTGTTCATTAAACGTTGTTATTTTGATTCACTGAGTTGAACTCTGTTGTTAAGTTAGGAACCTCCGTTCCTACAGTACCCTTGTTTAAAAAGGGAGAAAATGATAGGCTGAGTCATTATAGGCCAGTCAGCAATACCTCGGTGGTGGGAAAATTATTGGAAAGAATTCTGAAGGACAGGATAAATCTTCATTTAGAAAGACACGGATTAATCAAGGATAGTCAGCATGGATTTGTTAAGGGAAGGTCGTGTCTGACAAACTTGATTGAATTTTTTGAGGAGGTAACAAGAAGGGTAGATGAGGGTAGTGCGTTTGATGTAGTGTATATGGACTTTTTTTAGCAAGGCTTTTAATAAGGTTCCACATGGCAGAATGGTCACGAAGTTAAAAGCCCATGGAATCCAGGGCAAAGTGTCAAGTTGGATTCAAAACTGGCTCAGAGGCAGGAAGCAGAGGGTAATGGTTGATGGGTGTTTTTGTGACTGGAAGGCTGTTTCCAGTGGGGTTCCGCAGGGCTCAGTACTAGGTTCCTTGCTTTTTGTGGTATATATCAATGATCTAGACTTGAATATAGGGGGTATGATTAAGAAGTTTGCAAATGATACTAAAATTGGCTGTGTGGTTGATACTGAAGAAGGAAGCTGCAGACTGCAGGAAGATATCAATAAATTGGTCAGGTGGGCAGAACAGTGGCAAATGGAATTCAATCCAGAGAAGTGTGAGGTAATGCATTTGGGGAGGGCTAACAAGGAAAGGGAATACACATTGAATGGTAGGACACTGAGTAGTGCAGAGGAACAAAGGGACCTTGGAGTGCATGTCCACAGAACACTGAAGGTAGCAGGCCAGGTAGATAAGGTGGCTAAGAAGACATACGGAATGCTTGCCTTTATTAGCCGTGGCATAGAATACTAGAGCAGGGGGGTTATGCTTCAACTGTATAAAACACTAGTTAAGCCTCAGCTAGAGTACTGCATGCAGTTCCTGTAAAGTCTGTGGGTTGTTTAGTTAATTAATACACAGACTACCAGAGTAACTTAAAACAGGACTTTACTATTCGAAGGTCAGGGCGAATCTGCCCAATAAATCCTGACACAGCACTTATATACCGGTGTGGTCACCGTCGGTATTACAGTATACAGAAGCCAACAAAGTAGTGCAACACCTAAAGTAGTTCTCTTAAAGGTAGACGGGTACACACACTACAATCCTCCCTTTTTAGCTTACAACATACTGATTCCCCATTAAACATACATTATAACATATATACAACTTTATGCAAGACAGTTCACAGATTCAGTCTCTCTGGAGGTTTCTGGACTCTGTCCGGATAACGCCTCAGTGGTGTCGTAACTCCCGGCGGGGTAGTAGGTGCTTCTGGCAAGGTCGATTCGGCTTGAAGGACAGTGTCAGGTTCATCTGATTCCAGTATTACCAGATCGGAGGTAGGTGTTCTGGGTATCTCTGTCTCAACATTAACCGTGTAAGGTGATGGAGTAGGTTGGCCATTTGTGGCTGACCCTATGATCTGGTCAACATGGCGCCTTATTATACTGTCCCCAATGTCCACCGTATACATCAACAGCCCTAGCCTTTTTCCAATAGTTCCAGGCTGCCATTTCTCGGTACGGTAGTCCCGGGCCAAAACTTGTTGACCTATCTGAAAAGATCTAGTTGGCCTTTCATTCATGCCCTGGAATTGCCGGTTCTCTACGTCCCTTCTGACGTTTGGCTTAAGCAAATCCAGCCGGCATCTTAGTCGTCTATTAAAAAACATCATGGCGGGAGTTTGATTTGTGACCGCATGTGTTGCATTCCTGTACGCCAACAAGAAGCTATTCACCTTATGTTGTAAGTTAATGGCTTCATTACCCATGGCCTTTATGGCCTTCTTGAAGGTCTGGACAAACCTTTCAGCCAATCCATTGGAGGCGGGATGGTATGGGGCTGACGTGTAGTGCTTAACCCCATTGCTCTTTAAGAATTTCTTGAATTCTTCGGACACAAATTGCGGTCCATTATCAGAACAGATCTGTTCCGGCAGCCCATTCCTAGCAAACATGGTCCTTAACACTGTGATGGTTTTTTCCGTGGTGGTGGTGGACATCTTTATTACCTCCGGCCACTTGGAGTGTGCATCCACCGCTATTAGAAATGTTGAGTCCATAAATGGACCAGCAAAGTCGATGTGTACCCTTTGCCAAGGAGATGAGGGCCACTCCCATGGATGCAGAGGAGCCTGTGGTGGCGCGTTTTGGACCTTCTGGCATCCTAGACAGCTCTTAGTGATTTCTTCGATGTCCCCATCAATGCCTGGCCACCACACAAACGCTCTTGCTAGGTTCTTCATTTTCACTCCACCCAGATGTCCCTCGTGCAGCTCCTTTAACACCTTCTGTTGAAGTTTGGGTGGAATCACCACTCTAGATCCACACATCAGGGATCCTCGACACACTGACAGCTGTTCTTTTCTCTGCGAAAATGCTGGCAGCGTTGGTTCGCCCTGTGCTGGCCATCCCTCCACCGTTAAATCATAGACTCGTGAGAGAGTCGGGTCATTTCTTGTTTCGTTTTCGATCATCGAATTTGTTACTGGTAGACATTCCACTATGGATGAGTGGAACATCTCTACCGGGTCCACTGTCGTCGCTTCTTCTACTATCGGCAATGGCAAGCGCGATAACCCATCAGCATTTCCATGCTGTTTGGACCTTTTGTATTCGATGTCATATTGGTGTGCCCCAAGTAACACGGACCACCTCTGTAACCTTTGCGCTGTCATGGTGGAAACGGCCTTGTTAGGGTTGAATATGGACACCAACGGCTGGTGGTCTGTCAGTAATGTGAACTTCTTGCCCTGCAGGTAATGATTGAATTTCTTTACGCCCCACACAAGGCTGAGGGCCTCCCTATCTATTTGAGCATAATTTCGCTCCGCGGAGGTCAATGATCGGGACGCGAATGCCACTGGCCTTTCCGAGCCATTTGGTAACTTGTGTGAAAGTACTGCTCCAATTCCATACGGGGAAGCATCACAAGCTAGACGAAGAGGTAACGTTGGGTTGAAATGAGCCAACACTTCTTCAGAGGTAATCAATGCCTTGCTTCTGCGAAAGGCCTTTTTACATTCCTCACTCCACTTCCATGGTATTTCTTTCTGCAACAGAGCATTCAGCGGATGCAGCACCGTGGATAGATTCGGCAGAAACTTGTGATAATAATTAATCAACCCCAAGAATGATCTTAACTGTGATACGTTTTCCGGAGCGGGGGCCTTCACGACAGCTTCTATCTTGTCAGGTGACTTGTGCAGCCCCTCTCGGTCAATGACATGACCGCAGTACGAGATCCGTTTTTGGAAGAACTCACATTTCTTGCGATTAACTCGAAGGCCATATTCCTTCAACCTAGTGAGCACCAGTTTCAAATTTGTGAGGTGTTCTTCCTCGTCTTCTCCCGTAATCAGGATATCGTCTAAGTAACACTGCGTGCTTGGAATTCCTTGTAATACCTGCTCCATGGCCCTCTGCCAAATTGCTGGAGCCGAAGCTACCCCAAAAACCAGTCTATTATAACGATACAAGCCTCTGTGTGTGTTGATGGTGAGGTACTGACGCGACTCTTCCTCGACTTCCATTTGTAAGTATGCCTGTGCCAGGTCTATCTTGGTGAAGTGTTTCCCTCCAGCCAACGAAGCAAAGATGTCTTCAATCCGCGGAAGCGGGTATTGTACCGTGTGAAGCACCGGATTCACTGTGATCTTGAAGTCTCCGCAGATGCGGACCTTCCCCGGTCCCCCTGGCTTGTTACTTGGTGAAGACTTCATGACGGGAACAATGGGCGTGGCCCACTCACTCCAGTCCACTTTTGACAGTACCCCTGATCGTTCAAGTTCTTCCAGTTCTGCCTCCACAGCAGGTCGTATCGCGTAAGGTACCGATCTGGCTTTGAAAAATTTTGGGCTTGCATGTTCTGCAATCTTAACCTTTGCTTTAATTCCTCGCAGTGTTCCCAGTCCTTGCTGGAATACCTCTTTAGCTTCGTCCAATATTCTGGACAACCGTTCAGGTTTGACATCTTCCTTTCCGGAATCTACCGTCATGGTGTTTAGTGAATGCCAGTCTATCTTTATTTTCCTGATCCACTCCCGTCCCAGAAGTGGTGGACCTCCCTCAGGCAACACATACAGGTCCATCCTTTGGTGATCTTTGTCCTTGTATCTCACCTTGACTTCTATCTTTCCGATGGGGTATACTTTGTGCCCCGTGTATGTCTGCAATACTAGTTCCGTATCCCGTAGGGGAATATGCTTGAATAACTTTTTATAATCATGCTTATTCATGACCGTCAACGCCGATCCGGTGTCCACTTCCATTTTCACTTGGACTTTTGCAATCTGTAGTGTGATCCAGATAGCTTGTCGGTCAGCTTCATTACTCACATTGTGAATTCTCAGACTATCCAGTTCCTTGCAGTTGGAGTGTGAGTCCGAATTCTGTTCTTCCGGACTCTTCCTAGTCACCTCATGTACCTTCCTGTACCTCTTTTGTGGTGACTCATTATTGTTGGTCTTCTTTCCTGACCGGCATACCTTAGCTATGTGACCGAGCTTGCCACATTTCCTACATTCCTGGTTTTTAAACCAGCATTGGTTCTGGTCGTGTGTTGTCTTCCCACAACGATAGCATTTCGTTGTACCCGAAGTAATTTGCTGCACACTATGTGCCGCTGCCTTTAGCTGCATTTCCGCCGTTCCTTTCGCTGCGGCTTCGTTCGATGCAGCAATAAGGACAGCCTAATCGAGTGTAAGATCGTTCTCTTCGAGCAGTCGTTTTTGTGTTTCTTCCTTCGGCATTCCGCACACGAATTTGTCTCTGAGTGCCTCTGCCAGATTTTCCCTAAACTGACAGTGTTTCGCTAGCCTACGCAGTTCAATCAGGTACTCCGCGTTGCTTTCCTCTTTCCGTTGCGTTCTCGCGTAAAATTTGGATCGTTCCACTAACATCAGTGGTGCGGGGTTAAAATGATCCTTCAGGACAGCAACAATATCATCGAAAGTCTGATCCGCCGGTTTAGCTGGTGCTAGTAGGTGCTTCAAGAGCCCGTATGTCTTCGCGCCCATCGAGTTTAGCAAGGTTATAGCTTTGTCATCTTCTTCTATTTTATTGGCCTCACCATAGATCTCAATGCGTTCCACATACGTGGCCCAGTCTTCTACCTCGGAATTAAAATCGTTGATGTTACCATGCTTAGGCATCTTCCTCTCTTCCTGATAACACCACGGATTATTTCTTTAAATTTTCTTTTTTTTTCTTCAAGATGGCGGTTCCCGCGAAAATGGTGGTTTCCCGCGCTTATCTTCTCTCCCCGCCCACTTCAATGGCGGTTCCCCGCTTCTGTCTTCTTCTCCGCCTAATGGCGGCTTCCCGCGTTTCTTCCCCTGGCGGGAGGGGTACACTTTCCCCACGGGCGACGGCCGCTGGCTTTCAGGTTCACAGCCTGCACGTCGGCTTCAGTGCTTTCCCTTTTCTCGGCAGGGCAACCGGCGCTGGGTACACCCCGTTGACGGCGAACAGTTTCAGCCGCTGGGCTGGCTCTCGCTCAGTTCCCCTTGCTCGGGCTCTGTCTCTCTCCCGCTCGCTCGGCTCTACCGGTGCTGGGTACACCCCGTTGACGGCGAACAGTTTCAGCCGCTGGACTGGCTCTCGCTCAGTCTCCCTTGGTCGGCTCTGCCTCTCCCGCTCGCTCGGCTCCCAATCGCGCCTCCCAGCCCTCTCGCAGTCCGGTGCTTCCCTCCCCGGCTGCGGCTGAGTTTTTATATCTTCCCGCGCCTACGCTCCCGGTCGCAGCGCTTCGTGGCTTCGGTCGCTGCCCGGCCTTTTTCGCCGGTCGCGGTCTAGCTGTCTCACGACGCCGTTGCGTCCCCAGCCTGTCTGTACCGCGGCTTCCTTGCTTCACGCTGCCCCAGTCTCAGCGCCTCTGGGCCCGACTTCTGTCCGGCTCCTTTCCCCCTCGACCGTGGTCGAGTGCACCGCCCTTATCCTCCGGTTATTCTTTTTACTTTTCCCTTACTCACAGTCACCGTGGCCGGCTTGCTTCTCGTGCTGATCGGCTCACTCCTCACCGTGGCAGAAGGGACAGTCAGTGCCTGTTGCTGATGGAAGTCTTTGTCTCTGAATTCTTCCTCCTTTCCAGCTCTGCAGACTCGAGTTTTCTCCCAGCAGAATGACGAGGGCGGTTGCCTCTTCTCGACGCTCGTTAACTGCTTCGGAAGTATTGTTGCCGCAGGGTACGATCGGACTCGTCGCCACTGTAAAGTCTGTGGGTTGTTTAGTTAATTAATACACAGACTACCAGAGTAACTTAAAACAGGACTTTACTATTCGAAGGTCAGGCCGAATCTGCCCAATAAATCCTGACACAGCACTTATATACCGGTGTGGTCACCGCCGGTATTACAGTATACAGAAGCCAACAAAGTAGTGCAACACCTAAAGTAGTTCTCTTAAAGGTAGACGGGTACATACACTACAGTTCCGGTCACCACATTACAGGAAAGATGTGATTGCACTCGAGAGGGTACAGAGGAGATTTACAAGGATGTTGCCGGGAGTAGAGAATCTTAGCTATGAGGAAAGACTGGATGGGCTGGGTCTGTTTTCCTTGGAACAGAGGAGGCTGAGGGGAGACCTTATTGAGGTGTATAAAATTATGAGGGGCATAGATAAAGTGGATAGAAAGGACCTATTTCCCTTAGCGGAGGGGTCAAAAACCAGGGGGTGCAGATTTAAAGTAATTGCTAGAAGGTTCAGAGGGGATTTGAGGGGAAATTTCTTCACCCAGAGGGTTGTGGGGGTCTGGAACTCACTGCCTGAAAGGGTGGTAGAGACAGGAACCCTAACCACATTTAAAAAGTACTTGGATGTGCACTTGGGATGCTGCAACCTGCAGGGCTACGGACCAAGAGCTGGGAAGTGGGATTAGGCTGGATAGCTCTTTGTTGGCCGGCGCTGACACGATGGGCCGAAATGGCCTCCTTCCGTGCTATAACTTTCTATGATTCTATGACTCCACTGTCAGATCTCAAAACACCAGCTGCACTCATCTCATACCACATAACCCACTCTCCATACTTCAATATCTCATGTCCTACCTCTCCAGCCCCGCCATGAATACTGACCAACCCCTACTGCTCCCTGATATATGACTACCCTCCCAAATACTTGCACACCATAGCCACCTCTTTCCCACCCCCATGCTTCCAAGCATCTGAATCATGGTCTTCAGTGCAGGAAATATAGGCACCTATCAGAGCTGGCAATGAGTTGGATAATCTGGAATAGGATCAAATACGGACATTCATTTTGAAGGATACCAATGATTTGATATTTTGAGGTTTGATAAATTGAGTTTGCATTTACCAGCTCTTTTTTAACGTGTGTGTCTATTTTGTTATTTTTTGTCAGTTTTAATATTTTTATTGTTTGATTTTTTAGTATGAGCATTCATTTTCCTTTCTGTTTGATCTGGCTGTCTGGAAGTAAACTTTGTGTAAATAAACAGTCATAAAATAAATAAGTAGATAAAAAATTAGTTTCTGATTGGAGAGACTGGAGAAGCTGGGATTGTTCTCCTTAAAGCAGAGAAGGTTAAGGGGAGATGTAATAGAGGTGTTCAAAATGATGAAGGGTTTTGATAGAATAAATAAGGAGAAACAATTTCCATTGGCAGAGGGGTCAGTAACCAGAGGAGATAGATTTAAGATAATTGGCAAATGAACCAGAGGGAAGATAAGGAGAATTTCTTTTACACATTAAATTGATATAATCTGGAATGCAGTGCCAAAAAGAATCGTGGAAGCAGATTCAATAGCAACTTTCAAAAGGCAATTGGATATATACTTGAAACATAGAAACATAGAAACATAGAAGATAGGAGCAGGAGTAGGCCATTCAGCCCCTCGAGCCTGTTCCGCCATTCAATGAGATCATGGCTGATCATCCAAATTCAGTACCCTGTCCCTGCTTTCTCCCCATATCCCTTGATCCCTTTAGCCTTAAGAAATATATCCAACTCCTTCTTGAATATATTTAATGAATTGGCCTCCACTACCTTCCGTGGTAGAGAATTCCATAGGTTCACCACTCTCTGGGTGAAGAAATTCCTCCTCATCTCAGTCCTAAATGGCTTACCCCTTATCCTTAGACTATGACCCCTAGTTCTGGACTCCCCGGCCATCGGGAACATCCTTCCAGCATCTAGTCTGTCCAGGCCTGACAGAATTTTATAGGTTTCGATGAGATCCCCTCTCAATCTTCTAAACTCCAGTGAGTACAAGCCCAATCGACCCAATCGCCCCTCGTACATCATTCCTGCCATCCCAAGGAAAAATCTGCTGGGCTATGGGGAAAGAACAGCGGAGTGGGACTAATTGGACAGCTCTTTCAAAGCGCTTACATAGGCACAATGGGAAGAAAGGCCTCCTTCTGTGCTGTATCATTCTATGATTTACAATATGTATGGAGGTGTGAAAGTGATCGAGTGGTGTATTACCTTGGTTTGCTTATTTTTGATGAAGGTGGTAGCTACTATACTTGTGTTGAAATGTTTATGATCTGTATTAGAAAATATACGTTGTCATAAGTGTCGTAACATCTCATGCATGTTGGTTTTTCAGGGTGTTTTTTTTGCTGAGATTGCATATTTCAAAACAAAAACATGAACACATCCTACAGTAATGAAAGTTCCACAGTTAATTTTATCATTTATTCACTATACCATATCAGATCGTGCTTTAATCCACTGGTGATTTAAGGAATTATGTCATTACATTATTGAGCAGCATGTAGACGGAAGGTTTTATACCAGTACAGCTCTTCATTCCCTGTGTACAGTGCCACATGAGATCTGCTAGTATTAATTAAAATAATTGTCTGCAATGGTAGCACAGTTAGTCTTTGGGTAGCTGATGCTTGTCGTTCATAAATCAAGATCGGGATTCCTGAGAATGTTTCAAAATTTACATGACACCTTGGGAATGCATTAATATTTTCAGAAGGTCCTCCACACAGAAATGTTAGACCACTGCCCTAAATTATATGATGCTATTCGGGATTTACACGAGGAATAACTACTTGGGCAAATTACTGCATCACTTGCAGTCTTCAGGACAGAGAAAGTGGTAAACGGCTTACAATTCATGATATTAATCCATTCAACTATCATTTATGAAGTGTGGAAATCTTGAGTCACATTAAGCGACTGTTTCTGTTCTTCTGCACCTATCAACAGAGAGGACCAGTAGTTTAGTAAAAGTTGCTGCTGTGCCTGCACGCATTTTATTCGCTGAATTAATGCCTCAGCTGCATAGAAACCTGATCAAAAAATTTCACATCTGTATCCGAAAATACAAAATTCTGAATTCATCACTTTACTCCCCTGCAGAGACTGCTGAGGCAGAACAGTAGTCCTGGGCACTTGGAACACTGATGCTCAGTGCCATGGGACAGGAGGATGCCAGGTCAGAACTCCACTCTGTCCAGTTTCTGAACTGAGCTGGAGAGGGGGATGCTAAACAAAGTCTGTGGCTTCTCTTGGAGGAGGGAGGGAAAATCATACAGATTAGTAACTGGCTAAAGGAGGCATTAGTAGAGGTCTTGTAGCTTATCTATCATCTATCTCTTTTTTTTCAACTTTGCAGAGTTCTAACATATATTACACATATATTCATCCAAAATGTAAGGAGTAACTTCCTACGTGAAATCTTTAAAAAAAAATTAATTGTCTTGAGTTCCTGTGTTTGCTCAATTTAAAATTAATGCTCATGGTCGCTTCATTTAGGATCACATGGCCTTTTTATTGCACTTTGCAATTTACATGTGAAGACTGAATGAAACAAATGGGCTACCCATCATGGGTATCGTTGATGTTTGGCAAAAAGTTGTAACTCCATTTATAAAACTTCCTCCTAACTGACCTGTCATTTCTATTTCTCTCCTGAAACTCGGGGGGGGGGTGGTGGGGGGGAATTTTACCAGCCCTGGGGAGGCGGGTTTGGAGGCGGGACTGCCGGGAAAATGCCAGAATCTGGGGGCGGGTACCCATCCTGCCCCCAGCCCGCCTCTGTGCCATCTTCCCAGGAGGTGGGTAGCTAACCCGCACAGGGAGCCACCACCCCGAGACGGGAAGGGGATTAGTGCCAATTAACTGCCTGTTGTTAATTGGCAGTTTTTCTGAGAATCCCTATTTTTAGCCCTGAATTGTGGGCTTCCCGACGGCTCCGAACCTTGCCAGGGTCAGCGAGCCGTGGGTCTGCAGGGGTCTGCAGGGCCAAGATGTCCTGTGTGCAGGTGAGTGATGGATGGGTGCATGTGTGCAGTGGTAAGTGTGTGAGGTGTTTGTAAAGTGTTTTAATAAGTTTTACTTACCTTTACTTCTTCCTGCAGGCTTCCTCCCTTCAGGTCTCGGGATTCCCTCAGCTCACCGGCACAGGAAGCAGAATAGCCACTGAACTGTCAAAAGCTGCAGCCTTCTGCTTTCTGCTCAGGAAGGCTTTCTAATTGAATCTTGAGTAAAGACTCAACTTGGAAGACAGATTGTCAGTGTTTGACAGCTTCACAGAGCTGTCAAACAATAACAATTCATCTGTCAAAAGCTCTTGTCAGATGAAACGTCAGCCGCTGACGTCACCTGTAACCAGCTTTCCCTTAATTGGCCTGCTAAGCCCGCTGGGCGGGCTTAACAAGGTAAATCAAGGGAAAATAGCGTGGGCTGGCTACAAGTCGATGGAGGCGGGACTAAAACCCGACAAGTGGGAGTCCCGCCTCCAAAAGCTCCCCATTTGCTGTTTCATTGCAATATGTTGCTTGAGGGTTTCATTGCTATCTACCCGAGAGAAAGGGCTCAACCAGAACAAAACCTTGGGGTAGATTTTCAACTTACCATCCAGGTGTAAGACTGATGTTGTGGATTGGCCTCCTGCTATAGAAACCACCCCTTTTTCAGCTCCACAATGGAGATGAATTTTACATTAGCTATTGGAATGGGCAGGTTTAACCACCTTTTTCCTTGTTCCACACTTTTTAACTTTTTATTTTTTGTTGATTGACTTGTCTGCATTGCTTGGTCATGTATTGCCCTCCTGTGGAAAAATGGTAGACTGCATTTGATAACTGGTTCTGGCCCATGTGTAAGACAAGTCATGACACAAGAGAACTGCAACTGTACAAAAATAGCTGATGTTATGAAATATAAACAGTACAAAAATTATTTGGTTCATGTAAAAATACTGTAACTAAGTGTGAAAATTGCTTATATAAGCCACTTTAAAAAAAACGATGTGAAAGTTGAAGTTTTCAAAGGTTGCCCAGTAAACGTAAAGGACACAAGTCAACACTATTTGATGCAAGGCTAATAAGTATTAACAAAAATCTGTTGTCCAATGTTAGCATTCCCTCTGCTTATTATAGATGGATTGTTATTGATAAATTTATGGGAATCAATCACTGGTCAGGAGAGTTGGGTAATTAGAAAGCTGACGCAGATAAATGTTCATACAGAAAAGCTTCTCCCCTCACAGAAATAGTATCTTTACTCAATACGTTTCAGATTCTCGTCCCAATTCTAGAAATATAAAGAATCACATTCACCAATTAACAAGACACTTTGGAGGAAAAATTTGGTTGCTTTGCGCCTCCCTAAGAGGGCGCTAATGGGGCGCAAAGCAACTAGCGCCCAGGCGCAGTGATGTTTCCACCGCTCACAAAATTGACCAGACATTTTGCGGCGACGCTAAACACTACCGCCATGATCTCCTGCGCCCGTAGATCATGATGTCAGTTGAGCGTGCAACGCCCCGGTAGCGCCCCAGACTGGATTTTGAGTGGCGCCCCCTGCCTTTCCGCCTGAAGCCAGCAATGACAGGTTGAGGGGAACGTTTTGCAGTCGGGAAGGGACTGGGGGAGCGCTATTTAAAGGCGACCGCTTCCTGCCTTTTTTTGTCGGCGACATTTTTGCACCACACATTCTGAGAGAGAGAGAGAGAGAGAGAGAGAGAGACTTCTGGAGAGATTCAACGCTGTGTGAAGGAGTTTTGGGTACTGAGCAGCACTTTGCAGGTTCATTTTGATTTGGCCTTCCTTGCACCGATTTAGAAGAGACTGTGGGGGCTGCACTCTGAGCTCTTTCCCTGGGCCTCTCCATTGTTCTTTCCAGCAGATTTGATGTACAGGTCTCTCCGGGCCGAGATTCAAGGCTGCAATGAGCAGGGTGTGGATGGAGAGCAAGATCGACCCTCCCCTTTAAGAACTGGCCGGCGCCAGTGTGTCTGTGTTCCATTGCTGACTGACATCACATGAGCTTCGCCAGTGCTCTGAGGTAGCGCCTCGCTCCTCGGCGTTAGCGCCTTAAGAAAGGTGTGTAGCGCCTGATTTAGCGCTCCAATCACTTCTTGGGGTGATAGAAACCAAGTTTGCAGTTAGAGGTGATAATTAGCACCAGGTGCTACACTTTGCACCCGGCCGATAATTGCGCCCCAAATGGGACGATACTGAATTTCTCCCCCCTTGAATAACTATGTTTTCTTAAAATTTGTTTATGGGATGTGGGCGTCGCTGGCAAAGCCAACATTTATTGCCCATTTCTAATTGCCCTTGAGAAGGTGGTGGTGAGCCACCTTCTTGAACCGCTGCAGTCCCTGTGGTGAAGGTACTACCACAGTGCTGTTAGGCAGAGAGTTCCAGGATTTTGACCCAGCGACAATGAAGGATCGGTGATGTACTTCTAAGTCAGGATGGCGTGTGACTTGGAGGGGAACTTGGAGGTGGTGGTTTTCTCATGAACCTGCTGCCCTTGTCCTTCTAGGTGAAAGAGGTCATGGGTTTGGGAGGTGCTACCGAATGATTTTGTGACTGGAAAACTGTTTGCAGTCGTGTCCTGCAGGGCTCAGTACTAGGTCCCTTACTTTTTGTGGTATACAGGAAACTTTCTGATATCCGGCACTGACGGGACCGAGCTGGTGCCGTACCATCAAAAGTGCCGGACATACCAGTGTGTGAATCAACAAACCCTGTTGCTTAGCAACAGCTTCAAAACAGTTGGCTGCAGCTGCAAGCGTCTCTAGCTGAAGCTGTTGCTATAGCTACAGACCTTGCAGTGCCTGACTGGGAAAAAAAAAGCAACGAGAACTAAAAAAACTTATAGAAAACGGCTCCTGATTTTTGCCGTTAGATCGAGTATTCCGGACATATAACCTCCGGATAAACCAAAGTTTCCTGTACATCAATGATTTAGACTTCAATGTAGGGGGCATGATTAAGAAGTTTGCAGATGATACAAAAATTGGCCGTGTGCTTGATAGTGAGGAAGAAAGCTGTAGATTGCAGGAAGAGAACAATGGGCTGGTCAGGTGGACAGAAAAATGGCAAATGGAATTCAATCCGGAGAAGTGTGAGGTAATGCATTTGGGTAGGGCTAACAAGGCAAGGGAATACACAATAAATGGTAGGTTACTAAGAAATGTAGAGGAACAGAGGTACCTTGGAGTGCATGTCCACAGATCCCTTAAGGTAGCAGGACAGGTAGATAAGGTGGTTAAGAAGGTATACAGGATATTTTCCTTTATTAGCCGAGGCATAGAACGTAAGAGCAGGGAGGTTATGCTTGAACTGTATAAAACATTAGTTAGGCCACTGTTAGAGTATTGCGTACAGTTCTGGTCACCACATTGCAGGAAAGATGTGATTGCACTAAAGAGGGTACAGAGGAGGTTTACGAGGATGTTGCCAGCACTGGAGAATTTTAGTTAGGACGAAAGATAGGATAGGCTGGGGTTGTTTTCTTTGGAGCAGAGGAGGCTGAGGGGAGTCTTGATTGAGGTGTATAAAAGTGTGAGGGCCGAGATAGAGTGGATAAGAGGGACGTATTTCCCCTAGCAGAGAGGTCAATACCAAGGGGCATAGATTTAAAATAATTGGTAGAGGATTAGAGGGGAGTTGAGGAGAACTTTTTTCACCCAGAGGGTGGTGGGGGTCTGGAACTCACTGCCTGAAAGGGTGGTAGAGGCAGAAACCCTCATTGCATTTAAAAAGTACTTGGATATGCACTTGAAGTACCGTAACCTACAAGGCTACGGACCAAGAGCTGGAAAGTGGGATTCAGCTGGATAGCTCTTTTTCAGCCAGCACAGATACGATGGTTCGAATGGCCTCCTTCTGTGACATAAATTTCTATAATTCTATGATCAGCTGATATTTTTTCCCAGACATATATTAAGAAGATCCTATAACTACTTCATATGGTCATCATTGTTTTATTACAGTAAGGTCATTGCTGAATCATTGTTTTATGGTGATTGAACAAACAAGTCAATTTCATTTTTATTATGCAGATGTAGGAACTGGGGTTCCTAGCCGAAGAATTGAGATTGACTCAGAAAATCAAAAACAATAAAATTTAATGAACAAACGAAGCTGTACTGGAAACTGTAGGATACAATGCAAATAGGTCTGGTCTGCTTGAAAGCCTCTCTGGAAACTGCTAGAAGGTTCCGAGCTCAACTGCTAGCAGGTTCCGAGCTCAACTGCTAGCAGGTTCCGAGCTCTACTGCTAGAAGGTTCCGAGCTCTGACGTTATGACATCATCACGTTCTTCCCGCCATTGAGAGATCACGTGACAGATGGCATGACGTCATCACGCGAAGTACAGGAAAGAAGCCCTAGTACAGTTAACAGATACATTAAAGGTGCAGCCCCCAGCTGTACTACATTGCTGTAAAAGGAATTATATACAATTGTCCGTAATCCTCTGGTGGTTCCGCCACCTGCGCCCCCCCAGAATTGCTTTTAACAGAGAAGGTAAGGCGAGAAGGGGGTCTGACGAGTCTGTCCGACTGACTGCGATACCCCGGCAGCTGGAACGGAGCGCTAGAAGACGAACTGGCCGTTGGCTGTGGTTGGGATGACGCCGCAGGCAGAGGAGAAGAAGAGGCCGGCTGTGGTCGACCTGGTGAGGCGGGCACTGGTGACTCGGCGGATGACTGTGGCTGTACTGGACCGGCAGTCGACGGTGGATGACCACGACGAGGCAGCTGAGCGGTGACGACTGGTTCGCTCAGATCCAGATGCGCCGGTTTCAACCGGTCGATGGACATGTGGTCAGGCTTACCGCCGACGTCGACTGTGAAGGACTTGTCACCTGACGAGATGACGCGGAACGGACCTGTGTAAGGCGGTTTGAGTGGGTTTTTGCGAGCATCCTGCCGAATGAACACGTATTCTGCGTTTTTAAGATCCACCGGGACATGGGAGTGCTGCAGGTCATGATGCGACGTAGGCACTGGGATGAAATTCCTAGCTGCTTCCTGGTGGCTGACGAGCTGCTGAGCTGGGGACCAGGGTTCCGTGTGAGGAGGAAGAAAATCGGCAGGCACTCAGTGGTTGGCCGTAAACCAGCTCTGCTGAAGAAGAATGCAGGTCATCCTTGGGCGCCGTGCGAAGACCTAGCAGCACCCAAGGGAGCCTGTCCACCCAACTAGGCCCGCGGAGACTAGCACGCAGTGCGGCTCTAAGGAACCTGTGGAATCTTTCACACAGGCCGTTCGCCTGTGGATGGTAGGCGGTGTTACGATGAAGCTTGGTGCCCAAACCTTGAGCTACGGCGTTCCAAAGCTCAGAGGTAAATTGAGGCCCCCGGTCGGAGGAGATGTCAGCCGGTACCCCGAACCGAGCTACCCATGACGAGATGAAAGCTCTAGAGACGTCTGCCGCTGTGGTGGAAACCAAAGGAATTGCCTCTGGCCACCTGGTGGTGCGGTCTACCACGGTGAGGAGGTGAGTGTACCCGCGAGAGGAAGGGAGAGGACCAACCAGGTCCACGTGCACATGGTCAAATTGATGCTCCGGAACCGGAAAAGTGGCGACTGGGGCCTTAACATGGCGTTGTATCTTGGACTTCTGGCAACTCACGCAGGTATTGGTCCAGTCACAGACGTCGAGATGCATGCCCTTCCAGATTAATTTCTTTGCCATGAGTCATTCTGACGCTCTCATGCCAGGGTGTGACAACCCGCGGATAGTGTCGAAAATTCTCCTGCGCCATTCGACTGGAACGATTGGACGTGGGGCGCCCATCGAGATGTCACACAGGAGTGTGGTCCCTGCGGCCTGGAAACTGACATCAGCCACTTGTAAGCTGGAAGGTGCGGTCCGGTATGCCTGCACTTCAGGGTCTGCCATCTGTTCTTTTGCCAAACCAACATAGTTGACTCCCAGGTGTACTGCGTGGAGCTGGGCACGGGAGAGACAATCTGCCACCAGGTTGTCTTTGCCCGAGACATGTTGTATGTCGGTTGTAAATTCAGATATGTACGTAAGATGACGTTGTTGCCGTGCCAACCATGGTTCTGCTGTCGTGGCCATCGCAAAAGTAAGTGGCTTGTGGTGTACAAAAGCCATGAATGGGCGTCCTTCCAGTAGGAAGCGAAAATGGCGGATGGCCAGAAACAATGCCAACAACTCCCTATCAAAAGTACTAACTTGCGTTCGTTCTTCCGCAATTGGCGGCTGAAGAAAGCCAGTGGTTGCCATGTGCCGTCGACCCACTGCTCCTGTACTGCCCCGATGGCATAATCAGATGCGTCGGTGGTAAGGGCAATGATTGCGCCCGGAAGGGGATGTGCCAACATGGTCGCAGCAGCCAAAGCTTTCTTAGTGTCGAGGAAAGCCTGGTCCATCTGGGGTGTTCAATCGATCGGGTCTTTGCCCGATTTACCTCTGAGGGCCTCGTACAAAGGTTGCATCAACAATGCCGCCTTGGGGATGAACCGATGATAAAAATTGACCATTCCCAGAAATTCCTGGAGGGCCCTGACGGTCTGAGGAAGAGGGAACGAGGTGACTGCTTCCACCTTCGTGGCCAGCGGGACGGCACCTTCTGAGGTGATTCTGTGTCCCAGGAAATCAATGCTGTGCAACCCAAACTGGCACTTGGCCGGGTTGATAATAAGGCCATGTTGGCTGAGATGAGAAAAAAGGGTACGCAAGTGCGTAATGTGTTCTTTCGTGCTGTTACTGGCAATAAGGATGTTGTCTAGGTAGACGAAGATGAACGGCAAATCGCGCAACACGGAATCCATGAGACGTTGGAAGGCTTGTGCTGCATTCTTCAGCCCAAACGGCATACGAAGGAACTCAAAGAGCCCGAAAGGTGTGATGATGGCAGTTTTGGGGACGTCCTGAGGATGCACGGGCACTTGATGATAGCCTCGGATGAGGTCTACTTTGGAAAAGATGGAATTCCCTGCCAGATGGGCCGAAAAATCCTGAATGTGAGGAATTGGGTACCGATCCGGTGTGGTAGCCTCATTCAGGTGTCTGTAGTCGCTGCATGGTCGCCATCCGCCGCCCGGCTTAGGAACAATGTGTAATGGCGAGGACCAAGGACTATTCAAACGTCGAATAATACCCAGGCTTTCCATTGTATGGAACTCCACCTTGGCGGCCGCGAGTTTGCCGGGTTCCAGCCTTCGAACTCTCGCATAAACGGGGGATCCTGTCGTGGTAATGTGGTGCGCCACACCGTGCCTCGCGACTGAAGAAGAAAATGTGGGCCTGGTGAGCTCAGGGAACTCACTGAGAAGACGAGAGAACTCATTTGGAGATGGGACTGCACAGGCAACTGACCAAGACATTGCGGTGCTTCGGTGGCAGGGGACCGAGTGAAAAGTGGAGGCACTGATTAGCCGGCAGTGTCGGACGTCGATGAGAAACCCGTTTGCGCAGAAGAAATCTGCCCCCAGGATGGCCTGTGAGACTTTCGCCGTGATGAACTCCCAAACAAAACGTTGGCCGCCAAAGCTCAACTGGACCCTACGCTTTCTGAACGTGCGAATGGCTGCACCATTGGCTGCCTCGAGGGGGGGACCTTGACCGCCGGATTGAAGATCTAGCTTCGACGCTGGTAGGATACTGCACTGGGAGCCAGTATCACAGAGAAAACATCGCCCTGACAGGGAGTCTGTATTGTATAGGAGTTTCCCTGCAGACCCGACGACAATCGCAACTCCAGAGCGTCCCGTAGGCCTTATTGATCTTCTCAGAAACCGCTGGTTTGAGGTAGGTTTTTTTTTTGGTGAGAAACTGCAGGGCGGACGGCAATTTCTGGCCTTCGCGCCGAAACGAGCATGGTATGCACACCAGCCTGCAGGAGGAGGAGTCGGATTCGCTCTTGTGGGGGATGGGCGCCTCGTGGCTGCACAAGATTGTTGTGAGACGGTGAATATTTTATCCGCTTCCGCGGCGAGTTCAGCACAATCCGTGATCGCAGGATTGGCCAAGGCCGTCTGTACTGGCTCTGGTAGTTGACAGAGAAACAGCTCGCGGAACAGAAAATATTGCGACTCCGAGCCCAAAAGCGTGAGCATTTGGCTCATGAGCTTTGAGGGTTTTGAGTCCCCGAGGCCGGGCATGGAGATAAGTCTGCGAGCGCGCTCCGACTTGGACAGACCGAAAATCTGCAGTAAACACGCTTTTAAAGCTTCGTACTTGCCATCGTTCGGTGGACTCTCGAGGAGGCTGACGACCCGCGAGGCTGTGGCGCTGTCGAGGGCGGAGACCACGTAATAATAACGGGTCGAATCCGCTGCTACTCCCCGGATTGCAAATTGGGCTTCCGCCTGGAAAAACCACGCGGCTGGTTGTTGCTCCCAAAATTGCGGCAGTTTGAGGGTGACGGTGTTCGTGTCCATGATGTAACTTCAACAAAAATTGTTCGAAGAAATCGGGGTCACCAATGTAGGAATTGGGGTTCCTAGCCGAAGAATTAAGATCGACTCAGAAAATCAAAGACAATAAAATTTAATGAACAAACGAAGCTGTACAGGAAACTGTAGGATACAATGCAAATAGGTCTGGTTTGCTTGAAAGCCTCTCTGGAAACTGCTAGAAGGTTCCGAGCTCAACTGCTAGCAGGTTCCGAGCTCAACTGCTAGCAGGTTCCGAGCTCTACTGCTAGAAGGTTCCGAGCTCTGACGTCATGACGTCATCACGTTCTTCCCGCCGTTGAGAGATCACGTGACAGACGGCATGATGGCATCACGTGGATTACAGGAAAGAAGCCCTAGTACAGTTAACAGATACATTAAAGGTGCAGCTCCCAGCTGTACTACATTGCTTTAAAAGGAATTATGTACAATTGTCCGTAATCCTCTGGTGGTTCCGCCGCACAGGGTTCCAATGTTCTGTGAATCACATTCTGTGGTACCATATATTTATAATTAGGGCCACTGTTCTGTGATGACTGAATAAGTCAAATTCAGTGCTTATTACATGGAATTGAATTTTCTGTGATTATGACCAATATTTTAACAATTTTGTATTCAATGGCCCAGATACTCCAATCCCTACGGGTGAGTACCCAGGCATGCACAGCACATGCGCTGGAAACCGGCATTTCCGATCTGTCAAGAAAGCTCTTGACAGATCCTCCGGCTGCCCAGGAGAAGAGCCTCTGCAGGCGGAGAGTTCTATTTTTTGGAGCCCCTCCGCCCGCGGAAAATACTTACAATTCTTGCGCTTGGTAAAAGCAGGCGCAAGGCTTGCTTTTACCAGGATAAGAGTTGAAAAAGTTAAAAAAAAATGTTTTCCACTGATTTATCATTTAAAAATACTTTAAAGAAAGGTAAGTTTATTTTTAGGCCAGTTAAAAACTTTAATTATTTTTTTCAAAATATAAATCTTTTGTTTAAAATACTTAATTTATTGTAATTTAAAGTCATTTTAAAAATGTGATGTTTTTTAAAAATTTATTTAAAGTTTTACTATGTTTTGGGGGTGATCTCTATTCATATATTTGACAGGTCTTCCCGTCAAATATATGAAGGGAGATTCCCTTCTCTGATTGGCTCCCCATGGCCCACGTGATCCCAGGGACGCTGCGCACCGCCTGAGCCTCTGGGATACGTGGGCCCTGCGCACCGGCAGTTTGGAGAGGCCCAGCAGCGGAACTCTGCACCTCCCGGGAGCCCTCCGGTCCAGGCGCAGATTTTTCCAGATCGCAGCGCTCCGCCCGCAGGAGGCCTGTGATCGGAATATCTGGGCCAATGATGCTGTCCATTTTTCTGAGAAAACCACAAATTGATGGCTTTTTTCATAGTAAAGTTACCAATTCCTTCTAAATCCCAATATTCCCATTTACACCTTCCAAGGCCGCAATTTTCCCTACTTCGGCAGGTCCATGGCGGGCGACATCGGTGGCGGGTCCCGTCCTCCTGCTGGCTCCAGCCCGCTGTTCAAAATGGTTTTCCCCTGATGGGGCTTGTTAAGCCTGCCCAGCGCGTTTGCCGGCCAATTGAAGGAAGCGGGTCTAATGATGTAATGTGATGACGCGACATCAACCGGTTTCCTAAAAGGGACCATGCGCAAATTTAGTTCGACAGCATTGAGGTGCTACAAACACTGACAAGCTCTGCACAGAGATGCACGGCTGCACCCAGGTTCTCCCATGACTCCCTCACCATGCAGGGAGGTTCTCTTCCCTTCCAATGGGCGGAAGAGACTTTCCCAGGAGACCAACGTCGCCTGGTTGCACATTGCACAGGAGGACACAAGCAGAGATGTCATCAGGAGGACCAGGCTGCAGTGGTGCAAGTGTTTCAATGATCTCAGTAGATCACAAAATGTTACTGCAAGGCCACACTCAACCTCATCCTGCTGTGCCACTCATCACATCCCCATCATTGTGCCTTCCCTACCCCAAATGAGGTTGAAAAGGCCATCCAACAACTGAAGAACAACAAGGCCTCAGGAGCAGATGGAATCCCTGCCGAGTCACCAAAGCATGGCGGAGAAGCACTACTGGCGCGAATTCATGAAGTAATTTCTCTTATCTGGAAGGAGGAGAGCATGCCAGGGGATCTCAGAGACGCCGTAATTGTGACCATCTTCAAGAAGGGTGACAAGTCCGATTGCGGTAATTACAGAGGAGTTTCCCTGCTGTCTGCCACAGGGAAAGTCATCCTCCTCAAGAATTCTCCTCAATCGCCTTCTCCCAGTGGCTGAAGAGCTCCTCCCAGAGTAGCAATGCGGATTCCGCCCACTAAGGGGCACAATGGACATGATCTTCACCGCATGCCAATTACAAGAGAAATGCAGGGAACAGCACCAACCGCTGTACATGGCCTTCTTTGACCTCACAAAGGCCTTCGACACTGTCAACCGTGAGGGATTATGTAGTGTCCTCCTCAAATTCGGCTGCCCTCAAAAGTTTGTCACCATCCTCCGCCTGCTTCATGACAACATGCAAGCTGTGATCCTGATCAACGGTTCCACCACAGACCCAATTCACATACGGACTGGGGTCAAGCAAGGCTGTGTCATTGCACCAACGCTCTTCTCGATTTTCCTTGCTGCAATGCTCCATCTCACCCTCAGTAAGCTCCCTGCTGGAGTGGAGCTAATTTACAGAACAAACGGGAAACTGTTCAACCTCCGTCACCTCAAGTCCAGATCCAAGGTCATCCCATCCTCTGTCGTCGAATTACAGTATGCAGACGACGCTTGCATCTGCGCTCACTCGGAGGTCGAACTCCAAACTGTAGTGTATGTACCTTTAAGAGAGAACTACTTTTACAGCTCCTGTATACTGTAGTACCAGCAGTGACCACACCTGTATATAAGCCTTGAGCATGCCTCTGTACTGCCAGTCTTGAGACTACCCTACTCCAGTAAACACCTGTTGATTGTTAAGTTACAGCCTCCGTGTAGTTATTGGAAAACATCCTACTTTAAGAATCACGGATCTAACAGTGGCGACGAGGTCGCTCCGGGAGGACGGTGGAAGAAAGTCGAGGCCAGAAGCACGGGCGTCGACCACGAGCAACCGCCCAGTCATCCGGCAGAGAGTAAACATCGCAGGGGAGGCTGTTGAGAGCCGGGCTTGGTTCCCCAGCCACGACGATCCAGCAACAGACTGGCAACAGGTACAGCGCAGACCCTTCCTGGACAGCAGCGGCTGGAGCCGACCGACGGCATAGAAAAAGCCGAGCAGCGTCGACGGGGTAAGAGAGAGGGTGAAGCGCACAGGGCGCGGCCGGGGGTTGAAAACCGAGCGGCGTCGAGGAAAAACAAACAGAGAGAGAGAGGGTAAAGCAGCAGCTGGGTTCAGGACCAAGCGACGGCAACGGGAAAGGCGCACAGGAGAACGCGCAGAGCACAACCAGGGCTCAAGGGCTGAACCGCGTCCGCGGGGAGAAGAAGGGAGAGCGCGGGAGACACCATTGAGCCGCGGAGAAGAAGGGATGACGACGTCACACCTGGACGACTGTCAAAAATGCTAACTGATGCACAAGAAGTGTTCCAGGAGGGACTCGGAAAACGAAAAGGCATAACAGCAACGATTAAAATAGAGGAAAATGCAAGCCCAAAGTTTTTTAAGGCCAGACCGGTGCCTTATGCGATTCGACCAGCCGCCGAAGCAGAGCTGGAAGGGTTGGAACGTTCAGGAATACTGTCCAAAGTAGACTGGAGCGAGTGGGCTACACCCATCGTTCCTGTAATGAAGAGGTCGTTGAGTAATACGCCTGGGGAACCAAAGAAGGTCCACATCTGTGGGGATTTTAAGGTGACAGTGAACCCAGTCCTTCACACAGTACAATATCCGCTTCCACGGATTGAGGATATTTTCGCCTCGCTATCTGGAGGTAAACGCTTCACCAAAATTGATCTGGCCCAGGCGTACTTGCAAATGGAGGTAGAAGAAGCCTCGAAACAATACCTCATGATCAACACTCATAAAGGTCTCTATCAATACAACCGGCTGGTGTTCGGGGTAGCATCGGCTCCAGCTATTTGGCAAAGGGCAATGGATCAAGTCCTGCAAGGGATTCCAGGGACCCAATGTTATTTGGACGACATCCTGGTCACGGGCGAAAATGACAGTGATCACCTCGTCAACCTGGAGAAGGTGCTCACTAGATTAAAGGAATATGGGCTACGAGCTAATCACCACAAGTGCGAGTTTTTCCAGAAGCAGATCTCGTATTGTGGCCACGTTATTGATGAAGAGGGGTTACATAAGTCCCCTGAAAAGATTGAGGCAGTAGTCAAGGCTCCAGCACCGGAAAATGTGTCACAACTGAGGTCGTTCCTCGGGCTGGTGAACTACTACCATAAGTTCTTACCAAATTTGTCTACAGTATTACACCCACTGAACACCCTACTGCAAACGGGGGTACTATGGAAGTGGAATGACGAATGTAAACGAGCTTTCCCGAAGTGCAAAGAATTGATCACATCAAAAGAGGTGTTGGCCCATTTCAACCCAGCACTACCAATCCGGTTGGCATGTGATGCATCACCCTATGGTATTGGAGCGGTGCTGTCGCACAAATTCCCAGACGGGTTGGAGAGGCCAGTAGCCTTTGCGTCTCAGTCACTAACCTCAGCCGAGCGCAACTACGCCCAGATCGACAGGGAGGCCCTCAGCCTAGTATGGGGAGTAAAAAAATTCAACCACTATCTGTATGGGCAGAAGTTCACCTTGCTGACTGACCACCAACCACTTGTCTCCATTTTTAATCCAAAGAAGGGCGTTCCGGTGATGACTGCACAACGGTTACAAAGATGGTCCCTTTTTCTAGGGGCGAACCAATATGAAATAGAATATAAAGGCACGAAACAGCATGGAAACGCTGATGGGCTATCATGCTTGCCACTGCCTACTGTGGAGGAAGCACCAGCAGTGGACCCTATCGAGATATTTTATTCGTCAATAATTGAACGATTGCCAGTAACTAACGCGGATATAGAGAAGGAGACCCGAAATGATCCGACACTGTCTCGGGTATATGATTTGATGGTGAGGGGATGGCCAACACATGGCGACTCACTGTTGCCAGCATTCTCATCCAGAAGAGAACAGCTGTCAGTATGCCAGGGGACCTTGATGTGTGGATCCTGAGTGGTAATTCCACCCAAGTTAAGGGAGAGAGTGCTAAATGAGCTTCACGAAGGTCATCTGGGAGGGGTGAAAATGAAAAGCCTTGCTAGGGCTTATGTGTGGTGGCCGGGGATCGATCAACAAATCGAGGACCTAACCAAGAGCTGCTCAGGATGCCAGAAGGTCCAAAATGCACCACCACATGCCCCTCTACACCCATGGGAGTGGCCCTCCTCTCCATGGCAACAGGTGCATATTGATTTTGCTGGTCCATTCATGGACTCAATGTTCTTAATAGCAGTGGATGCGCACTCGAAATGGCCTGAGGTGATAAAAATGTCCTCAACCACTACAGAGAAAGCGATTGCAGTCCAGGAACGGCTTGCCAGAGCAGATTTGCTCTGATAATGGACCACAGTTTGTGTCCGAAGAGTTTCGGAAATTTATGAGAAGGAATGGGGTAAGGCATTACACATCCGCCCCGTATCATCCAGCCACAAATGGATTGGCTGAGAGGTTCGTACAAACCTTTAAAAAGGTGATAAAGGCCATGTGCGATGATGAAATTCCACTACAGCATAAGGTGGACAATTTCCTGTTAGCCTACAGAAATGCGACACATGCAGTTACCAACCAGACCCCGGCCATGATGTTCTTTAACCGAAGGTTGAGATCTCGTCTGGATTTGCTCAGACCAAATGTGCGAAGAAATGTTGAGGATAAACAATTCCAGCACATCAATGAGAAGCCGACAAGGAGCTTCAATGTAGGACAACCAGTCTTGGCCCGTGACTACCGAACAGAGAAATGGCAACCCGGAACGATATGCACACGGCAGGGGCCATTAATGTACACAGTGGATGTCGGGGAGAACATTGTGAGACGCCACGTCGACCAGATCTTAGCGTTACAGGAATGAGTCAACCCCATGTCTCGCGTACCTGGGGATGAACCCAACATACCGGTAGCATCTACCTCAGAACCAGTAGCAGTGGAAACCGATGCAAGGGGGCCAGAATCGCCTCCGCACCAAGAACAAGAACCTCAGGAAAGGCGCTATCCAGAAAGGATCAGGAAGCCGCCCCAAAGACTGAATCTATAAATGGACTATTTCTGTTTAATGTGCATGTTAAAGTGTTAATTGTTATTTGCATATTATGGGTACTGCTAATCTAAAAGGGGAGGAATTGTAGTGTATGTACCTTTAAGAGAGAACTACTTTTACAGCTCCTGTATACTGTAGTACCAGCAGTGACCACACCTGTATATAAGCCTTGAGCATGCCTCTGTACTGCCAGTCTTGAGACTACCCTACTCCAGTAAGCACCTGTTGATTGTTAAGTTACAGCCTCCGTGTAGTTATTGGAAAACATCCTACTTTAAGAATCACGGATCTAACACAAACCATCGTCAACACCTTCACCGAAGCGTATGAGAGCATAGGCCTGACACTAAACATCCGTAAGACAAAGGTCCTCTACCAACCTGCCCCCGCCACACAGTACTGCCCCCCGATTATCAAAATCCACGATAAAGCCTTGGACAACGTGGACCACGTTCCATACTTCGGGAGCCTACTGTCAACAAGGGCAGACATTGATGACGAAGTCCAGCTCTGCCTTCAGTGTGCCAGTGCAGCCTTCGGTCACCTAAGGAAGAGAGTGTTTGAAGACCAGGACCTCAAACCCCGCACCAAGCTCATGGTCTACAGATCAGTAGTGATACCTGCCCTCCTGTAAGCCTCAGAGACATGAACCATGTACAGCAGGCACCTCAAAGCACTGGAGAAGTACCACCAACGCTGCCTCTGCAAGATCCTGCAAATCCATTGGCAGGATAGGCGCACTAACATCAGTGTTCTAGCTCAGGCCAACATCCCCAGCATCGAAGCTTTGACCACACTCGATCAGCTCCGATGGACGGGTCACATCGTCTGCATGCCCAATATGAGACTCCCAAAACAAGCGCTCTACCCGGAGCTCCGACACGACAAGAGAGCCCCAGGTGGGCAGAGGAAATGCTTCAAGGACACCCTCAAAGCCTCCTTGAAAAAGTGCAACATCCCCACCGACACCTGGGAATCCCTGGCCCAAGACCACACAAAGTGGAGGAGAAGCATCCGGGAAGGTGCCGAACACCTTGAGTCTCTTCGCCAGGAGCAAGCAGAAGCCAAGCACAAACAGCGGAAGGAGCGCACGTCAACCCAAGCCACCCGCCCCTTCAACCGCCGTCTGTTCCACCTGTGACAGAGACTGTAGGTCCCGCATTGGACTCATCAGTCACCTGCGAACTCATTTTTAATGTGGAAACAAGCCATCCTCGGTTCCAAGGGACTGCCTAAGAGAGATCCTACTCCTCCACATCCTTACTCACACCAACCTACCTTGCACCTCCACCCATCCCTCTCTATCTACATTATCACTTCCCCATCTCACGAGCCACCCCTCACACTCACCCTCATCCCAGTCTAATCATACCAACTAACAACACTTGGGTTAGGCACTTTGGTGTTTTATGCAATGTTCATGTAAAGTTTCTGGTAATGTGCTGTCAAACATTGAAATCTGTATTTTCAACACTTTACGTTCTTGGACAAATTTGTGTGCAGCTTTGGCAGTGGCTTAGTGAGTTGCAGTGAATGGTGGGACATAATGGTACCCCCTGCAATGGTGATGAGTGTGAAAGGAATGGCTTGGGCATTGTTGGGATGCTTTATGATGCGCAGGTGCGCAGGTGATGCCAACCTGGCGCATCATGTGGCAGCCAGGGTGTACAGCGTTAAGTGAAGTGGCCTCCCGGGCAGCAATGTGGTCGGATGCTGATGCCCTCTGTCCTGTGCAGCATCAGTTGATTGCGGAGTAGGTTGGCGTTGTTGTTGGTGCTGCTGGTGTGCCTGGTGTTGGGGCTGATCATGGTGGGATTCCGAGGACCAAGGTGAGACAGTTTCAAGGGCACCGATGCTGATGTAATAGATGGCAGGTGAACTTGAGATGACAGAAGCGATCTGTCAATGGTAAGAGAGATTGTTTCAATGAGGTGACACTGGATAGAGAGTTTGCTCCAAACACTTGCAACCTGCATAAAGCTCAATCTGTCTTCCAAATGCAGTAAGCAACAACTTCTGAGCTTGGAAAGTGAACAGCTGCGAGATATGAGCTTTTATTGCACATTTGCAGCTGTCTAGCAATGAGATGATTCCATGGTCATATAACTCCCAACCTGTTTACATGATGTGATCCCCGAGCAGCGTGGACCCCTTGGACGACCTCGTAAAATGTAATGGTGAGCTCAAAATGCTTCTTACTGGGCTGTTAGCAAGGTCATAATGACCTGAATTGCCTCCCCTGCCGCTGCGTGTCAGGTCTGTTCAGCGCTGACAGACCCAACATCTGGGAAAGGTGTATGGCAGCTGGTTGACTGCAAGGTCCCGACCCACTGTCAACATTTTTTTTCCCCACCTGACCTGCCACCAAATGTGCCCGCTGACCCCCTGAAATATTCCCCCCCCCACCCCCCAGTGCCAGAAGACAATAGACACCGACCTATGTAAAACTGAAAGTGTCAATTTGATTAAGAGTAAGTCGGTTTTACTTTCTCACAATAAATATATCTAAGCTATGCATCAAATAAATTACTGCAGACTTGATTCTCTAAAGTTGAAACTTCTGCACTGAGGTGTCTCTCAAAATATTTAATTCCAAGTCAAAATAGATTATTTTTAACCATGTATATAATTCATTGGTAAGATCACATTTTTAATACAATGTACCATTCTAAGTACCTTATCTTTGATAGGACATTAATACAATGGTGAGAGTTCAGAGAAGCACAACAAGAATGATTATTGGACTTGGGGAGGGGAGAAAATCTTAAATTATGAAGAAAGTCTCAGAACTATTGGAAAAAAGAAGTTTCAGAGGGGACATAATCCAATGGTCTGAAATTAGTAACAAACACATTTCTTTGGAATTCCTCTGTCTGCCATGGTTGAAATAGTGAACTGATGGATTTCATTAGAACATGTGGGTGCAGTTGATGGTGATAACACATGGTGCATTTTCAACGTAAACAAGTGTAAAATGCTCATACTGTAGATACAAAGAAGTTATTTATCTTGAATTGTGAGTGCAGATGTAGATGACAAAGTACAACATTAACAAGCCTAAAGTGAGACAAGAGATGAAAGTAATTTCATCACCCCCCACCGCAGAACAGGGAGAGGCTCTCAGGAAATGCAATAAATGCTATATTGATTAACTCCTTCAATAAAGGACCTCATATGCATTTGGTTAGGAACAGAATTGAAAGTTATAATATAAATAGATGACCTATTTTGCTATTCTTATGAGCTGCTGGGACATGGATGAGTTATCTGTGAAATGGAAATGGTCATATCTGTCCGAGTAAGTTATAGAGTGGGAATGGTTTTCCAGATTATGCTTAATTACCTTTTGGTGGTTGGGTACATAACTCACAGAGCTTGATAAGTTGGCAATGGTTGATTGCCTTTCTCAGAAGATTCAGAGAGGTGGGTCGGAGCCATGATGGAGCAAATTGTGCATGGTCTCTTGGAGAGAATTAGCTTGATAAACCAAATGGTTAGTTTTCATTTCATGCTTTGTTTCTTGTTATGAAGTTGAGTTGTTGCATTATTGTAAATGTGCGGTGCATTATAACAGCAGCTGTACCTTAGATTTAAATATTATTTTTCTTTCTCCCTTAATATCACAAAATAGGTCATATACCTGCAAATAATTATATGATCCCAACATTTAACCTGTGATGGTGCCAGTGCACATTCAGCTTATGATGGTCAGCTGCTCTAATGCTAATCATTCATTTCTTTAATGGAATAGTTATCACTTTTGTAGAATTTTTTAAGGATTGAATGATTTATGCATATCTTGTTTTATTATATCTCTCTCCTGTTTAGTTTCACTCGTACCATGTCCTGTCTGATACCCATCTTTAGCCATTTGGAGATGTGTTTACATAACCTAAGATGACCCAAGGGTCTGTCTCATAGTTAGCTGCAATTCTTTCAATAGCTTCTCAGTGCAGCACAAGGTGGGGGGTTTCTGTGTTCTATTTTGTGTCCATTATCTGTACAGCTATCTTGTGTAGACAAGAACCTGCATTCTCAAGGCATATTCCAGATATTGCATTTTCACCCTTAGTTTCCTCTTATTTTCCACTTCCTCTCCTGCTGGCCATTGCGTTTGGCCCATGATTTTAAATGATAGACTATTATTGAATGGAGGTGAACATTTATATTGTATATGGAATGTTTTGGTCCTTTAGATGATGAATTTAGTAAAATAGATAATGCTTTATTTTTGGCTCAGCTCATCCTTGATACGACTTGAATTACCAGTTTAAAAAAAATATAATGGCCCAAAAATTGCTGCGGCAGTCCAACGAATGGTGCCCGCCCATTTAATCTCCATGATATTTTGGCCTGCAAGTTACTGGAAGAGTGCGAGCTGGAAATGGTGTGGTTCTCTCTACGGGGCATCTGGGATCTGAGTGGGCAGGACCATCAACTGTCTATCTCCTTAACCAATCAGATTGAAGGACTGTGAAATTAATAGCGCAAGGTCTGAACAAGAAAGTATACGTTAGAATGGTCAATTCAATGTCAAATCAGGTACAGAAAGGGAAATAAAGAGAGGGAAAGAAGGAACGGATTAAGACAGAGAAAAAAAGAGACAAAGAAGTATATATTTTTAAAAATAATTTTAATTTTCTTTCAAAAAAATCTCAGTTAAAACCTGAAAGAATTAAATGGTACTTAAATTGAAATGACTTGACTTAACTTTGTGGGCAGTTTACTTCATATCTACCGTGCAAGTACCGGAAGTTCACACTGCTCAATGCATTTGAATGGGGAACCTGGCAGTGAGATGTGGTTTTTATGAAGCATCTCCGACAGCAATTTTTCGATTTCCACGTTTAATCGCGCATCTGCCCTTGCTTCAAGTTGCTGTGGCATTTGCACATAAATAACAGCAAGCACTATTAGCCGCACCGTTACTTTAACAGCAATTTCTGGGCTGTACGTTACCGGTCTATTCATCTTGCAAAGTATCAATAATGTAAATACATTTAGCTGATTTTAGAACATTGTTACTTTTTTCCGAAGAGATTATCTTGAGGATTGAACATTTAATGCAGTTGCACAGACAGAAAACAATGCACCAACCAGAAATATCAGTGACCAGTATAGTATTTTTACACCTATAGGCCACATTTGTATTTGAAGTTTTGCATTATAAAGTAGCTGGTATGACCTATAGTTGTATGCATCCTTTGTGGATGCAATTTTTTCATTGAACAAATGCCAACATTATTAACTGCAAAGTTCACTGAACATTAATTTCCATGGCAGCTAACTGCTTCAATTACCTTGAAAATGCACAGCAATTTGCAATTTCCAGCCAAAAGCCAATGCATGGGCTCCACCTGTACCAAGACCCAAGGTTAACTATAAAGTAGGCACAAAGTCAACCACCAGTCGATAAGCTGCGCCCAATGCAGGTGTGTGACCTATTTGGCTTGTTTCTTAATCAAATGCTGTGAATGGATGTGCGCAGTCTGTAGTTGTAAAATTACAGAAACTATTAGTAAACATACATGTATTTCAAGAGTTAACTTTATTAATCTGTGTAGAAAAATTAATAAAAATTTATAGTAAATATCGTTGGACCATTGGTAATGCCGTGATTTTTTCAGAAGTCAATCAATGGTAGTGTTGCACATTTCCTATTTTCCTTATTACATAAGTGAAGATGAAAGATAAAGGCATCATTTTAGTTTGATATGTTTTTCTCAGCTTCTTTTGGAACAAAATGGAATTATATTGAGTGTCATCAAACTGAACATTTAGAATTTTTCAAAAATCCGTTGCAACTACTGACATTCTTTTTAAATGCCATATTTTTAAAAAGGCCCATATAGTTTACGATAGCAAAATACTGCAGATGCTGGAAATCCGAGCTCGGAACCAAGCTCCTGGTTTGGAAAGATCACTCGAGTGGCCCACGTGGATGGCCGGGTCGGACGGGCAGGTCACCGAGACAGAGGCGGGGCAAAGTTTGAAAAGCAAACTTCACATCGAAAGTGTGTCTAACCCGGCAGTACCAGCCCTGCCTTTTGATCTATTTCATTTCCTTTCCAGTTTTGAAAAAGGGTTAGACCCGAAACGTCGACTCTAATTTCTCTCCACAGATGTTGCCTGGCCTGCTGAGTTTTTCCAGCATTTTCTGTTGTTATTCCATATAGTTTACGTTGAGTTCTTTTTCAGGATTACACATGTACTTTGTACTTTATTGGTATTTTAAAATTTAAATTGCATAAATAATAGCTCATATTACACTATACATTAACCTTGGAATAACTTGTGAATTTATCCATAAAATACTGACATTGCACCTTGAGTAAAGAAAATTACATTTAGTATTCAAATGCAGCATATAATAATCAAATAAAAAATTTAAACTGTACCAAGAGGCTATTCACAACCACCGGACCTCGAGATAACATAACTGAAATGTTAACAGGAATACAAAATATAGTCACAATTTTCTGAAGTACTGTTGCATTAACATTGTAATCTCTTAGCTGATTATTATTTTATAAATACAAAAATAAACTTCAAATGAGCTTTATAGCTTTAAAAAGAAAACATTTCTTGGATTAGACATGGGACTTTTTAATTCTGTTTTGATCTGCATGCATATAAAACTCTTTAGCAATAACAAAATCATAATAAGTAAGAGGGACAGGTAACAATACAGAGCCTCATTCCAAATATATAGGCAGGATTTCAGATAGTTTTCATGGACTTAAAACTGAGTTATGTTTCTGGGAATAGGGTAAAATCACTTCCAAGTCTACTTGGTAGATAGCCTACCAGTGATTCAGATATTAACCCAGCAGCTGATGACCATACCTGCTATCCCCATTAACTAATATAAGACATATTTAAATATCCAGATTCTTGGAGGTGAACAAATAAAAACTCAGCTATATTTGCACTACAACTACCACAATGTCGTTCAAAAAATGATTCTGTCATAACTCTGTGTAGGAAATAAAGAAGCTTCCTTCTATGCTCTTCAGCTTTTAAAAGTACCAAACTGAGGTGTGAAATTTTAATCATGTCCAGTTTTAGAGTTACCAAGGTTGGATGAATTGAAGACTTGGACATATATTCATTTAATGTAGTCTTTGGATCCATGATAATTGTTCCCAATCCAGTTTGTGGGATATGTGCTACTTGCCCAAGGTATCTGACCTGATGTGTCCAAATTTTATTAAAGATTCAGATGTAATTACCTAGTGCATAGAATGTATCTTTTCCCAAATAAAAGTGAGAAAAATAAATTTGCATGAAGAACTTGAGGTCTAATTTAATTTTAGAAATATTCATGAATGCTCACAAAATACAGCAAGCATTCTTATAAAATAGACAGTGATAATTCAGCATGAACAGAAGTGAACTTGATGACCCACGAAAGAAAGAATTCTGGACATGAGGGTACAGTCTTAAGGAGGCTATGCTTTAACCTGGCGAAGCTTGCTGAGAGTGATAACTCATATACACTTTACACAGCCTATTGAATATCAAGAAAATGTAACAAATGGTGATAAGATATTTGCTTTGACAACAGTTGTATTGTGTGCTGATATTATGATGCAGGCACAGGTTTGACACCAGTATTTGCTTTGCAGCAGTGTAAGTGCATTGGTTTGCATCCTAATGACTGACATTTTTAGTATTAGGAAAGAGGTGGCTGGCCTGTCGGCTCTTCCCTAACATTAAAAACTTAAAGGCATGCCAGCCAACCTGTGAATTTCTTCAAGTTTAAAAAGTTTGCTTCTGGTTATACTACAGTTGTAGTATAACTTCCTCCCAGAGGTGGTCTCATATCTGACAGTCAAATGCAATATGAGACTGGCTCAGCAGTTACACTGCATATTTTGCATCACTGTAAAGCCAAAACTGGTTCACAGCAAAACAAACTGTCTTGTTGATCTACATATATCTTGTCTTCTACATATTAGTCTTTATCCTTCCCAATAAATTAGAGGATTTTTTTTTTTTTTTTTTTTAAAGTTCAGCTGTATTAAATGAAAAGTATAAAATTGAGTTAAGCTGCCTGACGCAGACAAAATTTGAAAAATGTTGCAGTTGTAAAATGTGCAACTGACTTAAGTTTTCAGAACTTTACCAAAATTGTAGATTACAGGAGTAAGATGAGGTAGATTGGATGAAAGTATTGTACCGGCTGCATAAACTTTACAAAAATGATTATTTAAAGGTCATTGATCAGCTGATATTGTGGTCAGTGATGTAAAATCTCCTAAATCAGACAATCATGTTTTCTTCAATCCACTGCATGTAGTTTGTAACTCTTGTGTAAACGCCTGGTTTATTTTTCCGGGCACACCCTTCTCCCCAGCTGATTATTCCATAAAGATGCATTTGTCCATTGTTTTCACATACTAGAGGTCCACCAGAATCTCCCTGTCATTAAAAGCAAAGAATAAATGTTTCATCTTTAATTGTAGCTTTAATAAATTCAATCAGAAGATTGCGGTTATTACTGCTTAAATACATATAAGAAGAGTCAGAAGATTAGTAATTAATTATAATATGGTTCAGTATCTGAGAATGAAAAGTAACAGTGAATTGGCTTTGCAATGCCAAAGAGCACAATATTTTAATATGGTTAACACATTTAAATCAAAATGTGCTGCAGAAATAACACAAGAGGTAATTTTGACTTTGTGCGTTAGTGTAAAATGGGTAACAGCAAATCCGCAGCCCATTTTACATGTCTCCCAATTTTAATTTCCATTGAAGTCAAAATGGTTGCACTGTTTGCCTGTGTAATAGTCACTATACTTTGAAGTAAATATTGTACACTTTTGAGATATTTCTGAGCAATGTGATAAAGCACATAATATAAATGCGATTTTTTTTTGTTGCCAGAATGCTGGAAATTCTGCCAGTCTGAAGAAGCCAATATATATGTATTTACCTTTTTAAAGCACAATTCCTTTCTAAGTAAAAATTGACTACATTTGTCAAAATCATTATAAGGTACCGTTTACTTTTAATACTTTGAATTCTGTCTCCTCAAATTTAGAGAATATCATGAGAAAATATGAATGAAGTTTGTCCTATTTACTTACTTTACAAGAATCTGCCTTCCAGTCAGGGTCAGGGTGTGCGGCACACAACATGTTGTCTGTTAATTTGTTTCCGTAATATTCAGGAGTCCCACATTCCTGCTGTGAAACTAAATGCACTCTTGCCTCCTTCAGGAATTTGGAGAAGAAAGGAGAAACTAAAATAAAATAAGAATATGCAATTAAAAATGTACACTTTGGGATTTAGCACCTGCCATTTTTTCAGCAATTTATTTGACATTGTCGGTTTGCAACACAATTGAGGCAAAGTGCTGGAAATATGTTGGTCTACCAACACATGTTTTACAAAGTGCCAAAAACTTTTACAGGACAAGTATTTAAATCAAATTACATGTATTATTTATATTTTGAGATCTACAATGAAGGAAGTGGCACCAAAATTTCAATTGACTTGTTACAAATAACTTGCATTGAGCAGTATTATCTTTGATGTACATGCACTACTTCAATCCATTGACTTCAATGAACTGTTTTATTAACAATGGAGAAAACCATGAAAAAGTTTTTTTTTAAAGCAAGTGAAGTTTGTGCCTTGAAGAAAAAAATATTACAGCAAGACATATAAACCAGAGTTTCCAACTTACATTCAGCTTGCTTCCCGTATCCAGAAACTTCACACTGAGTGTTTTCAGGAAATGTTAGATGTTTCGAAGGCAGACAGATAGGTTGCACAAGGTTAGACTCTTTTGCGCACATTCCTGATTGAGATTTTAACTTTAGCAGGGCTAAAAAGTAAAGGATACTCATTAGTCTAAATCTTTTGAAGTTTTGTGAGGAAAACAATAAATGTTGTGGAATTTCAGGAGTTATAATAAACATTAAGGATTCAGCTTAAGAGTTTTGATCTGAATCTTGTCTATAGTTCAAGCTAATCTAATACAGTACTTACAACAAACTTAATCTTACCTATGTCATTGTCATACGTATCTTCATTGAACTTTGGGTGAATAATTATTTTTTCCACTGCAAAGTTTTGAGCATTTTTAGAAGGTTCATTTATTGAAGGTGTTCCCAGAAATACATGATACTCTGCATGAGAAACTCTAAACAGAAAAAAGGTAATTTTTTAAGAACATTTTATTGCATTGCACAAAATGTACACACTTTTGGGTCGTAGTTAAATTACCATTTACTATTCAGTGAATACCCTCCAATTCCTGTTTACATAAGAAAGTCAGGCTTACATCAGGTTAACATAGGTCACAATTATCACTTAAGACTTGTCTCAATTTCTCTTCATAATAGGAGCTCCTAAAAAAATCTGCCATCAATAAACACCTCAGTTTATAAAAGTAAGCTCTTAAAAAACACACACAACCAAATTGGCTTCTTGTGGCATTGTACATAGGGAGTCAACATAAAGTGTAACCATTGGATGAAATGGGGTTAGAGGATGAAGTATGATTGGATCAGGGATTGCAGACGTGATTCAGTCCACATTTTCGTGTCATACATTCTGTCCTTATTTTTATATTACCATTATAAATTCTTGTGTCCACATTTATAATAGAAACTGCCTATGTAAACTTGCCACACTTCACTTGGCCAGTGCTGGGACTAGAATCCTGGTGAATCGAATAACTAGGGCTGTAGAGAGGGCTTTAAACTAATTAGTGGGGGGGAGGTTTCAAGAGAGCGAAAAATAAAAATGTCAGCGGAGAAGGCAATAGAGCAAGGTAGCAGTGGGGGAATTAAAAACCAGAGCGTGTCAGGAAGGGACAGAATATATAAAGATAAAGGTAAAGTAGTAAAGGGGGTAAAAGCAGGAATAAATTATCACAAAACATATTTAAAAGTTCTTTATCTGAATGCACGTAGCATTCGTAACAAAATAGACGAGTTGACGGTACAAATAGCTACACATGGGTATGATCTGGTGGCCATTACGGAGACATGGCTGCAGGGTGACCATGACTGGGAACTAAACATCCAGGGGTATTTGACTATTAGGAAGGACAGACAGGAAGGAAAGGGAGGTGGGGTGGCTGTGTTGATAAAGGATGAAATCACTGCAATAGTGAGAAATGATATTGGGTCAAAGGATCAGGATAGTGAAACGGTTTGGGTGGAGGTAAGGAATAATAAGGGGAAAAAGTCACTAGTGGGCGTAGTCTATAGGCCTCCTAACAGTTGCAACTCTATTGGTCGGAGTATAAATCAGGAAATAGTTGGGGCTTGTAATAAGGGAACAGCTATAATCATGGGAGATTTTAACTTTCATATTGACTGGACAAATCAAATTGGGCAGGGCAGCCTTGAGGAAGAGTTCATAGAGTGCATTAGGGACGGGTTCCTTGAGCAGTATGTTATTGAATGGGCAGCAGCACGGTGGCATAGTGGTTAGCACTGTTGCCTCACAGCGCCAGGGACCCGGGTTCGAATCCGGCCTCGGGCGACTGTCTGTGTGGAGTTTGCACATTCTCCCCGTGTTTGCGTGGGTTTTCTCCGGGTGCTCCGGTTTCCTCCCACAGTCCAAAGATGTGCGGGTTAGGTTGATTGGCTATGATAAATTGACCCTTAGTGTTAGGGGGATTAAATACATGGGGTTACGGGGATAGGGTGGGATATGTGTTGGTGTAGGGGTTACGGGGATCAGGTGGGATATGTGTCGGTGCAGGCTCGATGGGCCGAAATGGCCTCTATCTGCACTGTGGGGTTTCTGTGATTCTGTGAACCAACCAGGGGGCAGGCAATCTTAGATCTGGTCCTGTGTAATGAGACAGGATTAATAAAAAATGTCCTAGTAAAGGATCCCCTTGGAATGAGTGACCATAACACGGTTGAATTCCAAATTCAGTTGGAGGGTGAGAGAGTTGGATCTCAAACCAGCTTAAATAAAGGAGACTATGAAGGTATGAGAGCAGAGTTGACTAAAGTGGACTGGGAAAATAGATTAAGGTGTAAGACAGTACCTGAGCAGTGGTGTACATTCAAGGAGATATTTCACAACTTTCAAGAAAAATATATTCCATTGAGGAAAAAGGGGCGTAAAAGAAAAGACAGCCATCAGTGGCTAAGTAAAGTAATAAAGGATAGCATCCGACTGAAAACAAGGGCATATAAAGTAGCCAAATCTAGTGGGAGATAGAAGATTGGGAAGCATTTAAAAGCCAGCAAAGAACAACTAAAAGATTAATTAAGAAAGGGAAGATAGATTATGAAAGTAAACTAGCAAAAAATATAAAAACAGATAGCAAGAGTTTCTGCAGTTATATAAAAAGAAAAAGGGTGGCTAAAGTGAATGTTGGTCCCTTAGAGGACGAGACTGGGAAATTAGTAGTGGGGAACATGGAGATGGCAAAAACGCTGAACAAATATTTGGTATCAGTCTTTACAGTAGAGGACACTAAAAATATCCCAACACTGGACAAACAGGGGGCTATAGGGGTGGAGGAGCTAAACACGATTAAAATCACTAAGGAGATGGTACTCGGTAAGATAATGGGACTTAAGGCGGATAAATCCCCTGGACCTGATGGCTTACATCCTAGGGTCTTGAGAGAAGTAGCGGCAGGGATTGCGGATGCATTGGTGGTAATTTTCCAAAACTCCCTGGATTCAGGAAAGGTCCCAGCAGATTGGAAAACTGCTAATGTAACGCCCTTATTTAAAAAGGGAGGTAGACAAAAGGCTGGAAACTATAGACCAGTTAGCCTAACATCTGTGGTTGGTAAAATGTTGGAGTCCATTATTAAGGAAGCAGTAACAGGACATTTGGATAAGCATAATTTAATCGGACAGAGTCAGCATGGTTGCATGAAGGGGAAGTCATGTTTGACAAATTTGCTTGAGTTTTTTGAGGATGTAACAAACAGGGTGGATCAAGGGGAACCAGTGGATGTGGTGTATTTGGACTTCCAAAAGGCATTTGACAAGGTGCCACACAAAAGATTATTGCTCAAGATAAAAAATCACAGGATTGGGGGTAATATTCTGGCGTGGGTGGAGGATTGGCTCTCTAACAGAAAGCAGAGAGTTGGGATAAATGGTTCATTCTCAGATTGGCAACCAGTAACTAGTGGTGTTCCGCAGGGGTCAGTGCTGGGTCCCCAACTCTTTACAATCTATATTAACGATTTGGAGGGGGGGACCGAGTGTAACATATCAAAGTTTGCAGATGATACAAAGATGGGACGGAAAGTAGTGAGTGAGGAGGACATAAAAAACCTGCAAAGGACATAGACAGGCTAAGTAAGTGGGCAGAGATTTGGCAGATGGAATACAATACTGGAAAGTGTGAGGTTATGCACTTTGGCAGGAAAAATCATAGAGCAAGTTATCATCTTAATGGCAAGAAACTGGAAAGTACTGAAGTACAAAGGGATCTGGGGGTCCTGGTGCACGAAACTCAAAAAGTTAGTATGCAGGTGCAGCAAGTGATCAAGAAGGCCAATAGAATGTTGGCTTTTATTGCTAGGGGGATGGAATATAAAAACAGGGAGGTATTGCTGCAGTTGTACAAGGTATTGGTGAGACCGTACCTGGAATACTGCATACAGTTTTGGTGTCCATACTTAAGAAAAGACATACTTGCTCTCGAGTCAGTACAAAGAAGGTTCACTCGGTTAATCCCGGGGATGAGGGGATGGACATATGAGGAGAGGTTGAGTAGATTGGGACTCTACTCATTGGAGTTCAGAAGAATGAGAGGCGATCTTATTGAAACATATAAGATTGTGAAGGGGCTTGATCGGGTGGATGCGGTGAGGATGTTCCCAATGAAGGGTGAAACTAGAACTAGGGGGAATAATCTTAGAATAAGGGGCTGCTCTTTCAAAACTGAGATGAGGAGAAACTTCTTCACTCAGAGGGTGGTAGGTTTGTGGAATTTGCTGCCCCAGAAAGCTGTGGAAGCTACATCATTAAATAAATTTAAAACAGAAATAGATAGTTTCCTAGAAGTAAAGGGAATTAAGGGTTACGGGGAGCGGGCAGGAAATTGGACATGAGTCTAGGTTCGGAATGGTCATGGCCCTGTGGGTAGTGGAGTGGGCCCAGGGGCCGTGTAGCCTGGTTCTGCTCCTACTGTGTTCTAATTCTGTGTTAGATTTCAGGAGATGGTTTTATTCCTGTTCCTGGCTGGGCTGGAGATCGCCTTTACAGAAGGTAAGTACTGTAGAAAATATAGGGACAGAGTGATCTCCTGGAAGAATTTCGATCGCCTAGATGGGTCGGAGAGGAATTTCCCAGATTTTTTTCTCCCAAATTGGCCATTGGGTCTTTATCTGGTTTTTCGCCTCTCCCGGGAGATCACATGGGTTCGGGTGGATGGAGAGTGATAGAAGATTTGAGGTTAGGATCAGATCAGCCATGATCTTATTGAATGGTGGAGCAGGCTCGAGGGGCCGATTGGCCTACTCCTGCTCCTATTTCTTATGTTCTTATGTTCTTAAAGTGGAAAATGAGCACAAACTAGGTTTGACTTTGTATTTTCATGCCCATCATGTTTCTGATTTTCAGATTATGCTTCTATGGGGTGATCTTGATGCAATATATGTTTTAAATGTTACCTCTGAGCTAAACTTAGCTTTCAAGTGGTAAAGTTAACAGGATAGGGATAGCAGGTCAGATGTTTATTGGTTTTCAGCCGGGCATCTGAACCAGCATCCTGGGGACAATGAAAGAAAATATGACATTCCAACGACTGTTCAAATTCATTGCTGCTGACAATCCTATACATTTGAGCTCAATAGGGTCATTGCCAAATTAAGCTGGTGGTCTCTGCTCTTTGGCAGGGGAGTAGTCAGTTTTGACTAAAAGCTGACACTAGAGTCAGGCTTTATATATAAAAAAAACAGACACCAAAAATACAGACAGGCAGCAAAGTGCTGTGAGAAATGTAAAATACAGCAGACTTCAGGGAGAGAGGTTCTGCCCTGGGTTATAAGACACAATGCAGAGGAGTTATCCTGTTTCAGTCAAGCTTGTTATTATATGGAGATAAGTTGTATTGATTGAACTAAATTAATCTGGTCATAACTACAGTTTTGTATGTTCACATTACTGTGGAATAAAACAGTTTAATGATTCAAACCAAATTTCACCTCATCTCGTATTAATACTATATGCTTTTGGAGAGATTAAAAAAATATATCTGCAAAGGACACTGATATGTAGCAGTGTGAGTCAACGCCCAGAAAGTTACGTCGCATAGACCAATCACAGAAGCCAATGACATTGCTGAACCTCATAAATAATCTACTGCAAAGCCAAATTTGTAACCGAACCCCAAATGCAAACTCTTCTTTATGTAATATTTCAGGTGGTTTCAAAGTTCACGCATTGGCCTCCATTAGTTCGTGAAGGCTTTGAAGTGACTTTTTAGAAAGGAATAGGATGTTCATCTCTTGACTTGTAAAAACTTATCACTTCTGTGTACAATCTCTCTGAGATGGGTGATGATGACAAATGAACGGATCAGACCCTCACAGGAGAATAAAGGGGTAATTTTGCACTCTCAGCAGAAAGCCACACTCCCTGGGAGCGTGAGGCCAGAGATGTGGCTGCAGCACTGTAGCCCTGATTCTCCAAACCATACTCCCCACTTGCATGTGGGATCACAGAAATAACCCTAATACTTTAATTTGTAAAAAGGTACATAGCAAAAATATGCTGAGTTGCGGGTATAACCTACCTTGTGTCAATACAGTGTGCAGCTGTCAGAACCCAGCAAGGGTGGATCAGACTTCCTCCACATATAAAAAACGGATTTGTGGATCGTCTCTCAGTTATGTAGAGTGCTGCTTGCCAGGGATGAGATTCTATGGTGGCTTGATTTCCTCCAACAATCTTGTTAATTTTATACTGCCTCTGGCCACACTTTGGCACTGCGGAGAGAAGTTAAACATGGGTTAGCCCAATCATATTTATTGGGATGTTAAAACCCACATCCAAAGATATCTAAACTACCATAAAGAGTAGTATTAGTGCCGACAAACAAAAAAAAAACAGGCCAGATTTGTTCAAATGATTGATGAAAAAAAATTAATGTGGCCGAATGGTTAGTGATATTTTAATTACACATAATGGGCCACAAGTTAATACTGTTGGAAAACCGATGTTGCGGATGATACAGCCTGAAGGTTTCAATAATTTTGTTGTTCTGCAGCAGAGGATTTTGGTCATGTTAAAAATTGAAATCTCCACTGAGCCAGTTTATCCAGACTAGCTGAGAAATATCCTAGCTTCAATACCTGGGGGGAGAAATTCGGTATCGCCTGGCGCTAATTATCACCTCCGACTGCAAACTTGGCTTCTATCGCCTCTGGAGGTGATTGGAGCACTAAATCCGACGCTTCCCACCTGTCTTAAGGCGCTAACGCCGAGGAGCAAGGTGCTACCTCAGAGCGCTGGCGAAGCTCATGTGATGTCACAATGGAACACAGACAAACTGGCGCCGGCCAGTTCTTAAAGGGGAGTGTCGATCTTGCTCTCCAATCTACACCCTGCTCATTGCAGCCTTGAATCTCAGCCTGGAGAGACCTGTACATCAAATCTGCTGGAAAGAACAATGGAGCGGCCCAGGGAAAGAGCTCAGAGTGCAGCCCCCATAGTCTCTTCTAAATCGATGCAAGGAAGATCAAATCAAAATGAACCTGCAAAGTGCTGCTCAGTACCCAAAACTCCTTCACACAGCGTTGAATCTCTCCAGATGTCTCTCTCTCTCTCAGAATGCGTGGTGCAAAAATGTCGCCGACAAAAAAAGACAGGAAGCGGTCACCTTTAAATAGCGCTCCCCCAGTCCCTTCCCGACTGCAAAACGCTCCCCTCAACCTGTCGTTGTTAGCGGCAGGTGGAAAGGCAGGGGGCGCCACTCAATATCCGGTCCGGGGCGTTGTGCACTCAACTGACGTCACGATCTGCGGGCGTAGGAGATCATGGCGGTAGTGTTTAGCGTCGCCGCAAAATGTCTGGTCAATTTCGCGAGCGGCGCAAACATCGCCGCGCCCGGGCGCTAGTTGCTTTGCGCCCCATTAGTGCCCTCTTAGGGCGCTAACGGGAGACGCAAAGCAACAAAATTTTCCCCCCCCGTACTCTGCCGTGTTAGCTCATTTCAGTCGAATTGGTCTCGGTGTCCCTGAGTTGGGGAGTGGAAAGTTGGCTGGTGTTCCCACTCCTCATCACTTTCCGGAAACCTCTGTTGGAACTAGGTGAGCATGAATGTGGGGCAAGAACATCACTGAATTTTTGTAGTGATTCCCCTATGGTGGCGCAACCTATCAGCTCTCAATTTTGGGGCTTATACTTGAAGAATGGCCACTTGGGTGCAGCAGTGAAGGAGCACCGATGTCTTGGAATCAGTTCTTTCAGAAGATGATTAGGGGAGGGGAGACATTAATTACGGCAGAAATCAAACTGAAATTGCACATGCATACACCCAACTAAGCTCTTGTATTGTAAAACTTTTCTGAACCCATGGGTCACAAGTTTATACATTTACAGTGGTAGCTTACACGATAGTGTGCTTTGCTGGTGAACAGTACTTTTTGATCCTTATCACCAAAAACGAATGCTTTTATTAAAGGTTCATTAGAAAAAAAATTTAGTTAAACTAAGAATACTTTTCACTGTTTCATCAATGAAAGCAAATTAGAAGAGGGAGCCAAGGACAGAGATAACAGTGCAGGGGTGGGAAGACAGGCCATTGATGGAGATGCTCTGGTTACAGTTGGATAGGTATGATTGGAATCAAGTGAGGGCAGTCCCATTGACCTGAGCAACAGAAGAGAGACATTGGAGGAGGATGGTGTGACTGACCGTGTCAAAGGTTGCAGTGAGATTGAGAAAGATGAGGAGGGATAGTGCAGCACCATCACAGTCCTAGAGTGTATAATTTGTGACTGTTTGGGGCCATTTCAGTGCTGTGGCAGGGGCAGAAACCTGGCTGAAGAGATTCAAGCATAGAGTTGCGGGAAAGATGGGCATGGATTTGGGAGGCGCCAACATATTCAAGGACTTTGAAGAGGAAAGGGATGTTGGAAATAGGGCAGTATTTTGTAAGTACAGAAGGTTCAAGGGTGTTTTTTTGATGAGGGGGTGATGATGGCGTTTTTGAAAGGTAGGGGGACAGTACCTGAGGAGAAGGAACCATTTACAATGTCAGCTAGCATGGAAATTGAGGAAGGACAGTTGGTTGGTCAGCAATTTTGTGCAAATGGGGTCAAGAGTGCAGGAAGTGGGTCTCATGGACTAGTTGAGCATAGAGAGGAGATGAGGAGAGATCGGTGAGAAACTCATGGGTTCAGGACTAGAGTGGGCAAGGGGAATGGGGAAGCACCAGCAGACGAAGCTGACTGGATGGTCTCAAACTTAGTGACAAAGAAGTCCATGAGTTCCTCACAACTGTTGTTGGAGGTGAGGATAGAGGGGCAGGGAAGAAGGGTTTACAGAGACATTTGGTCGTGGAGAAAAGAAGAGGGCTTATCTTTGCTTTTATGATGTTTTTTGGGTAGTTAGAGGTTTTGGCAGAGGCGAGCAAGGCCCAATAATGCTTGATGTGATCCAGCCAGATCTAGAGATGGATGGCAAAACTAGTTGTGTGGCAGATATGCTCAAGTCTGCATTTCCTTGGACTTGAGAGAGTGAAGGTGGGGGCATACCAGGAGGAACGACCAAGATGGGAGAAAATAATTGTTTTATTGGGGACAACAGTATCAAAGGTGGGGATAAGGGAATAGTTGAGCAGATCAACTATTTCCTCAGGTAAGTATTGTAGTGAATGGAGGGCCAAAGGCTAGATAGTTGGGAGTTTGAAAGTGCAGTTATGTGACTTTGGAGAATTTATTCCAGGGGCGGTGCAGAAGAAAGTGGGATTGGAATGGTATAGGGAGGAAGAAACTTGAGGTTGGGCGGTAAAGATAAGGGTCAGAATTTTGCCTGCACTCAGCAGATGGGATGGGTGGCGGGTCAGCTGTTAAATTTTAAAGAATTGACAGCGGGTCCGGAACCCGCTGTCAAAATGCGCACACTGGACTTTCCCAATGTCGGGTCTGCCAGCGCTGAGCAAACCTGACAGGCAGCGGCGGGGGAGGCAATTAAAATCATTATTGGCTTGTTTACAGCCACTTATTAATTTTTTTTTGCAGCTTTTTGGATTTGATAGGTCGCCCACTGGTTTCCCACTGTGCCTAGACCTCTTCTGTGAAGCTGAGGCAGGAGGTCAGTGGCCATTGAATCAGCTGATGAGTTGACAGCTTCAAATGTTAAGTCAAAGCTCCCAGCTGATTGAGATATGTTCCCTTAACCACTGGCTTCTCTAAACTGCATTTCCACTACAGATTCAGGATGCTGCAAGTCTTTATACAAGTCTCCATACAGTCTGACCTCATTACCTCTCCCACCACTGACAGATCGCTTCTGTCATCTCTACTTCACCTGCCATCTATTCCATCAGCATGGGTGCCTGTGAAACTCTCTCACCTTGGTCCTCAGAATTCCACCACGATCGGCCCCAACACCAACATCACCAGGCACACCAACAACAACACCAACCGTCTCCGTAATCACCTGATGTTGCACAGGACAGAGGGCCTCAGCACCCGACCGCATTGCTGCCTGGGAGGCAAGGGATGGCCTCACCATGGCCACATTAACGTCACTTAACGCTGTACACCCTGGCTGCCACATGATGCGCTAGGTTGGCACCACCCCACACCAACAACATAAAGCATCCCTACAATGCCCAAGCCATTCCTTTTGCACTCATCGCCATTGCGGGGGGGTACCGTTATGTTTCACCATTCACTGTAAATCACTAAGCCACTTCCAAAGGTGCACACAAATCTATCCAAGAACGTAAAGTGTTGAAAATACAGATTTCAAGGTTTGCCTGCACATTAACAGAAACTTTACATGCACATTGCATAAAACACCCAAGTGCCTACCCTTGTGTATTGTTAGTTGGTATGATCGGACTAGGATGAGGGTGAGTGTGAGGGGTGGCTAGTGAGATGGGGATGTGATAATGTAGATAGAGAGGGATGGGTGTAGGTGCAAGGTAAGTTGGGTGATTAAGGATGTGCAGGAGTAGGGTAGGGAAGGCAGAGTGATGGGGATGTTATGAGTGGCACAGCAGGATGAGGTTGAGTGTGGCTTTGCAGTAACGTTTCGTGATTTACTGAGATCACTGTAAGGTTTGTGCCACTGCAGCCTGGTCCTCCTGATGACATTCCTGCTTGTGCCCTCCTGTGCAATGTGCAACCAGGCTGCGTTAGTGTCCTGGGGAGGTGTCTTCCGCCCATGGGAAGGGAAGAGAACCTCCCTGCGTGCTGTGACTCCCTCCATAAGCATATGGAGGGAGTCATGGGAGAACCTGGGTGCAGCCGTGCACCTCTGTGCAGTGCATGTCAGTGTTTGCAGCACCTCAATGCTGTGGAACACTGACAGCACAACTGTCAAAATAAATTTGACCATGGTCCCTTTTAAGGAAACCGACTGATGACAAATGACATCATCAGACCTGCTTCCTTCAATAGGCCGTGAAACTCGCTGGGCGGACTTAACAAGCCCCATCATCGGAACGTCATTTCGGAGGCCGGGCTGGAGCTAGCAGCGGGGCCGAGACCGGCCACCAACATTGCCCGCCAAGGTTTGTAAAATCGTGGCCAAGGATTTAAAACGAGATGCGAGAGGGGTGGAACAAGGTTAGTTGCTCAAAGGAGAAGGTACTGAATGAGTAGTGGAAGAGACCAGTGTGTGACTGTCAAGTAAGGGATACAATATCCATGTCAGTATGAAAAAACAGCGCATACAAAAGTATTCCATCCATCCAAACTCAAATATAGAATGGACTAAGTATTTTGCTGTTCTCTGTACTTGAATAACCAGGCACCACAATAATGTTTAATAGTCAAAAAAAAATTCAACAACTACTTGTTTCTGGAAAATGTTTTCAAATTATTATTTTAAATTGTTTTTCCAATAGCAATTGAAAAGGTTTTCACTTACTGACTACTGTCTGACATTTTGGGATATCACAGAATTCCCAGGACATTGTACTGTGAACGTAACACCAAGGCTTGCCATCACCATCTGGATTCCTTTATAGTAGAAACATCAAAAAAGCCAGAACAGATTAGTCAACCTCTGGTCAACCTACAATCGCAAATAAAATGAACCCCATTTATCAGACATTAAAAAAAGCTGAAAGTGCGCAACAGGAAAAAGTCAGCGTCTGAAAGAGAAAGATAGACTGACGTTTCTCATGGCACCCTTCATCAGAAAATAATGCAAACCCTATCATTTGTTTTCAGATTCTGACTGAACAGCTGAGCATTGCTAGATCTTTCTGGCATTAATATGGATTTCCAGTTTTCTTTCTACCAGCAAAGACATAATTGAAAATAGTCTAAATGAAGAAATTGGTAGCTATGTTTCTGGGGAATGCAGTTATCCATTTAAAAACTCTTGGATTTATATGTAAGCTGTTTTAAATGTTGTATTTAGATATTTATCCAGGATTACTGACTCTCACAGGAATTCTTGTATGTAAAAATGTTAACAATTTCATTTCTTCTTCCCCCACCTGCTGTCTACCTCCAACCCCCAAATAAACTGCAGGTTTAAATACATGAAGCAATGTCTGGGGAAACAACTGGCTATTTCAACTGTTTTAGAAATCTAGCTTTAAAATTAACCCAAGGGCTTGTTACCCTTTTCACTGTAATCCATCATCTTCCAAATTTGGAAGCTGAATTTTCACACCGACGTAGAGATTTAATTGTTAGTGGTGTCTTTTGGTTTGGTTTAAAATAATACACCAGAAGAACCATTGTGGTCCATCTGACTAGTCCCATTTCTGAGTATCTCTTCCCTTATTTAGTCTGCATAGAAATCTGTGATTAAGTCATTTCAGGAAAAATTATTCACCAAAGCATGATGAAAAGACAAAATGTACCTGCAGTTGTTGTGACTTCCAAGACCCAGTTCTAATGCATCGTATCTCATTGCACTGTATTTTCTATCAAGAACAGCTGACGAGTCCCATTTCAAGCATTCTGCGCCAGACACTGTGTAGTCCCTTGTGCCCCTGTAATCTTTTCCACTGTCGTGAATGCAATGGGATTTGGTGTCTAAAAAAACCACCAAATATATCAATGTAATTGCATTTGACAGTTCATTTCAGCGTCTGAAGCCACGGATGAAAAGTATCCCACAGTGTGCTTTTGCTAATTAGGCATGCCGTTATTTAAAATGGTTTGAATTAACACAGGAAAAGCTGCTTTAAAAACTGCCAACAGCCTTGCATATATTTTTTGCATGTGGAATGATAAATGTAGTAACACAATCTTTTCTCCAATGAGAATTTTGCACCTATCCAGTAAATGGTTATATTCCATTTCAAAAGGGAATTGGATATATACTTGAAAAGGAAAGGCTTGCATGGCTAAGGGAAAGAGCAGGGGAGTGGGACTAATTGGATAGCTTTTTCAGGAGCGGGCACAGGTACGATGGGCTGAATGGCCTCCTTCTGTACTGTAAGATATGATAAATTCAACTACTTTATTTTCTAACCCAAGTGTTGCTTTTTTCCCCTTTCAATCTGAATTAAATAGTCCCATTCCCCGCACCGGCCCCCCACTCCTGGATCTCTCTGTAGCCAACAGCACAAACAGGTGACCTGCTCTTAGGCCCCGCCAACGTTGTTTTGAACCACTTGAGAGGTGTGTAAAGTGGTCTTGTGGTGATTCCACCTTCAGGTCTCTGTCTCACCCTACTAAGCACATTCCCACAGCGATGCAATTGAGATAAGCAACAAGTTAGTGTGTGATGGACTGTGACCGCAAACTGATGTCCCTGTTATTCTATGTGTGATGGCATACTGGTTTACCTTCATCTTACACAGCCCACCATCACTACAATGACCCATTTGTTACTTAAATTTCCATCAAATGCTTCCTAACTTAAAAAGATCGAAAACAGTGCTAAAATGATTTGGTTTTGAATGCAATTTTATATAAAGTGGTCTTTAATGTCAGTTTGCCTCTTGCCCGCTGCAGGACTTGAGCGGATAATGTAGGATAATATTCCAGTGCGGTGCTGAGGGAGCACTGCATTGTCCGAGGTACCGTCTTTAAGATTAAATATTAAATCAAGGCCCCATCTGCCTGTTCAGGTAGATATAAATGGGGAAAATTCAGTTGTTTGCGCCTCCCGTTAGCGCCTTAAGAGGGCGCTAATGGGGCGCAAAGCAACTAGCGCCCGGGCGCGGCGATGTTTGTGCCGCTCGCAAAATTAACTAGACATTTTGCGGCGGTGCTAAATACTACCGCCACGATCTCCTGCGCCGGCAGATCGTGACGTCAGTCGAGTGCGCAACGCCCCGGTAGCGCCCCGGACCGGATATTGAGTGGCGTCCCCTGCCTTACCGCCTGCCGCTAGCAACGACAGGTTGAGGGGAGCGTTTTGCAGTCAGAAAGGGACTGGGGGAGCGCTATTTAAATGCGGCTGCTTCCTGCCTTTTTTTGTTGGTGACATTTTTGCACCACGCATTCTGAGAGAGAGAGAGAGACTTCTGGAGAGATTCAACGCTGTGTGAAGGAGTTTTGAGTACTGAGCAGCACTTTGCAGGTTAATTTTGATTTGCCCTTCCTTGCTTCGCCAGAGCTCTGAGGTAGCGCCTCGCTGCTCGGCATTTGCGCCTTAAGACAGGTGTGAAGCGCCTGATTTAGTGCTCCAATCACCTCCAGGGGCGATAAAAGCCAAGTTTGCCGTCGGAGGCGATAATTAGCGCCAGGCGCTAAACTTTGCGCACGGCCGATAACGGCGCCCCAAATGGGGCGATACTGAATTTTTCCCCCAAAAGATCCAATGGCACTGGGCAAACAAGAGCATGGAAGTTCTCTGCTGTCGTGGTCAATATTCCTCCCTCAACCAACACCATTAAACGAAATTTCATAATATCACTACGTTGAATATCAATGATAGGTTAGTTTGCTGGATGATAACATACCTATCTCACAGTGTTCACCAAGATATCCCTCGGGGCAATGACAGATATAATCCTTTGAATAAAGAAGTTGTGCACAGCTTCCTCCATTTAGACACCTGTTTGTGGTGCATTCTGTAATTGTAAAAGGTAATATTTAAAAACATAGTTATCATAAGTTAGTATCAGAAAGAGTACTGCAGACACTCTTAGGTTCTGTGTTTTGCTACTTGGTATTGCATTAAAGTTCTACATAAATTTGTGTTCATCCAAAACTCTGCTGCCCGTATCTTAACTCACACAAAGTCTCTTTCACCCACCACCCCTGTGCTTGCTGGCCTACGCTGGCTCCCAGTCTGACAACGCCTCAATTTTAAAATCCTCATTCTTGTTTTCAAATCCCTCCATGGCCTCGCCCCTCCCTATCTCTGTAGCCCCCTGCAGCCCTACAAGCCTTCGAGATCTCTGCGTTCCTCCAAATCTGGTTGCTTGTGCATCCCTGATTTTAATCGTTCTATCCTAAGCTCTGGAATTCCCTCCCTAAACCTCTCCTCCTCTCTACCTCTCTCTCCTCCTTTAAGATGCTCCTTAAAACCTACCTCTGTGACCAAGCTTTTGGACATCTGTCCTGATATCTCCTTCTGTGGCTCAGTGTCAAAAATGTTTTTATGAATAACCCTCTTGTTAAACACCTTGGGACGTTTTACTATGTTAAAGGCACTATATAAATGCAAGTTGTTATATTAGCTAGTAACAAGAACCAGCGGACTTTGCAAGACTGATTTTACCTTTTGTGCGTACATTGTAACATATTGCACTCCATCTGCATCTACATTTCTGTACATTGCTCCTGTGAATTCGCAGCCAGGTGTCACCTCTTCTGTGGATTTCAAATGGCGATTCTATGCATGTACCTGACAGGGAAACGTTGAACCATTTTGTGTTTTTAATACATGTTCACCTATTTATAAAATACCTCAGTAGTTTAGGAATGACAAAACCACAGTTGAATTGAATATTGTGACCGAGTAATGTAGTACAAACTGAATTAACTTGAAAATCTGAAGGTCACAGATTTATATCCTTAAACTGCTTGAGATTTGAATCTGACATCCTGATAGTTTTGCTGGCTGTCAGATGGGAGATCAGACACAATGTTTTGTGATATTTAAATACTCTATTTTAAGTGATGGTGATGGTTGAGAGTGGAACAGAAAATCTGACTTTGCCATTTAGGTCCACTTTAAACTGGTAATGACACTAGAAGAAGATGAACTTAGATTTATATAGTGCATTTCAAGACCTCAGGACATCCCAAAGAGCTTCACAACCAATTAAGTATTTTTGAAGTGCAGTCACTGTTGTAATTTAGGGAAATACGGCAGCAAATTTGTGCACGGTTAGGTCCCATAAACAGCAATGAAAGAAATGACCAGATCATCTGTCTTACGTGTTAAGAACATATGAATTGGGAGCAGGAGTACGCCATTTGGCTCTTCGAGCCTGCTCCGTCATTCAGTAAGGTCATGGCTGATCTTCTACCTCAACTCCACCTTCCCGCACTATCCTCCATATCCCTTGGTTCCTTTAGTATCCAAAAATCTATCGATCACTGTCTTGAATATACTCAACGGCTGAGCATCCACAGCTCTCTGGGGTAGAGAGTGAAGAAATTTCTCCTCATCTCAGTCATAAATGGCCGACCCCTTATTCTGAGACTGTGACCCCCTAGTTCTAGACTCCCCAGCCAGGGAATACATCCTCCCAGCCTCTACCCCGTCAAGCTTTTTAAGAATTTTATGTGTTTCAATGAGATCACCTCTCATTCTTCTAAACTCTATGGAATATAGGCCTAGTCTACTCAATCTCTCCTCATAGGGCAATCTGCTCATCCCAGGAATCAGTCTAGTGAAACTTCATTGCACTCCCTCTAAGGCAAGTGTATCCTTCCTTAGAAAGGAGACCAAAACTGTACACAGTACTCCTGGTGGGGTCTCATCAAGGCCCTATATAATAGGAGTAAGATTTCTTTACTCTTATACTCCAATCCCTTTGTAATAAAGGCTAACATGCCATTTCCATACGCTTTCCTAATTGCTTGCTGTACCTGCATGTTAACTTTCTGTAATTCATATACAAGGGCACCCAGGTCACTCTGAATACCAATATTTCCCAGTCTCTCACCATTTAAAAAATATTCTGCTTTTCTATTTTACCTACCAAAGTGGATAACTTCACACTTCTCCACATTATATTCTATCTGCCATGTTCTTGTCTACTCACTTAACCTGTCTAGATCCCTTTTCAGCCTCTTTGCATCCTCTTCACAGATTACTTTCCCACCTAACTTTGTATCATCAGCAAACTTGGATACATTACGCTTGGTCCCCTCATCCAAGTCATTGATATAGATTATGAATAGCTGAGGCCCAAGCACTGATCCTTGCGGTACCCCACTAGTTACAGCCTGCCAACCCGAATATGACCCTTTTATTCCTACTCTCTGTTTTCTGTCCGTTAACCAATCCTCAATCCATGCAAATATATTACCCCCAAACCCATGAGCCCTAATTTTGTGTAATAACCTCTTGTGTGGCATCTTATCGAATGCTTTCTGAAAATCCAAATACACTATATGTCATAAATCGCAACTTCTACAAGAAGTAACTCAGGAAGTACTACTGGACGGCCAGCTGAGGGAGTTGTCCGAGGAGTATAAATACTCGGGCGTGGGCCCAACTTGGCCAGAGACAATCTGGAAACAGGAAGCTAGTGACTACTAACTAGACCTCCATGTTTTGTTACAAGTTGATTAAAGCCTTGCTTTATGTTCAACCAAGTGCGTAGTGAGTCTTTATTACGTCACTATATATCCACTGGTTCCCCCTCATCTACCCTGCTAGTTCCAACCTCAAAAACGGATTTGTCAGACACGATTTCCCTTTCACAAATCTGTGTTAACTCTGCCCAGTTGAGCCAGTTATGAAAAAGATACTAATCTAGCCTGCCTCTCCTTTCTAACTAAAGGAGGTTTTATTTGTAAGTGGCTATGTTGGGATGGCGAGGAAAATTTAGGCGCAAATATAAAATAAATTGTGTTACCCTGGCCTCTGATTCAATCTCCCAGCCCAGCCACTGTTTCAGGCTGAATGAGACCATTTGCAGCCTTGGCGTCCTATTCAACTCTGAGCTGAACTACTGACCCCATATACTTTCCATCACAAGGACCGCCTACTTCCATGATATCGCCCTCTTCCACCTCGATTCCATCGACAGTGTAAGTATGCACATCACCCAGATGGGGTCACTGGACAGCATTCAGGAGTGGAAGCACTGGCTCATCTTTTGCCCTCTTTAGCTCAGGGATTGATGAGGTTAATTGAAGCAGCCCCACCATTGTCTCAGCTGACACCAGTTTAAAAAAAAACTGAACATGATTGTCTGATGAAACATGTTCCAATGTGCCCCATACTTAACGTTGGGAGGGTGCCAGATGTTTTCAATGGTAGCTTACCTGTTCTGCTTGAAGTATATTTCTTTCTTTTAAGCAACAGTTTACTCAGCAGTCTCTGTAAAAGAGGTAGAGTATGAGTAATGAGAAATCTCCAGGACATAAAGAAGTAGCTTTTGATTTAAATATATCAGATTCAATCACACCCATCCTGTTCCTTTACACATCACATAAGAGACGAAATGGCATGCTTTAAGCATATTTCGCGAAAGAAAATGAATATGAAATTGCTGTCAACTTTATTTCAGATTCTGTAAAAAAAAATATACATTCCTGAAATAGTATAAAGGAAATTTCATGCAACACCCTGACGACTCAGTCAGTTCATCCCAGGAGTAGCTGAAACGCGTAGACCAGTAAAGTCCCAGGTTTAATCCCCAGTCTGTGCTGAGTCAGCAGGTCTCAGCTGGGCATGAGTAGGGGCACTATAATTGGCTTCAGTACCCCTGCTTTAGGGAGAGGAAGATCAGGTGGTGTGTGTCAATCAGCCATCTGGTGAGGACAGATGTGATACTTCTCAAAGTTGAATAACCTGCCAACAATCCCTATCAAAGCTTACAGGTGAATAATGGCCACTGGGCAAAATATCAGAGGGTGACTGCCACCCTCGAATCATACCCAACAAGGAGTAAATTCCTTTAGGAGAGAAGGGGGAAAATGAGAGCAGGAAGACATTTAGAAACTGCTCGAATGTTTCTGGAGCCAAGGTATTAGCAATCAGGGATTGTGTAAGGAGGAAGTGGTTGGGGGGGGAAATAAAATACTCCCCCTTTTAATTCAAAATGGAGATACAAAATGTCAGTTAAAGACAGAAAATTCTAACCACTAACTCTCTGAGGAGTTAGAGCATTATTCTGAGCTACTTGCCATCCCAAACACTCGCTCCCCAGTGGAATGCTGGTTAGAGTATTTCAAAATAACATCTTGAAGAAAGCTGTCCTGCATAGATCATTCCACCACTTTGAAGGCAGCTGTCCATCAAATAACTGATGAGAACATTTGTGAGACGTGGACTAGCAGCGGCTGGAAGATATTGCCTGAGGACTGGGTATGAGAAGACACGTTCATATATCTAGGGTCCAAGTCCTTCCATGAATGGGTTACAGAGACATAAGCAGCTGCTATTGAAGCTCTGCAACTCCAACTGGTGGAGTATAGCGTGCGTCCATGCTGTGGTCAGGACAATGGTGGCAATGGACTCAAACTTTTTATGGCGAGTCAAGCTCCTCACCATGCCACTGAGGAGTTCCTGATAATGCTTTCCACCTTGCAAGGCCTAAACCTGTGCTTGTCGGTTGTCTCATGACTGCCTTGTGGCTATCTTTCTTTGGAAGGGAGATCAGGTCTCTTTCTGGTCAAGCTGACTCAAATAAGTCAACTCTCTGTGACAGACTTGGAATCTAGTATTTGAGCCAGGAACATCCATGGTACTCCAGGTCATTGTTCAAGATTGACAAGCCATCCTGGCTCATTAATGGGACCTGAAATGATAGATCTGTTATTGGCGGCTTTGAATCTTCCTCCACAGCTCCAGATAATCCTGGAATACAATGCCCAAATGGGCAGGGTGGACAAGCAGCTGAAAGGTTACCAGGTCTGTGTGCTAATAAGTTGCTCAATTGTAGCTGGTTAAACTCCAGTAGTAGCCAACCCACACTTGAGTGTCCCTGAGCTCTGTCCATCTCCATGTAAACTGTTTGGATTTAGTTAAGTGAAGCGTGTCCCTATAGGGAGAGATTGAACACTCCGAATCAGGTAATCAGAAACTCTACCTATGTGGTTTGGAAACTCTGAAGCAGGGTGGTGGGTTTCTGCACAGGTTAGATATGCAGCTGGCTAAAAAAAATAGTTGGAAAGCTGTAACAGTGCTGCTGCATATTGAAACATCAATGCACAGGGATGCAGGGTGGAGGAGCAAATATTTGAGCTACCTCCATTAATTTCCTGAATTCAACTGCATTGCGTGGGCAGGTACTGAACAGAATACTGGTGTCTTCTCACATGGAGCCTTCAGGGTATCATACCTCATCACTAATATTTATCATTGAAATAAACAACCTGGATTCAGAAACTCAATGCACTATGGTCAGATGACACCAAACTAGGATGGGTAACGTAATCTGAAAAGGCAGCTCAGAAATTACAGAATGAGTTGGACAAGTGAGCAGAACAATGGCAGGCAAAATTTAATGCAGAAAAATGTAAAGGGCTGAAATATGAAGAAAAAGTAGATGTCACACGCACTTCATGAATGGTGTTGAAATAGCTAAAGGTGAAACACAAAGACACCGAGGATTCTCAGTAGACTCAATGCTAAACATCTCCAACCAATGCAGAGCAGCAATCAACAAAGCCAACAGAACATTGAACTACATCGCCAAAACAAAAGAAAACTATTTTTTAAAAGTCAGTTCTATAAAAAAAAACATGATTTCTTTTAGTTTTTCTTCAGATTAAATCTTTCTGTTTAAACTATTTTGGTGATTACAGTCTCTTACCATCTCAATGCAAATGCTGAATGACAGCAGTAAAATCAAAAGCAGGATCTTCATTTTTTTCTGTTTTTCCCAAAACTTACTTTCTTGGTGTATTTCTGCAAAGAAAAGAGGCAAGTGGACTTACAACTAGCGGCACCTCATGGCGTGACGTGTTAAACATTCCTTGCATTTTAAGTAGTGAACTATTTGTACTTTTAAGCATGTCCTGCTGAACAGATAAGAAAACATTATCACCAGTGTAATAGATGGGATGATAAATATTCTACCAGGGTTCTTTTTAATTTTCAGTTTGGAACATGGAGGGAAATAAGAAGAATCTATATCAATTCAACAACAATGTTTTTGACAGGTTCAAAGGTGCAATCTTTCTGCACGTCCGTTTTAATAAAGGTTACATTTTCAAAACTGATGAAAAATGGCATTGTTGAACAAACTGCAAGCTGAATATTCCTGACAACAAAGCCCCTTTAAGGCTGACATGTTTACCATGAAGGGTTAGTATTACTGCTCCTTCTGCCTGTTAGTAAATGTATAATTAACTATCTGGTGAGTTCATGGTCCTCTTCACTTCGAATTAGCATTTTCACTAATATAAACAAAACAACTATGCAGAATATGTTAATTAACAGGTTGGCAGTTTTTATAGGCATTTTCTGATATAGAAGGAAAAGCAAATGCTGTCATTTTACTTTATATTTAAAATTTTTTTTTACTCTAGAATACTTTTTGCTCCCAGGGCTTGCTCGTGTTTTGCAACTTTGCACAGAACACTACTTTAAAAAAAAATCATTCTTGGGATGTGGGTGTTGCTGCCAAGGCTGGCATTTATTGCCCATCCTAGAAATATAATTGCCACCAGCCTGCAATAACTTAAGTGAAACTAGTCAAAGAAATCTTCAAAACATTTAAGTGGAGATATTGGTGAAAACAAGACTATACACATTCAAGAATGTCAAAAGACTTCTGATAAGAACTTAGCCTTTTGAATAAAAGAGTAGTGTTTTAATTTCTCCCCGACACATTGAGATGATGCAGTGACTGTCCACTAATAGTAAAATTACTCAACCAAAATCACAACCTATCATTGGTAAACTGTGTTGTGTCTGAAGCTGAACATTTTTTGTATTCAATAGATGTGAATAACATATTCTGTTTGGTATGTTAAAGTCCTGGTAAATATTGAACTAACTATTATGGGGATACTTTCTTCCTTGGAGATGGAACAGAATTTAATCATTTCAGGTGTTAGAAAGAAAGATTTGCATTTATATAGCGCCTTTCGAGACCTCAGGACATCCTAAAGCACCTTACAACCAATGAAGTACTTTTGAAGTGTAGTCACTGTTATAATGTAGAAAACACGGCAGCCAATTTGTGCACAGCTAGGTCCCACAAACAGCAATGAAATAAATGACTAGATCATCTGTTTTAGATGTTGATTGAGGGACAAATGTTGGTCAGGACACCACCGGGAGAACTATCACACAATCTAAGATGCTGCAGTTAGAGTTTGAAAATGACCATGGAATGCTGTTACCTTCAAATTGAGGCATGCCCTGTGGTATGGAATAAATCTTGGTTTAACTTTCAAAAAGTCCACTCAGTGTAGAGTATTTAAATTAAGGATTCTACAATGTAAATACGATGGTTTAATACTCCTTTATAATTAAAAAGCACAAAATCTATAAATGTAACAGAATACAAAAACTAAGCACATATAATGTGAAGGAAATTTGAATTTTATTTCAGAATTCTTAGAAGTGAATAAGTGTCCTGTTGATCAATCCGTGGCAAATTACTTCCATGTGTGTTAGATGGAATCAAATTGTTTTAAACTTTAAATGAAGTACAGCTCTAGGATGACAGAAGTATGAAATCAAAGTCTGCGATCCAGTTTTCAGCACTATCCTCAATTCTTTATACCACAGAGATTTCTCAGAATTTGCTTGGCCTTTGGTGAAAGAAAATAGTGCTCAGTTCTTTTTTCTCTTTGAAGTCAATACAACTTTGTTCTTAGCTATTTTTCTAATTAATGTCCTTTCCTGGTTTAAACTGCTTTAGAATACAAATTATTGCAGGCTTTTCTCAGCCACAAATCTTATGACATTTACAGTATACATCATATTACAGTAGTTCTATTTATAGAAATGTATACTTCCCTATGTATAACCCTGTGAGAAAAGAAGCACTTCTCCAGATTAAGAGGAATTGAAAACCTGGACAACGGGTTACCCTGGGTCACTCTCATACCACTGCTGGAGGGCAACCCACATTGGACAAGACCAAGGAACATGTCATTTTCTCACCTGATTGGTTAGCAATTATGCCACTGGATATAATACAGTTAAATACCTCTAAAATGGAGTTAGGCACAGGAAAGGTTTACTCAAAAACTAAACCTTTAGTTCTTTGCAGCTTTCAAGAACAGATAAACAGATGTTCAAAATAATGGTTATGGAAATAGTATTCAAGAAATACAGAGGATAGGAATGTTTCTTAAAAGTACTCAAAATGGACTTAGAAATGCATAGCCCTCCTTCATGTGATCCTTGTGTTTGATATCTGATCTCATTTACAAACAAAAGCATGTATTTAAAACTGAAAGAGTTAGCAGCATAATAACAACAGAAAACGCTGGAAAAACTCAGCAGGCCAGGGCAGCATCCGTGGAGCGAGAAACAGAGTTAACGTTTCAGGTCGATGACCTTTCGTCGGAACTGGAAAAAAGCAGGAAAAGGAATAGATTGTGAAGCAAGTGTAGGGGCTGGGAAAAGGGGGCGGGGATGAAAGAACTAAAGGGAAGGTCAGTGATAGGATAAAAAGCGGGAGAGAGAGAGAGACATTGAGAGACATTAAGAGTGAGCAGCATAGTTCAGTTTTATGTTTTCACTGATAACAAAAGCATGCAGCAAAAGAAACATTGGGACTGCTCCCTGCAAGGTCACAATTCATAGAGAGTGTATTTTTAAATAATAACATTTAATAACTAAGTGACACTGAATACAATGCATGCAATTCAATCAACATTTTAGCATGATCAAAAAACGATTAGCAACTAAGAGCTATAAGCAAGTTGCTGACATCTCTGAGCACATTTGTCTGACCAGAATGGATGGAGAAAAATGTAACTGTCATGTGATTTTATTAACTCAGGGTTCCCAGCATGAGTCCTTCTGGATGATCAGTTCACATTACTTGTGGTGCTGACTGAGGTATATTTACATTTTATGTCATATCTTTCTTTTAAAGAAAGAACTTGCATTCATATCACATCCTCAGAATATCGCAAGTTATATACAACAAAATAATTACTTTTGAAGTGTAGGCAAATGTAGCAGCCAATTTGCAAAGTAAGGTCCCACAAACAGCAAACTCAAACCTGTTAATCTATATGTTGATTAAGAGAGAAATGTTGGCCAGGAAACCTAATATATTGCAGCATGGGATTTTTTTACATTCACCTAAGCAAGCAGATAAGGCATTGGTTTAACACCTCACCCAAAAGACAGCACCTTTGACAATGCAGCACTCCCTCAATACTGCACTGAAGTGTTAGCCTAGATTTTTCGCTCAATTTGGTAGAGGAACTCGCAAAGGTTTCTGACTCAAGTGAGACTGGTACTACTCAGCCAAGCTGATACTTAATTATTTAAAATGTGTTAATAATCTGAAATGAATTCCCCAAAATTATAATTGCTAGCCAGCCAATTAGAATCTTTGATTTTGCTCACCTATGACTTGATGTTAGACAGGCTCTCTGACAACAGAGGTGGTCATTGAGTTGGAGGTGGTGGAGAAATATAGCTGGGTGTTGTTAGCTTCTGCCAACCTTATTAAATACCATGGAAACGATGAAGGGAACTAGACACATCTTTGTTTCTGGAGGCAATTACATCATCAGAACTTAATTATTGAACTAGTGACTTTCTTTCAGGTACAGTCTACTCCTCTTAGTTCAAAATCACTTAATTCAAATTATCTGATAAATCAACTTTTTAGCACTGAATGTTTGCTGTGTTACTTAATTCATTTTTGGTCGAATAATTTGAATTATCAGTCGACTGTACATTGTAACATGTATCAACAGTTTTAATAGTTACAACTCAGTCTCCAACCTGGGACACACAACCACCAGTTCCAACATCCAATAACCCAAACACTGGTTTTCCATGATCCCAACAGCTGCCGGGATGGCAACTGAAGTTTGTTTCCCTTCATTGTCCTCGGCCACGAAGTGAGCGGACAACGTGTCAACAAACCCCTCTATTTTCGGACGGCTGGTCACGTCCTCCCGGCATCGGAATAACCTTGTTGCGTTAAAAGAGCACACACACGTCGCTCAGATATTTTAGCACAAAGAACGAACGATCATTTATGTATGGCGTATTATTTTTTAGACTGAAAGCGAGACAGCGAAAGATCAAACCTGGAAGAAGAGGACAGGACGCCGGCTCCTGGTTGGTGCTGACAGTGATCGGCCGTCCTTGCCCGAGCCCAGCTCTGCTGGGATTTGCCCAGTCTTCCACATCTTATAAAGGCTCGGCGGCGGAAGTGAACTGCGGCTTATCTCCTTCGCCGACTCTGCGGAAAATCCCAGCCTCGAGCTATTCGGAGTGCTGGTATCGGTCTCATTCTTCATTGCCCTTGCCTCACATCCGAAACTAGCTGGATCCTGAAAAGAAAAGCAAATCGCCCCCCCACAAAAAAAAATAAGAACCATAAAAATGGAGCTGGATTCTGTTAATCTTGAATTTACCTGTCGATATCTACACACACACTGGACAAAATCCCTCTTTAGCAATTCTGCAGGATTAATATTGCCGAAATCCCCAACCTGTGTATTTTTTGTTACTTATATACTTCGTCATTTTGATATGGCTGTGATTTGATTTTGTTTTTGTGGGCTTGTTGTGCGGAGGTTCGCCGAGAATTCAGGGATAGTCAAAAGTTATTTCAAGGATAAGCGTTGACAGACCCGCGTGTCTGTGTGTATTCTGTCCGCTGAACGGTCCCAGAGGTGAAGAAGTCGTATTTTAATACGCTGCATCACCCGGAAACCATGTTGTATATGTTACCGCAGTCTGCAATCGTTATCCACAAGCGCTGAAAGGAAGTTAATAATAATTTGACAGAAAAAAAACGATCGATTTCAAAGTCGGCAGCAAATGTAAGCATCAGTTTTAACAACCTTTGAAAGATGTCCTTTGAGAAAGGCGTCCTTTGAAAGATCCACCTAAAAGAATCCTAGATAGTGCTGGCAACTCTACCATGTATTATTGCATTCATATTTTCCCCTATCATTTTGAATGTTTGTTCCTGATTTTGCTTTCTTACATTTTTAGTGCAATAAAGTAAAATCAGAACCTGTGCTTTCAGTGTAATGTTCAACCCTGTGTTGAGCTTCAAACCCCACATCCTCTCCATCACCAAATCTGCTCACTTCCACTTGGTTAACAGTGCCCCCCTCCACCCAATCTCTGCTCCTTACTTCTCCCAGCCCGGCTGCTGAAACAGTTATTCATGCCTCTGTTATCTCTAGTACCCTGCCATTTGTGGCTGTGGAATTTGTTGCTTGTGCTCAGAACAGTTTTTTAGGTTCACGTTTCGTACATTTGACGCTGAGTTGGTTCAGAGTAACATTGTTTTTATTTTAATTCTTTCAGTGTTAAAAAATAAGTTCTAGTCAATTTACATGAAATATTCAAAACTTTGTTTTTTTGCAAAATCTTTACGCAGAAAAAGTTTCAAACAATTATCCTCCAACTACTCCAGGATCATCCTGGTAAAGACAATCCTAAACTTCTGTTCTCAATGCCAACCACGTTCCAAAACATACTCTTCTCCTTCCATCCTCATTCTTCTCCTTCCATCCTCATTCTGCCAATTGTTAGAAGCTTATTGATTTCTTCCTCTCGAAGATTCAGACTGTCCACATGGTTGTTTCAGCTACTGCCACCTTCTTCTTCCCCACCCGGCTGTCCCTGTCCCTCCCAACCTTCTCCTTGTCCCCATCTCGAACCCATATCATTCTGTAATGTCTTCCCTCATCTCTCCCCTGTCCTTGCCAGGCTCCTCTCATCTATGAAATCCACCTCCCCACTCAATTCAATTAATTCCTTGTCCTTGCTCCAATGCTGACTAGCACAGTATATGGTTCCCTTTGCACAGGCAGCTTTCTGCTTCCCTTCAAAACCACCATCGCCATTCCTTCTTCAAAAAGCTATCCCCAGTCTATCTGCAACTACCTCATATCTAACCTCCAATTACACTTCAAGACTCTTGAATGCAACATGGTCACCAAAATTCATGTTCACCTCTTCTCTGTTGCCCACTTCCAGAGGACCACCCCTGTTTTGTTTCACTCCAATCTGTCCTACCTTAGCCACTAGATCTTATCTGTGATTCAATGTCATGGGTCACTTCTGTAGAGGATCCAGCATCTCTTGCAAAGTGGAAAGCATCTTTGCTGCTCAATATCTAGTTGGCAGCCATGTGACCTGAAGATCATGACATAGACCCCTTGTTTCACGTACTGGATACTATAATCTCACATGTTCCACCCCAAGTATTCTCCTTTCAGAGGTGGACTGATAAGCACTCTTGTGAGATGAGTCCAATTGTGAACCAGTTGCTTATTTGATATAACATTTACGAAGGAACAGAATACAGTTCTTAAAGTAACATTTGTCTATCTCCTATTGCTCCTCATACCTTAATATAAATTATGTGACTCGGTCCCTATTATTTGCTAAACAAACTCATAAGTTAGCGGTCTCTGAACTAATTGACACTAACCTTTTCTCTTACAACTTTTATATGTTCATATCTCAGCTGCCCTCTGGCCAATTAGTAAGTGAGACCTCTGTTAGTCTCTCACTGTTTCAAAGTCAAACTGGCCTGGAATGCATTCTCCAGCGAGAGGGTGAAGGGAGACAGAGTACCTGACCTCTAACCCATCTCTCAGTTCTGTCCCATTTCCTGCACTTCTGCTCTCACCCCTTCCCCTCCTTCCCAGAACCACGATAGGGTTCCCCTTGTCTTCACCTTCCACCCCACCAGCCTCCACATTCAACGGCTCATATTCCGCCATTTCCGCCACCTCCAGCCTGATGCCACCACCAAACACATCTTCCCCTCCCCTCCCTTTTCAGCATTCCGAGGGGACCGTTCCCTTTGCGACACCCTGGTCCACTCTTCGATCACCCCAACACCCCCTCCCCTTCTCAAAGCACCTTCCCGTGCAAGTGCAGGAGATGCAACACCTGTCCTTTTACCTCATCCCTTCCCACTGTCCAGGGCCCCAAACACACCTTCCAGGTGAAACAGCGATTTACTTGGACTTCTTTCAATATATTATACTGTATTCGCTGCTCATTTTGCGGTCTCCTCTACATTGGGGAGACCAAAGTCAGATTGGGTGATTGCTTTGCGGAACACCTCTGTTCAGTCCGCAAGCATGACCTTGAGCTTCTGCTCACTTGCTATTTTAATTCTCTGTCCCAATCCCGCTCTGACCTCTCTGTCCTTGCCCTCCTACACTGTCCTAATGAAGCTCAATGGAAGCTTGAGGAACAGCTTTCGATTCGGCACTTTAGAGCCTTCCAGACTCAACATTGAGTTCAACAATTTCAGATCATAGCCACCACTCCAATTGTTGGTAATGATTCTGCTATTGCCATTTTCACTTCCTCTAGACCCATCTTTTGTTTCTTTAATTGGCCCATTACCATCCCTGTTTGCCTTGCACCATCATCCCTTTTGTCATTTAATCTCTCCTGCCTTCCACCCGATCACAGACCTTTCCTTTTGTTCATTCCTCCCTTCCCTCCTTTCACTGCCTCTGTATTTGCTTAAAACCTGTTACACCTCTAACTTTTTCCGGTTCTGTTGAAAGATCATTGACCTGAAACGTTAATTTTGTTTCCTTTTCCTCAGATGGTGCCTGGCCTGCTGAGTATTTCCAGCATTTTCTGTTTTTATTTCTGGGTGTTAAGGATTGGCTTGCTGAGCTGCCAATCAAAGTTACAAACTTGAATGAGACACTCCTCAATGTGTGAGCTCATAGCAACTACATTGTCGGTTTAGTTCAGTCCTCTGCTGGGCACGGTGAATGAAAATCACTTTCATTGAATATGCAAACTGCTATGGGATGTGCTTAATGCCTCCCTTAAAACTAATGTTATATACGAGGATACACTTGTTAGATGGCTGTTCAATCTGGTAGTACATATAATTATCTTAATCAACATTCTATATGGCTTTGTGTATCTCTGGGAGTTAACCATTTTTAATCCGAACGTTAGTTTATGTCAGTAACATAATATAAATTAAACCCAAATCCCTTCTAGGCCAAAGAAGCAAAAATCTTAATATGGTACAGTTGATGACACCTAGCTTTACCTCTCCACCACTGTCCTCATTCTACAACCACTTCAGTTTAGTCAGACTGCGTATCTGACAAAAAGTCATTACCGAGCTAGAACTTTCTCCAGTTGAACATCGGGAAAACTAAATCCATCTTATTTGGCTCCTACCAAAACCCTCACACACATCTCTTTACCTCTCCCAGGCTGCTTGCTGTGGCTGAACCAGATGGTGCACAGTCTATATGTCTGTAATCTGAGCCGAGCTTCAACCCCCATATTGTATCCACTTATGTAACACTATCTGCCTCCATTCTTACCTCATCCCCACTACACCAAAATCCTTATTCATACTTTCATAACCTCAAGACTCAACTTCTCCACTGCCCTTTTCATTGGTCCCCGAGCTCCACATTAACAATATAACTTGTCCAAAACTCATCAGTCACATCTTGTCCTCTACCAACTTCTGCTCACCCATCACCCTATCCTCATCATTACCTCCCAGTGCCCCAAGGCACTGAATTCACAATCCTTGTCCTTGCCTTCAAATTCCTCTGTGACCTTGTTCCAACTAGCTTTGCAACCTTCTCCAACCCTACATCCCAACCATTTCCCTTAGTCCTCAGATTCTGCCCTCCTGTGTATACCACCCCCAGTGCGCTGCCCCTTCATCAGTGGCAAAGCTTCAGCTGCTCCGGCTTGACTCTCTGGAACTCATTTCATAAATTCCTCCCTGCCTTTAAAAGCCTCTCCAAAATCTGTCTTTTTGACAGAGCTTTTGACCATTTACAACCACTCTATTACTATGTGAAGTGCTTTGGAATGTTTTATTACTTCAAAGGTGCTACATAACTCCAAGTTGTTACTATGAGTTTTGTCACTTGGGTAACTTTGGTGTCATCTGATATTTTCAGCTTTATCAAATCAGATAGGAACTTAAGAAAAAAGCTGAGAATAAATACCTCTCCATTGTCTCAAAAATAACAATAAAGGCAGCCTACAGCCACACAGTCTACCTAGGAAAGAGAGGACCTGTTTGGGGATTATTAACGCTGCAGTAATACTGTAGCTATCAATGCAAGACCAGCATCTACCGGATGCAGTATGCAGTCAGCAGGCCCTGATTATATTGCAGACTGAATCAGTCTAACCGACACCAAGATGTGGTAAGATTTAAACAAAATGAAAATGAGTGTTCAATCATAAAGACAAATTGAAACACCACACCCAATTGAATATAATTGCTGAATCATTTCCTTGTACATGAGGTGTAGAAAATTTGTAAATCCATATTTTGTAAATCCTAATGCACAAAAGAAATCTACCTCATTGGCATGTTCAGTGACTGGGCTGATTGAAGACTATATGTATCAGCGTAAATAATATCATGACAAAGTATGATCAGTGGCAGTAAGGTGCATTAGGTTTCTCAAACTCAATGTTTGCGAGAGTACTAAATTGGGGCGGGGAAGGGAAACGATTGCTAAATCTTCCAAGCACAAGCCCAGGAAACCTTGCCCTCCACATTATCTCATCCAGCCCAGTATCGCATTGTGCCAGTAAACAGCTATTACATTTCCCTGACCTTGATTACAGGTAATTAAGAGGAACAATTCCCAACCCAGCGAGTGGGTTTGGGGAAAGCTAAAGATAGAAAGAACGTGCATGTGTATCGCACCGAATCATGTCCAAAAGCACTTCACTGGCAACAAATTAATTCTGAAGTGCAGCCATTGTTGTTATGTGAGTAAATGTAGTTTGTATCTGAGGAAATAGGAAAGAGTGTCATTTTCTGGAGGATTGCTGAAACTAAAATTAAGTTTTTTTTCGGAAGATTACATTCCCTCTCCCCGTGTATATATTCAACTCAGCTGCACAAAAGCAGACTGTACCTGAAGATCCGCGTAATTTGTAATTTGATGGAATAAAAAAGATAAGAATGTAACAATGTGGCAATAAGAAAAATCCATTAGTTCGCCTAGTTCTGATATTATAACCTCTGCAAAAATGCACCATTTCTTACCATCACAATAACCCTCCAACGTTCAACTTGATATCTAAAAACAACTGTGGAGATAATAAACAAAATCTGTGCAGCTTTTAAGCCACACATTCAAAATAGAAATGGAGTATTTTTAGTACACAATTTCAGCAGTTAAACATAGACTGCCTGAGTTCTAAAGTATCTATTACATTAGTCACAATCAACTGAAACAATGTCTTCTGAAGCATAGGGCTAGATTTTCGTGGAGCCGTCAGGCGGGGTTTCAGGCATGTGGGGGGGGGGGGCGGGGAAATCCTGAATTTGGGGGTCCCGACACCATCCCGCCCAAAACCCCGCCCCACGTAAGTTTCAGGGGCGGCGGGTACCCGCCCCGCACTGGGACCCACCGAAACCAGGCGGGAAGGGATTAGTGCCAATTAACTGCCTGTTAACAGGCAGTTTTTAGCCTAATCCCTATTTTGAGGGGTTTCGTGTGGGTTTCCCGATGGCTCCAAACCACGCCAGGTTAGAGCAGGCGGGCCGTCGGGTTGAAGGAGTTGGAGGGGTCGCGATGTTGGCGCTCAGGTGAGTGATGGGTGCATGAGTGTAAAGGTAAGTGTGTTTGGTGTGTCTAAAGTGTGTAAAGAACTTTTACTTACCTGTACTTACCTTCACAGCCTTTCTTCCTGTAGCCGTCGGGAGCGCATCACTCAGCCGGAACTGAAAGCTGAATGGCTGCGATCTGTCAAAAGTGACAGCCTTTAGCTTTGAGTGCCGGTAAGAGTTCTAACTGAGTCTGTGCAGAATGACTCATGGTAGAACTCAGACTGTCAGTGTTTCACAGCTTCAAACAGCTGTGAAACACTGATATTTCATCTGTCAAGAACTCTTGACAGATTAAATTTCAGTTTGTGACGTCACCTGTTGCCGGGTGGCCCTTAATTGGCCTGCTGGGCGGGCTCAACAAGGTCAATCAAGGGAAAATCGCGCGGATTGGCCGGACGTCGAAGTAGGCGGGTCAAAAACATGAAAGGGGAAGTCCCGCCTTCTTCCCGACAGGTTCGGGAAAATCTACCCCATAATGTTTTTCAGATTTTGTAAGGTAGAACTTTTTAGATTTTTAGAAGTACCACTTATCATGACTAAAGCAAAATCTACTGTATAAATAGAATATAGTGGTTCAGAGACTGGAGTACTGGTTTATATTCCCCCTGCTGCACACAACTAATACTACTTACAGACTACGGTCTGTAGGGTAATATGTGGTGTATGTGCCTTTAAGAGCAATTGTGGTGTATGTGCCTTTAAGAGCCCCAGGTGTGCGTAATGCCGGTAATTGCCACTTGGGCTATATAAGCCTGTGTATTGTGTATATCCTTTAGAAACCCCCCCCCCCCCCCCCCAGACTTGCTTCGTAAATACCTATGAACCAACTCCTGTCTTCAGTGTCTTTATCTACACACGGACACTACATAATACATAATTGGTAGCAGGTTACCAAGGTGGTAATTAAATCAAAGAGTTCTAATGATGTAGAGAAGCATGAGAGCAAATCTCCTCCCATTTGTCCAACAACAACATGCCCTCAAAAAAGCCTCGGCACCGCCGGGCACCCCTAGCTAGTATATAATATATGTAGGGAGACAACATTCCTCCCTCAAACAACACCACTAAGAACATACTTTCTGGTTATTTGGCTCATTTGCTGTTTGTCGGGCCTTGCTGTGTGTAAATTGGCTGCTGCATTTGCTTCTGTAACAACAGAAAGCAATTCATTGGTTATGAAGTACTTTGCGATGGCCTGAGGACCTGGAAGGTGCTACACAAATTCAAGTTCATTCTTTTTCTTATTTTCCTATAGCTGGTGGTGACCATAACGCCAAATGCTCTTTTAGGTCTGAGGTATGTGCTGGTGCTGTGGTGAAGATGAATGTAGTCCTGAACAATGTAGGCTAATATCAGACTTAACCTGACTGTATCGCCCATCAAATGACTGATACTAAACTAATAAAAAGTTATTTTTATGGAACAATACAGGAAACATAGGGTGTAATTTTCAACTTTGCTGCCTGGGCAGTAGCCTGGTGAAGAATATCGTCACCCGTTCTAGAAACGACCTGATTTTGCTCCATTGAAATCAGTGGTCTCTATCATATATCTGTATTTCTCCTCAATCCCCTCAGTTTCCACAACATATTCTCCATAGCCCATGAGTAAGTTTGTCTACCAATGACTCTCAAGTGTTCCTAAATTCTATTTGTCAGTTTCCCAAAAGTTTTTTTTTACATTTTGAGTTTCAGTTTGTATAGGTCATTAAACAGCATAGAAACACAATAAAACTTGAGACTAAGGGTATCTAACCGATCAAAATTCATCCCTCAACTACCCTAACTCTCCTATTTTAGTGTACAACTTTAGTTTCAGCACTTCAATGTTTTTTGTCTTCTTTGTGCCATATCACAGAAACCCCACAGTGCAGATAGAGGCCATTTCGGCCCATCGAGCCTGCACCGACACATATCCCACCCGATCCCCGTAACCCCTACATCAACACATATCCCACCCTATCCCCGTAACCCCACGTATTTAATCCCCCTAACACTAAGGGTCAATTTATCATAGCCAATCAACCTAACCCGCATATCTATAGCATCTTCAAAGAAGTCAAGGAGATTTTTCAGGCAAGTTTGGTCAAAGAGGTGGGTTTTAAGGAGGTCTTAAAGGGGGCAAGGGAGGTGGAGAGGCAGAGATGTTTAGAGAGGAAATTCCAGAGCATAGTGCCTATATGGCTGAAGGCATGGCTGCCAATGGTGGGGCGAAGTGAGTGGAGGATGCATAAGAGACCAGAGTTGGAGGAACACAAAATTCTCAGAGGATTGTAAGGCTGGAGAAGGCTACAGAGATAGGGAGGGGTGAGGCCATGATGGGATTTAAACATGGGCATGAGCATTTTAAATTGGGGGACTGGGAGCACAGGGGTGATGTCTGAGCGGCACTTGGTGTTGGATAGGATTGGGGAAGCAGTACGTTGGATGAGCTTAAGTTGATGGTTGTTGGAGGATGGGAGACAGGCCAGGAGAACATTGGAATAGTTGAGTCTGGAGATGATAAAAGCATCAATGACAGTTTCAGCAGCAGATTGACTGAGGTAGGGGTGGAAGGGAAAATGTTATAGAGGTGGAAATAGACGGTCTTAGTGATTGAAAGGATATGGGATCGGAAGTTCAACTTGAGGTCAAATATGACGCCAAGGCCGCGTACTGTCTGCTTCAACCTGAGTGGCTGGGGAGAGGGATGGGATTGGTGGCAAGGATTTAGCGTTTGTGTTGGGTGCCAAAGACGATGGCATCAGTCTTCTCAATATTTAACTGTCGGACATTGTGGCTCATCCAGGACTGGATGTTGGACAAACAGGTTGACAACAGAGGCAGTGACGGTGTCGAGAGAGGTAGAGCTGGGTGTCGTCAGCATACACGTGGAACATGACCCCATGTCTTCAGATGATTTCCTGAAGGGGCGGCATGTAGATGAGGGAGACGAAAAGACTACGGATAGATCGTTGGAGTGGCTCAAGAGGTAACGGTGGGAAGACATGCCATTGCTGGAGATGCTCTGGCTATCATTGGATAGGTAAGGATGGAACCAAGTGAGGGCAGTCCCACTCAGCTGAACACTGAAGGAGAGATGTTGGAGGAGGGGTGGTTGGCTGTGTCAAAGGCTGCAAAGAGGTTGCGAAGGAGGAAAAGGGTTGGTGCGCTACGGTTACAGTAACAGAGGATGTCATTTGTGGCGTCGGTTTGGACTGTTTCAGTGCTGTGTCAGGAGTGGAAACCTGATTGGAGAGATTCAAACACAGAGTTGTGGGAAAGGTGGGCATGTATTTTAGAGGTAACAACATGTTCAAGGACTTTGGAGAGGAATGGGACTGGAGCATTTTTGAGTAAGACTGTAATAGTAATACTTCATTTGAAATAGTATTCATTACATTTTAACTTTAGTTTCACTTAATGGCAACATTATTTGCACCACATCAGAAAATTTCAGTGTTTTTATAAATTTGTTGCCTTTGTAGTTGATTGTAAGCAACTTAGGGCAGACGCTACAGAATTTATAGTCATGACATTTTCAGGAGCAGCTTTAGCAATGTCCAGAATTTTGGTTTTGGACCCTGTACTAGTCACTGCATGCATTCCTTGATTAGGTTACTACGGGAGAATTTCACATACATTCACACAAACCAACTCATGACAATAAGTGAAGAAAAGCCATATTAATAATATGTTAAAGATGTAAATTAAGATTTATTTCTCAGTAATCACTTTTTACTAAGTGTGTGTGTGGGCGGGGAGGGGGCGGGTAGCAGCTTGCATTGAAGAACTATGTTATGCACCTTTGCTACAGTTTTTAAAAAAGTTTTAAGACTTCTTAAAAAATGTCATGAAGAAATTGTAAAAAAATGTTCTGATAAGATAAGTGGAAATGTATAACTTGTATTCTTTTTTATTGATAAATTCTTCATGTCAAGACTACTTCAAATTTTATGTGAGTTTTTGCATCTAACTGGCCTTATGAGATCATTTGTATTTATTTATTCTGTTTTGTTTGGCAGTGCTTTCTAATATTTGATTCTAACTGGGCAATAACAATTTTTCCCATAATAGATAAAATCTCATTTGTTTCTACTTTTTCTAAAACAAATACAGACAAGTATTTAACATTGAAGGATTTAACAAAAATACGTGAAAAGTAATTTTCTATTAATGTGGTTTCCATGCAGTTACTGTAAACTTAGTATTCTTGACATAATACTTCCCCATGAACAGATATGCAAGACTTTGTGATAGTCGTCAATATCATGTGCCAAGCATTGCAAAGCTGGCCACACTTTAATCCAAAAATAATATCCATTGCACAACATCAGAAAGCTGTGAGCCAAGAAATTGCTGTTGGAGATATTTTCAGTTGAAGGCTTCGTGTATTCCTATTATGGTCCTCTGTCTGCTAATTTAGTGGACACATAAACATACGTATTTTATGCCATGAAAATGGCATAAAGAATTTTAGAAACTTCTAACTTTTAAAACATGCCTACTAACGCCTGTATACCTAAGAAAATGAGTGCACTTTGAAGAGCCGTCCCGAACCGCGCAATCAACGGAATCTCACAATTTTGACTTGGGGGTGTGGCCAGTTTTGTGGCGGCCTGATTTGGGCGAATTGTTTCTTGAACCAGCCTAAAAGATCTAGTGCTGTTGCTAGTTTGCTAGTGCTGTTGGGAAGGGTTTAAACTAATTTGGCAGGGGGATGGGCACCAGGATGTAGCATTAGAAAGGAGAAACAAGGTGCACAAAGGATTGGGAGAGGCAGATAACACTAAAGTAAGAAATAGTACGGTATTAGGTACGGTCAGACAAAGAGAATACAAGAAGGTCTAAGATAGGTTTAAAGTGCATGTCTGTGAATGCATGAAGTGTGGTAAATAAGGTTGGTGAGCTGCAGGTGCAAATAGACACATGGGAATATGATGTTGTGGCGATAACGGAGACCTGGCTCAAAAAAGGGCAGGATTGGGTACTAAATATTCCTGGATATAGGTGTTCAGGAAAGACAGGTTCAAAAAAGGGTGTAAGGATAAATGAAGCAATTACAAGCCAGTCAGTTTAACCTCGGTAGTGGGGAAGCTTTTAGAAACGATAATCGGGGACAAAATTAACAGCCACTTGGACAAGTATGGATTAATTAAGGAAAGCCAGCATAGATTTGTTAAAGGCAAATCACATTTAACTAACTTGATTGAGCTTTTTGATGAGGTAACAGAGAGGGTTGGTGAGGGCAATGCGGTTGATGTGGTGTACATGGACTTCCAAAAGGTGTTTGATAAAGTGCCACAAAATAGGCTTGCCAGCAAAGCTGAAGCCATTGGAATAAAAGGGACAGTGGCAGCATTTTTACGAAATTGGATAAGTGACAGGAAACAGAAAGTGGTGGTGAACGGTTGTTTTTCGGACTGGAGGAAGGTATACAGTGGTGTTCCCCAGGGGTCAGTACTAGGACCACTGCTTTTCTTGAAATATATTAATGACTTGGACTTGGGTGTACAGGGCACAATTTCAAAATTTGCAGATGACACAAAACTTGGAAGTATAGTGAACAGTAAGGAGGATAGTGATAGACTTCAAGAAGACATAGACAGGCTGGTGGAATGGGCAGACACGTGGCAGATGAAATTTAAAGCAGAAAAGTGTGAAGTGATACATTTTGGTAGAAAGAATGAGGAGAGGAAATATAAACTAAAAGGTACAATTCTAAAAGGGGTGCATGAACAGAGAGACCTGGGGGTATATGTGCACAAATCGTTGAAGGTAGCAGGGCAGGTTGAGAAAGTGGTTAAAAAAGCTTATGGGATCCTGGGCTTCATAAATAGAGACATAGAGTACAAAAGCAAGGAAGTTATGATGAACCTTTATAAAACACTGGTTCAGCCTCAACTGGAGTATTGTGTCCAATATTTTGGTTCTGTCTTCACAAAGGAGGACACAAATAACCTCCCAGAGATGTCGGGGAACATAGGGTCTAATGAAAGGGAGGAACTGAAAGAAATCAATATTTGTAGGGAAATGGTGTTAGGGAAATTGATGGGATTGAAGGCCAATAAATCCCCAGGGCCTGATAATCTACATCCTAGGGTACTTAAGGAAGTGGCCCTAGAAATAGTAGATGCATTGCTGATCATCTTCCAACATTCGATGGAATCTGGAACTGTACCCATGGATTGGAGGGTAGCTAATGTTACCCCACTATTCAAAAAAGGTGGTAGAGAGAAAATGGGGAATTACAGACCGGTAAGCCTGACATCGGTAGTGGGGAAAATGCTAGAGTCCATTATCTATCTATCTATCTTCTATCTATATAAAAGGATAGTTCTGTCTGTCTGGGCATCACTCAAAAGTTATAGAGCGTACCTACACATATGTTAGCTTATGATTAGGGGAGTCTACTAAGCGTCTTTACTTTTTGGTCAGACAAAATTTTTTCGGACAGTAGACAAAAAACGTTCACAAAACGGAAAAAAATCCGCTCATTGGCGGTTGACCAAACCTACCGCTCATTAGCATTGAGTGACGTGATGGTTGACCAATCCTACAGTTCAGTGACCTGATGGTTGACCAATCGGTGCATCACGGGGGGCGTTTCATGGCATTTGTGGGCGGGGCCTAATCCTTCAAACTGCCGTTACTGAGGTGAGTGGCGGCCATTGCAGATCGGCCGGGCCTGAAGCTTAAAAAATTTCTCTCTCTCTTCTCCCCCCCCCCTCTCTCTCTCCTCTTCCCTCTCTTCTTCCCTCTCTCTCTCTCTCCTTCCCTCTCTCTCTCTCTCCTTCCCTCTCTTCTTCCCTCTCTCTCTCTCTCTCCTTCCCTCTCTCTCTCTGATACGCTTATCAATTACTTCATAAAAGGTGATGAGTCGAAGAAGAGATGATGAGTCGAAAGAAGAGATGAATAAGGCTTTTATTAGCTAAGAAGAGACCATGCTTCTTCGTGAGTGACTGAACAAGTCTGAACGAAACCCACACAGTGGTGGGTGGAGTCAGCTGAGGCATGCCTCCATACACAGCGCCACCCAGAGGTGGCAATATACAATACAGTGGTTTACCACATTCACCCCTTGTTTAATGTGAAGTCCGGCGGGGTGAAGGGTACTACAAGTTAAGTCTATCAGGAGGCCTTGTCTGACGTCCTGATCATCGTGGTGGCGGCGGTGGTGTTGCAGCATCCGACGTCGGGTCTGGTGTCTGGGTGGTTGGCGAAGATTCCTGGGGCTTTGGCATGCCGTCTGCAGGGGTTGGGTTGGGAGGGGTGGTGGGGGATAACAGTGGTAAGGGGGATAACGGTGGTAAGGGGGATAACGGTGGTAATTCAGGGGTACCCGAGGGTGCGAGATCTCGTATGGAGACCGTGTCCTCCCGCCCGTCTGGGTATGTCACCCAGGCATACTGGGGGTTGGCGTGTAGGAGGTGCACCCGCTCGACCAGGGGGTCCGTTTTATGCGTCCTCACGTGCCTCCGCAGTAGGACGGGCCCAGGAGAAGTCAACCATGCCGGTAGCGAGGTTCCCGATGTAGACTTCCGGGGGAAAACGAACATTTTCTCATGAGGGGTCGCATTAGTGGCAGTACAAAGCAGTGACCGAATGGAGTGAAGCGCTGCAGGGAGGACCTCCTGCCAGCGGGAGGTCGGAAGGCCCTTAGATTTTAGTGCTAAGAGGACTGCCTTCCAAACCGTCGCGTTCTCCCTTTCCACCTGGCCGTTCCCCCGGGGGTTGTAACTGGTGGTCCTGCTCGTGGCGATACCTCTTGTTAGCAGGTACTGCCGAAGTTCGTCGCTCATGAACGATGAGCCCCTGTCGCTATGTATATAGCTGGGGAACCCGAACAGAGCGAAGATGTCATTCAGACACTTGATGACCGTGGTACTGGTCATGTCTGGGCAAGGGATGGCAAAGGGGAAACGGGAGTACTCATCAACTATGTTGAGGAAGTACACATTGCGGTCAGCGGAGGGGAGGGGCCCTTTAAAATCGACGCTCAGGCGTTCGAAGGGGCGGGTGGCCTTGATCAGGCTTGCTCTGTCCGGCCTATAGAAGTGCGGTTTGCACTCGGCGCAGATTTGGCAGCTCTTGGTCATGGTCCTGACCTCCTCGATGGAGTAGGGCAGGTTACGGGATTTGATAAAATGGAAAAACCTGGTGACCCCCGGGTGGCAGAGGTCATTGTGGAGGGACTGCAGCCTATCACTCTGCGCGTTGGCGCATGTACCACGTGATAGGGCATCTGGGGGCTCATTGAGTTTCCCTGGCCGATACAAGATATCATAATTGTAGGTGGAGAGTTCGATTCTCCACCTCAAGATCTTGTCGTTCTTGATTTTACCCCTCTGCTTATTATTAAACATAAAAGCTACTGAACGCTGGTCAGTGAGCAGGGTAAATCGTTTCCCGGCCAGGTAATGCCTCCAGTGACGCACCGCTTCTACAATAGCCTGGGCCTCCTTTTCGACGGAGGAGTGTCTCGTCTCGGGGCCCTGGAGGGTCCTTGAGAAAAAGGCCACGGGTCTGCCCGCCTGGTTAAGGGTCGCGGCTAGGGCGAAGTCGGAGGCATCGCTCTCCACTTGGAAGGGGATGGACTCATCCACCGCGTGCATTGCGGCCTTCGCGATATCGTTCTTGATAAGAGTGAAGGCTGCACACGCCTCTGGTGTCAGGGGGAAGGAGGTGGCTTTGATGAGGGGCCTGGCTTTGTCTGCATAGAGGGGCACCCACTGGGCGTAGTAGGAGAAAAACCCCAGGCATCTCTTCAGTGCTTTTTGGCAGTGGGGAAGGGGTAGCTCCATTAGGGGGCGCATTCTGTCGGGGTCGGGCCCGATGACTCCGTTCTCCACCACGCAGCCGAGGATGGCCAGGCGCTTGGTGTGAAACATACATTTTTCCTTATTGTACGTTAGGTTCAGCCGTTGGGCCGTACGGAGGAAATTTGCTAGATTAACGTCGTGGTCCTGCTGGTCGTGGCCGCAGATGGTGACGTTATCCAAATAGGGGAAGGTTGCCCGCAGCGCGTTCTGGTCAACCATTCGGTCCATCTCCCTTTGGAAGACCGAAACCCCGTTGGTGACGCCGAAGGGGACCCTAAGGAAGTGGTAGAGGCGGCCGTTTGCCTCGAAGGCAGTATACTGGCGGTCCTCATGGCGGATGGGCAGCTGGTGGTACGCTGACTTAAGGTCGATGGTGGAGAATACTTTGTATTGCGCAATCTGATTGACCATATCAGATATGCGAGGGAGGGGGTACGCGTCCAGCTGGGTGTACCGGTTTATGGTTTGGCTGTAGTCGATTACCATGCGGCGTTTTGCAGTGGTTTTAACGACTACAACCTGGGCTCGCCAGGGGCTAGTGCTACCTTCGATAATGCCCTCCTTCAAGAGCCGCTCCACCTCAGAGCTGATAAAAGCTCTGTCCCCGGCACTGTACCGCCTGCTTTTGGTAGCGATGGGTTTACAGTCGCGGGTGAGGTTAGCGAACAGGGGAGGGGGGGGACTTTTAATGTGGAAAGGCTGCAGGTGGTTTGCAGCGGGCGATTTAAAAGTTGTTGGTTGCAGACTGTGAGTGGGGGGAGGGGTCCACCGTATGCTAGTGTGACACTCTTAAGGTGGCACTGAAAATCCAACCCTAGCAGGACGGCAGCGCAAAGACGGGGCAGGACTAGCAGTTTAAATTTTTGATATTCAGTGCCCCCTACTGACAGGGTCACCACACAGTAGCCGCTGATGTCCATTGACTGGGACTTGGACGCCATAGAAATGCGATGGTGCGTTGGCAGAATCGTGAGGGAGTGGCTACGTACCGTGTCGGGGTGGACGAAACTCTCTGTGCTCCCGCTGTCGATCAGGCAACTGGTGGCGCGGCCGTTTACCGCGATATCCATCATGGAGCTGGATAGATGGTGAGGGTGGCCTTGATCCAGCGTCACGGAGGCCAGTATGTGGCTTAGTGAGTCACTATAGTCATCCGCCGAGACGGTGGTCGGTTCCGGTGACGAAATGGCGGTTGAGTGCGTTGGATACGATGGCGGCGGATGCCATGCGGCCGGGGGTACACAAAATGGCGGATAAGATGGCTGCTCCCACGGCCCGCACGCTGCGCTGCTGGCTGGCTTCCCCTTGCAGGCGTTAGCGTAATGGCCTTTCTTCCCGCAGCCCGAGCAGGTAGCTGTCTTAGCTGGGCAGTGCGCTCTGGGATGTTTTAACTGGCCACAGAAATAGCATTTTTGGGCCTGGTTACTGGGCATCGAAGCAGTTCTTACCGGAAGCTGCTGTCTCGGTTGGGTCGCTGCAGCGGTTGGTGCCGGGGGCGGCGGTCCCGTGTCCCACGGTTTCGATTGCCATGTCTCGGCGCCGTTACGGGGGTATGCCTCGAGGTTTCGGTGGGCCTCCTCTAACGAGAGCGCAAGGGCAATGGCCGTCTTCAGGTCGGGTTCCTTGCTTTCTAGCAGTCTCTGCCGGGTGTGGTCTGACTGGAGGCCCCTGACGAAGGCATCACAGGCGAGTCCCTGCGCGTGCTCCACAGCCGTTACCGCTTTACAATCGCAGTCTCTGCAGAGTGCCAGTAGCGCCCGTGCAAATGCCCCTACCGATTCTCCCGGTTGCTGCCTGCGGGATCCCAAGAGGTGTCGGGCGTAAATTGTGTTCACTGGGCGCGTATATTGCCCTTTTAGTAGCTCGAGGGCCGCCACGTACGTATTAGAGTCCCGGATTAGCATATATACTTGATGGCTCACCTGGGCGGTCAAAATTTTCAGTTTGTGATCCTCCTCTGTAACCTGTGAGATTGCGAGGAAGGATTCAAAGCAGCTCAGCCAGTGTTCAAACTTGGCTGATGCACCCACATCTTGAGGGTCGAGGTCCAGGCGTGGTGGTCTGAGGGCTCTCAGCAATGTCTGCTGTATCCGTTGCTGTTGTTGCTCCTCAGGTGTCGCCATTTAACTTTTAGCTAATAAAATTGATACGCTTATCAATTACTTCATAAAAGGTGATGAGTCGAAGAAGAGATGATGAGTCGAAAGAAGAGATGAATAAGGCTTTTATTAGCTAAGAAGAGACCATGCTTCTTCGTGAGTGACTGAACAAGTCTGAACGAAACCCACACAGTGGTGGGTGGAGTCAGCTGAGGCATGCCTCCATACACAGCGCCACCCAGAGGTGGCAATATACAATACAGTGGTTTACCACACTCTCTCCTTCCCTCTCTTCTTCCCTCTCTCTCTCTCTCCTTCCCTCTCTCTCTCCTTCCCCCTCTCTCTCTTGCCGTGAGTGCGGGACCGGGACAACCGGGGCTTTCACACGAGCCGTCCCCGACCGATATCGGACACGGGAGTCCGGAGCGAAAGGCGTTCCACTGCCGCCCGGCCAACCGGGTCCAAAGGCCCGCCGCGTTAACCATGAGGAACCCCGGGCTCGCTTCGGAGCGATGGGCACCCGGACTCCCGGTGTCGGATATGCTCCGTTCTGGTACCGTGGTGAGTCGGAGGGAGAGGAGAGGGAGAGGAGAGGGAGAGAGAGGGAGAGGGGAGGGAGGGAGAGAGAGAGAGGGAGCAGGGAGAGAGAGGGGCAGGGAGAGAGAGGGGCGGGGAGAGCGAGAGAGGAGAGACAGGGGCAGGGAGAGAGGGGGGGGCGGGAGAGAGAGGGGGAGGGAGAGAGGGTGAGGGAACTTCCCGCCGACCTCACAAAATGCCGGCTGCCCTTCTTCACCCGCAGTCTCTCTCTCTCTCCCCCCCCAGTCTCTCTCTCTCTCTCCCCCTCAGTCTCTCTCTCTCTCTTCCCCCCAGTCTCTCTCTCCCCCCCAGTCTCTCTCTCTCTCTCTCTCTCTCTCTCTCTCTCCCCCCCAGTCTCTCTCCCCCCCCCCCCCCCCGTCTCTCTCTCGATCCCCGGGCCTCTCTCCCCCCCCCCCGTCTCTCTCTCTCTCTTTCCCTCTCTCCTTCCCACACAGACAGACAAACTCATTTATATATATCATAAAAATTATTTCTACTTTTTTCATAACAACATGCCCTCAAAAAACCCTCGGCACCGCCGGGCACTCCAGCTAGTAAAAGATGTAATAGCAGAGCACTTGGAAAACAGTGACAGGATCGGACAAAGTCAACATGGATTAACAAAAGGTAAATCGTGCTTGACTAATCTACTGGAAGTTTTTGAGGATGTAACTGGTAAAATAGATAAGGGGGAACCAGTGGATGTGGTGTATTTGGACTTTCAGAAGGCTTTTGATAAGGTCCCGCATAAGAGATTAGCGTGTAAAGTTAAGGCACATGGGATTGGGGGCAAGGTATTGACTTGGATAGAGAACTGGTTGGCAGACAGAAAGCAAAGAGTTGGAATAAATGGGTCTTTTTCCGAGTGGCAGGCAGTGACTAGTGGGGTACCGCAGGGATCGGTCCTTGGACCCCAGCTATTCACAATATATATTAATGATCTAGACAAGGGAACTAGATGTAATATCCCCAAATTTGCAGACGACACAAAGCTGGGTGGGCGTGTGTGCTGTGAGTAGGATGCCGAGAAACTCCAGGATGATTTAGACTGGTTGGGTGATTGGGCAAAAGCATGGCAGATGCAATATAACATGGATAAATGTGAGGTTATCCACTTTGGTGGCAAAAACAGGAAGGCAGATTATTATCTGAATGGCAATAGATTGGGAGAAGGGGAAGTGCAACGAGACCTGGGTGTCCTTGTGCACCAGTCGCTGAAGGTAAGCATGCAGGTGCAGCAGGCGGTTAAGAAGGCAAATGGTATGTTGGCCTTTGTAGCGAGAGGGTTTGAGTACAGGAACAAGGATGTCTTGCTGCAGTTGTACAGGGCCTTGGTGAGACCACATCTTGAGTATTGTGTGCAGTTTTGGTCGCCTTATTTGAGAAAGGATGTTCTTGCCATGGAAGGAGTTCAGCGAAGATTCACCAGGCTGATACCTGGGATGGCAGGAACGACGTATGAGGAGAGATTGGGACGATTGGGCTTGTACTCACTGGAGTTTAGAAGAATGAGAGGGGATCTCATTGAAACTTATAAAATTCTGACAGGACTGGACAGACTAGATGCAGGAAGGATGTTCCCGATGGTCGGGGAGTCCAGAACCAGGGGTCACAGTCTAAGGATAAGGGGTAGGCCATTTAGGACAGAAATGAGGAGGAATTTCTTCACCCAGAGAGTGGTGAACCTGTGGAATTCTCTACCACAGAAGGCAGTAGAGGCCAATTCATTAAATATATTCAACAAGGAGTTGGATATATTTCTTAAGGCTAAAGGGATCAAGGGGTATGGGGAGAAAGCAGGGACCGGGTACTGAATTTGGATGATCAGCCATGATCGCATTGAATGGCAGAGCAGGCTCGAGGGGCCGAATGGCCTACTCCTGCTCCTATCTTCTATGTTTCTATGTAATTTTGGGCACCGCCACTTTAGGAAGGATGTGACAGTCTTAGAGAGGGTGCAGGAAAGATTTACAAGAATGGTTCCAGGGATTCCTTCTGTGCTGTAACCATTCTATGTTTCAATGATCGCGGAAAACACAAGCTTAAGTGGTTTTGGACGTAGCTCACCTACGCTTTAAATACCGATGATCTGCGCTGGTTTAGTCGATTCTGCCCAGATTGCACTGGAATCTGGGCGCAAAAGTCGTAGAATCAAGCTGAAACTTCCCCCTGCCTCCAGATATTGTTCCTGAAGCATTTTGAGCTGCATTGGAATAGTGCAAGAGGCCAGTGTGGGAATGGAAGGGGGTATCAATGTGCCATTCACAGGGCACTTAAGGCGAAACGGAGGTGTTCAGCAATCATTCCATTGATAATCTTTTTGTGTGTATTTCCCCTCTCCTCCCCTTTTTCTGATTCTGTTAATTTGCTTGTCCCTGTCTTATTTTTCAGTTCTGAAGAAGGGTGCCCTCTCCACATACGCTGAATGGCGCGCTTGCGTGTTTCCAGCTCTTTCACCTTTTGTTTCAGATTGGCAGTGAGTTGCCTTTTTCTCACCCACATCCTTCCTCTCACAGCACACGTGTGAGGCTGTCATTTTAATTCACCGCCCCATTCCCACTCAGACTTCACCGTCCTCGGGCTCTTGCATTGTTCCACGGAAGCTCAGTGTAATCTCGAGGAACAGCACCTCATCTTCCGATTAGGCACTTTACAGCCTTCCGGACTCAATATCGAGTTCAACAATTTCAGATCATAACCTCGGCCCCCATTACATTTTTACTTATTTTTTATCCACACCCTTGTTTTGGCCCTTTCCCCCCCTTTTTGTCTCTCCCACATGGCAGCTGTCTCCCATTCTGCCAGCGCATTTCACACCTAATCTAGAGCCGTCTTTTGTCTCCACTTGTCCTATCACCAGCTCGTCTCGTTTTGAATACCTCTTAATGTCTCTTCACTTAGAATATAAGAACATAAGAAGTAGGAGCAGGAGTAGGCCATACATCCCCTCGGGCCTGCTCCGCCATTCAATAGGATCATGGCTGATCCGAACTTAGACTCACGTCCACTTCCCTGCCCTCTCCCCGTAACCCCTTATTCCCTTATCAGCTAGGAAACTGTCTATCTCCGTTTTAAATTTATTTAATGTCGCAGCTTCCACAGCTCTCTGAGGTAGCAAATTCCATAGATTTACTACCCTCTGAGTGAAGAAGTTTCTCCTCATCTCAGTTTTGAAAGGGCAGCCCCTTATTCTAAGATTATGCCCCCTAGTTCTAGTCTCACCCATCAGTGGAAACATCCTCACCGCATCCACCCGATCAAGCCCCCTCACAATCTTATATGTTTCGATAAGATCGCCTCTCATTCTTCTGAATTCCAATGAGTAGAGGCCCAACCCACTCAACCTTTCCTCATAAGTCAACCCCCTCATCTCCGGAATCAACCGAGTGAACCTTCTCTGAACTGCCTCGAGAGCAAGTATATCTTTTCTTAAATATGGAAACCAAAACTGTACGCAGTATTCCAGGTGTGGCCTTACCAGTACCCTGTATAACTGCAGCAAGACTTCCCTGCTTTTATACTCCATCCCCCTTGCAATAAAAGCCAAGATTCCATTGGCCTTCCTGATCACCTGCTGTACCTGCATACTAACCTTCTGTGTTTCATGCACCAGGACCCCCAGATCCCTTTGTACTGTAACACTTTGCAGTTTCTCTCCATTTAGATAATAACTTGCTCTTTGATTTTTTCTGCCAAAGTGCATAACCTCACACTTTCCAACATTATATTCCATCTGCCAAATTTTTTCCCACTCACTTACCCTGTCTATGTCCTTTTGCAGGTTTTTTATGTCCTCCTCACTCACTGCTTTCCCTCCCATCTTTGTATCGTTGGCAAACTTGGATATGTTGCACTCGGTCCCTTCCTCCAAATCGTTAATATAGATTGTAAAGAGTTGGGGTCCCAGCACCAACCCCTGCGACACCACTAGTTACTGATTGCCAACCCGAGAATGAACCATTTATCCCAACTCTCTGTTTTCTGTTAGATAGCCAATCTTCCACCCACGCCAGTATATTGCCCCCAATCCCGTGATTTTTTATCTTGTGCAGTAATCTTTTGTGTGGCACCTTGTCAAATGCCTTCTCGTTTGTTCTCTCCCAGCCTGGCCTCTTAATCTCATTTCCTGTGCTTTTCCAGTCTTGACAAAGGGTTTCGACCTGAAGCGTTGACTCTGTCTCTCTCTCTCCACGGATGTTGCCTTGGCTGCTGAGTTTTTCCAGCATTTTCCGTTGTTATTTCGGATTTCCAGCATCCGCAGCATTTTGCGATCGTACACGTACCCCGCCTCTCAGAACTGCAGCTGTCAATCATTGCGACCGAGGCTTTAACGTCACTGACGGGGGGGGCGGGGCTCTTGCGGCGCCAGAAAAGAACTACAACTCCCAGCATGCCGTCGGCATCGCCGTGTGACGCAGCCGCTGGAAATGTTCCTGCCTAGATGCGCGGATTAAAAAAAAACGTATTTTGTTTTTTTAAAAGACTATTCAATGTTTCCGCCTCGAAATTTAATCAGTTCTGCCTTCCAGGAATCGTTTTCTCCTCTGCTAACTTTCATTTGCCAGGTAGGAGTCCTCAATGAGCCCCCGGGTTTGACAGTTGAGGTTTTATTTTACTCAAGTGAGGCCTAAAGTGCAGTTGTCACTTGTGTCTGCAGAAACTCAGCATCAAATCGTTGCCTTGGAAAATATGCCTCGGTGAAGGCAGTTCAGGATAACACTGCACTGGGGGAGGTTTTTTTTATTGGCATTTCTTGCTTTCTTAATCAGCCTTTTATAGTTTGATGTCGAATTATTTTGAGGCAGCTTTCTAACTTTTGATGCCACAGGAATGCAATCAACTCTTTGCCAGGATCTGACCCAAGGCCCATAGCCAGGGCTAGTGATTTGTGTTGACTGAAATAAGCCAAGTTTGGTTTTTATTTCATCAGATACTGGGATTTTTTTAACCAGTATTTTGAGCATCGTATTGTCAATTTACAATTATGCCTGTTGGTTTCACAGAATCACAGAAACCCCACAGTGCAGATAGAGGCCATTTCGGCCCATCGAGCCTGCACCGACACATATCCCACCCGATCCCCGTAACCCCACACATTTTAATCCCCCTAACACGAAGGGTCAATTTATCATAGCCAATCAACCTAACATCTTTGGACTGTGGGAGGAAACCGGAGCACCCGGAGGAAACCCACGCAAACACGGGGAGAATGTGCAAACTCCACACAGACAGTCACCCGAGGCTGGATTCGAAACCGGGTTCCTGGCGCTGTGAGGCAACAGTGCTAACCACTATGCCACCGTGCTGCCCTATAGTGACATTTTTCTGTTTCTGTTACCATAGCCCAGTTAAGAGACAATAGGGCTGATTCTCCTGTGCTTTGAGCCGAGGGAATGCTTTTTTTGGGTGCAGTGCACCCCTTTTATGTTGCCTTGGGATTTTTGCAGCTCTCCCTACTGGGGAGTGAAGTGAATGTGTTACAACAGGTACAGACACTCAAGTCTGCCACGATAATGAGGTTGGAGGGCATGTTCAAAGACCTCCAGCCGATTCTTCCCCCCCAATGCAACAAGGGTGCATGTTTTGAGGATGCTCAGAGTGGATCTTAGGCCTTATGCCCAGCCCATTGTCAGTAAGAGGGAGGCAGGCAGCAGGGCCCAAGATAAGTCTATTTTTGCTTCCAGGGACCACAATTGGTGCTGGAGACATTCAAAGGCCTGTAGCGGTGGTTGACTTGCTTCGAGGTGCTAGGCCTATGTAAATAACCTGAATCTGGAATTGCAGGTGGGTTCAGGTCATTTGCAGGTGGACTGTGCAACTGGGCACAAGGCAACAGGATAATTGACCCCAATTACTTTTGAGAATTCCATGTCCTTCCACTTTATGCATTGGAGCACCAAAATCCCCATTTTTTTTTTAAATGGAAAATATATTTCAGCTTAGTAGATCTTTACAAAAGCACACAATTTTAACCTGTCATTAAGTAAGTATAATGGCCCAGAAATTCTGTTTGCGGGCCTCCCGCAGGCGGAGGGCTGTGATCTGGAAAAATCTGCGCCTGGACCGGAGGGCCTCTCCAAACTGATGGTGCGCAGGGCCCACGTATCCCAGAGGTGGAGGCAGTTCGCAGCGTCCCTGGGATCACGTGGGCCATGGGGAGCCAATCAGAGAAGGGAATCTCCATCCAGGAAGACCTGTCAAATATATGAATAGAGATCACCCCCCAAAACATAGTAAAACTTTAAATAAGTTTAAAAAAAAATCATTTAAAAAATGATTTTAAACAAAAATTTTATTTTTTGAAAAAAAAATTAAAGTTTTTAATGGGGCTAAAAATAAACTTACCTTTCTTTAAAGTATTTTAAAATGATAAATCAGTGGAAATTTAAAAAAAAACTTTTTTTCAACCCATATCCTGGTAAAAGCAGGCCTTGCGCCTGCTTTTACCAGGCGCAAGATTGTAAGTGTTTTCTGCAGGCGGAGGGTCTCCAAAAAACGGAACTCTCCACCCGTAGAGGCCCTGCTCCAATGCAGCCGGAGGATCTGTCAACAGCTTTCTTGACAGATCGGAAATGCCGGTTTCCAGCGCATGCGCTGTGCATGCCTAAAACCGGCATTTCCGTTGGCCCTACGGGTGAGGGACAGGAATTTCTGCCTCAATAAAATGTGACCTTTTTGAGGAATTCATTTGTATGGAACCTGATGCTTCAGTGACAAAAGTTATAGGAAGTAAAATTAAACAGGAGATGGGAGATATTTATTTATTTATTAAGTAATATCAGAACAGAAAATGCTGGAAAAACTCAGCAGGCCAGGTAACATCCGTGGAGAGAGAAACAGAGTTAACGTTTCGGGTCGAAGACCCTTCGTCAGAACTGAGAAAAAAGCAGGACACGAAACAGATTAAAAAGCAAGTTTGGGGGCTGGGAAATGGGGGAGGGGATGAAAGAACAAAAGGGAAGGTCTGTGGGGGTTGAAGAGACATTAAGAGATATTCAAGGTGAGACGAGATGGTAATAGGACAGGTAAAGAAACAAACAATGGCTCTAGATGAAGTGTGGGATAAGCTGGTAGAATGAAAGACAGCTGCCATGTGGGAGAGAGAAAAAAAAGAAGACACAAACCAAAACTGTGGATAAAAAATATATAAAAATATGATAGGGGCCGAGGTTATGATCTGAAATTGTTGAACTCGATATTGAGTCCGGAAGGCTGTAAAGTGCCTAATTGGAAGATGAGGTGCTGTTCCTCTTATTTATTAAGTGATTGGGAGAAGTGGGATGAACAAAAACAATTTATCAAGTGACATTTTGAAGACATGGGTTATGTGCTTTTTAATGTTGTGGTTTAAATTATTTTATAAATGCTCTTGTTTTCTTGTGGTTTGATTTATGTTGTCGTTAGGTAGAGTAAGTGTGTTTCAATTCATATGATCTATATAATTGCATTTCTTTGTAAAATTTTTTTGTTTGTTCATAGTCTTTCAATGTTAATAATTGGAAAATGTGATGTATTCATTTTTTTAAAAATTGAAGTTACAAAGGTGGCACCCAGATGCTGTTGGGTGCAATGTTTACCCTCCAGCCTGTATTTAGATATACAGGAAACTTTCGTTTAACCGGAGGTTAAATGTCCGGAAAGCTCTATCTACTGGCAAAATTCAGGAGCCGTTTCCTATAAGTTTTTTTACTTCTTGTTGCTTTTTTTTTCCAGTCAGGCTCTGCAAGGTCTAGCTGAAGCTGTTGCTTAGCTACAGAGACGCTTTTAAGCTGCGGCCGACTGTTTTGAAGACAGGGTTTGTTGATTCACACGGAGCTCAAAAGCTCCGTATGTTTTAACATTAGCGCTGGTTTCTACGGCAGTTTTGATGGGACGGCACCAGCTCGGTCCCGTCAGTGCCGGATACCAGAAAGTTTCCTGTAGCAGGTGCATTGGGCAAACTGCAGTTTGAGATGGTTTAGGTATGAAACGTGCTCAGGGCTATGCAAGCCTAGCACACGCATTCTTGATTGTCATAACAATGATAGCATTATCAGGACATAGGAACAGGAGTAGGACATTCAGCCCCTCGAGCCTGTTCTGCCATTCAGTGAGATCGTGGCTAATCTGTATCTTAACTCCATCCACCTGCCTTGGCTCCATATCCTGTTATACCCTTGTCTATCAAAAATCTATCGCTCTCCCATTTTAATTTATTAATTGAGCTAGCATCTACTGCTTTTTGTGGGAGAGAGTTCCACACTTACTATTGTTTCTTATTTGATTTGCACACCTGAAGTCTTCTGTAATAGTTTATTTGAGCCCAAATTTATATGGAACGGATGGCCTGGAGTTTCTGCTCGGTTGTGCTGTTTTGTTTGGCGCAATTCATCCAAAATCATCGAAACCAGCGCAAAAGATTGTGGAATTTTAAGTGCAAATTGCGTTCAGCGCAACTTGAGTTTCTGCCATCTTTTGCACTAGTTTAAAAAACATCGCGCTGGAAGCTGGCCCCGCCCACACAACTGGCCCGCCCCCAGATCGAATTCATCACCATTGGGAGTCTCTGCGCGACCCACCGATTGTCTCATTGTCAGCAAGTTCCTGGTGCACACTTGGTGTGTCTGCAACTTATACCGTCTTTAATCAACACATTTTCATAAACAAGCATTTATTGCACAATTAGCGTGTCTGCAACTTATACAGTCTTTAATTAACATTTTTTATAAACACACAAAATACCTCAAAAACACTAAGTTTAACTTTAATGCTGTCTCCAAGTTATTACATGTGGGGGATAAAAAAAAGTCTGAGAAAGATACTTTTAAACTGAATAAGCAACCTAAATGAAGACAGCACCGTTATTGTCCATGTGATTGATGTATTTAGGCATTTAAGGGGAATCCAAAAATTCAGATTTAACTGGGACAAAAAACCTGAAATTGTTAATTTTTCCATTGGAAAAAATGTCAGAGTAAACAATTTTCTTGGTTTCAAAATGTAAACCAAGAAGAAATAGCTGTTGTCATAATTAAAAATGAGGAATTGTTACATTTTAAATGTGAAACTTGCCTAATATAAAGCTTTCAGGATTTAGTCTCCAGTTTGTTTCAAAGTATCTTGGAAAAAGCAAAGGAGGTCTGAAATCCTTACTGGATGAGGAGATTCTATGCTTTTACAACAATTGAAAATGACGATACCTTCTGTAAACTGCACATGGTGTGATGTGGTGGATTGACCACAGTGTCCCTGCAAGCTATTGCCCCATCTCCAACCTCCCTTTCCTCTTCAAAGTCCTTGTAGCCTTATAAGTCCCTGTCCATCTGCTTGAATTTCGTCAATCAGGTTTCTGCCCCTGCCATACCACTAAAATGGCCTTAAGCAAAGGCACAAATGACATCCTGATTGTGACCATGGTGTTGTATCCCTCAACCTCGCTGAAGCTTTTGAAACGGTCGGCCGCACCATGCTCCTCTAATGTCTCTCTCCATTGTACAGCTCGGCGGGACTGCCCTCGTTTGGTTGCACTCCAATTGTAGCCATAACACCTCCATCAATGGCTTCTGTTCCTGCCCTTTCACCACAGTCCCTCAAGGATCTATCCATGGACCTTTGTCTTTCACATCTATATGTCCTCTTCATCACCACTCTCAACCCCTCCATTGCTTCCGTGTTGTTGGTCTGCTTGTCTGGCATCTAGTTTTGGATGAGCTGCAAATTCCTCCAGCTAAACTGGGAAGAGTGAAACAACTGTCTTTGGTTCCCACCATGAACTCTGTACCCTTGCCACTGACTCCATTCCCCTCGCCAGTCACTGTTTCAGACTGTTGGCAACCTTGGTGTCCTGTTCGGTCCTGAGCTGAGCTTCTGACCCCATATCCTCTCCATCGCAAAGCGTGCCTACGTCCACCTTCGTAACACTGCCTACCTCAGCCCATGCGCTGCTGAAACCCTCATCTGTGCGATTTTCACCTCCAGACTTGCCTATTCCAGTGGTCTCCTGGCTGGTCTCCCAGCCTCCATAAATTTCAGATCATCCAAATCTCTGCCGATCGTATCCTATCCTGCACCAAGTCCCGCTCCTCCATCACCACCCCTGTCCTTGCTAACCCATGTTGGCTCCTGGACCCCAACACCTCAAATTTAAAATTCTCACCTTAGTATTGAAACCCCTTCCCATCACTGCAATCCACTCCAGCCCTACAACTCCTCCCCTCCCCAAATGCGCCATTCTTCTGACTCTGGCATCTTGCTCATTCCCCTCTCTTTGGCGGTTGTGCCTTAATCCATTTAGGCCCTATCCTCTGGAATTCTTTAAACTCTACAGCCTCTCCATCTTACCCACTGCCTTTAAGACCCTCCTTTAAAAACCTTTGTCCAAGCTTTTGGTCGCCCCTTCTATCTCTTTTTGGGTTTTTTGCCATTTTTTTGATCATGCTTTTGTGAAGCACTGTGGATGTTTTTCTGTGTTAAAGGCACGATATAAATGTGAGTTGTTGCTCTGCAATTGTTCTAGGGAAAGTATTTCAAGTCGAAGCTCAGGTTTTTGTAACAGACTAAGGCTTTGAAATGACTAAAAACTTCCAGGAAAGATATTAAAGGACACAAAAGACAATTTAGTAAATTTAATCATGTTATTGAGTTATGTATTTTTTTAATCTTTTGGTTAAAACCTTATTTTGGACATTAGGAAGTTCAGTTACTGAGGAAAAAAGTGGAAAAACATATTTTCAAAAGCATTTTGAGTGATTTGAATTTTTCTTAATTGGTATATTCTCCTGACTGGTTATTCGAGATTGGTTGCTTTCAAAATGCCCATGTTCCAGCTGTTTACTTTGCTTTTGATTAATAAGTTGTCTACCTCTTCTGATTGGCTCAAAGTAAAGCAGCAGCAAATCAGCACTGTATGACGGCAAGATGGTGAAATCTTATAAATGTTTACATCTGAAGCATGACTAAAAATCCTGACACAAGAAATAATGATGTTCACAGGACGTGTACAGTATATATTAATAATTGTAACAGTAAATATTTTAATAATTACTAGTGCATCTCCTGTGGTGGTGTTTATGGTAAGTTGGAATGCCACTGTTCGCATTACATTTGTGTGGGCTTGCTCCAATATGCTAAATTGTGTCTTTAAGCTCATCTACATCCTAATTAGCACAATAGCTCCCCTTTGAAGTTGAAGAATTGTTCTCAGTCATGTGAAATTTTGCATTCTGTAACTGCTAATTTTGTGTGTCTAGATTCTGATTTATAAGTGGTTTATCTTGTGATCTCGGATACAAATGTGGTTGTTGAATGTTAAAATGGCTGGCAGCTACGTGTGAAAGCTGGAGGTGTTGGTCTCTAAAGCCTACAAAGTGTTTTGGAAATGTGAAGGTTGTCAATATTTACCTAATGATCTATATTAAGGAATTTCTCTCCTTCAAACAAAATTCATGGGGCAAAAGTCAGTACCTTTCTATGGTTTTTTGTTTCTCAGTGGATTTCTGAAGGCTGTTCAGCTGATAGAGCACCATGACCGATCAATTTCTTGTTTTACATGAAAATCCAAACCTGCGGGATGTGTCAGTCAGTTACAATTGCAGTTTCTTCTTGGTAAGTTCCTGCAGTGCACCCTGTGGATTGTAAATATTGCAACTACACTGCACCAGTGGTGGAGGAGGTGGATAGAGTCCAGTGACGGGAGTGCTGATCGTATAAACTTACTCTGTCCCGGTGTTGAGTTTCTTGAGTCTTGTTGCAGCTGCACGCATCCAGACCAGTGTTGACTATTTCATCACACTCCTGACTTGAATCTTTTATTCACTCCATGATGTAGAGATTCCAGGCAAACTCAAAAATGCTTCATATGTGTCCAATGGGGAACAGTTGCCACAAAATTGCATGCTGTATGGAGGGAGACGTGAGCACTTTCGCAACACTGTCAAATGTGAAACAGCCCAATTCTTTTTGATTGAAAGTACAATGCTGCTAATTAAGGGACATACCATTTTTATTTTCTTGATCAAAGGAACAATCTGATCTTTATGTGAATGAAAGGAACAATTCAAACTTTGCTGCAAAGGGTAATGGATGCATCGCTCGTGAATGGTCATCCATGGCTAATTTGTGGTTATTTCATATTCTGATGTTGCCTGTATTATATTCTCTTTTGAAAATTATGAATATTTTATATTTTGGTAAAATGGTTTGTACTTGAAACATCAAAGTAAGATTTAAACCTTTGGTTAATCTTCAATGGGTGGAAATTGAAATCAATTTATTGCAGTTATATTATGGTCGATACTATATCATAGTATCATTTGAGTCATGTACAGGAAACTTTTTTTTATCTGGCACCGACGTGGTGCCGGTTCATCAAAAATTCCGGATAACCAAAAGCTATAGTAAAAGATACGGAGAGCTGAGAGCTCCGTATAAAGCAACAAACCCTGTTGCTTAGCAACAGGTTCAGAACAATGGCCACAAGTTCCAAGCGTCTCTGTAGCTTAGCAACAGCTGCAGCCACACCCTTGCACAGCAACAGATCGAGGAAGGCAAGTAATAAAACTTACCTGAACCTACTCCTGAATTTTGCCGGTTAACAGAGATTTCCAGTTATTTAGGTGCCAGTAAATCGAAAGTTTCCTGTATCAGTAATTAGTGTGAGATGATGAACAATGTTCGAAGGTGAAAAAAGATTTTTCAAATTTTAGTCACTGATTCTTGGAATTTGTGAGTTGGTAAAACCTTATCAAACCAAATCAAATCAACTTTTATTGTCATTGTTAGTGCACAAGTGCAGTACAACGAAATGTAGGCTTGCGGCTCCCGAGAGTGTACAATTTGGATTAGGACACTTAACATTTCAACATACATTTGTACATATATATTAGCATAAATATGACCATAATAAAGTGCATCGGCAGATGTGCAGGCTTTAGTGTTTATTTGTGGAGTTCAGTAGGATGACAGAAAGAAGCTGTTCCTAAATCTGGTCGTACGGGTGCGAATGCATCTGTAGCGTCTTCCAGATGGTAGGAGGGCGAACAGACTGTGGCTGGGGTGGGTAGGGTCTTTGATGATGGACCGTGCCCTCCGTCGGCAGCGTTTCTGATATATATGTTCTATGGTCGGTAGCCGGGTGCCGGTAATGCGTTGGGCAGTTTTGACTACCCGCTGCAGGGCTTTCCGGTCATGGGAGCTACAGCTGCCGTACCATACCGTGATACAGTTTGTCAGGATGCTCTCTATAGTGCAGCGGTAGAAGTTAGAGAGGATCGGGGGTGACAGATTACATCCCTTCAGCCTCCTCAAGAAATATAGGCGCTGCTGGGCCTTCTTCACCAGAGAGGAGGTGTTGAGGGACCAGGAGAGGTCTTCCGTGATGTGGACTCCGAGGAATATAAACCTGGCCACCCTTTCCACCTCCGCCCCATTGATGTGGATGGGGGTGTGACTTCCGCCTTTGGACTTCCTGAAGTCCACGATTATTTCCTTTGTTTTCTTGGTGTTAAGGGCCAGGTTGTTGTCGGCGCACCACTTCACGAGATGCTGGACCTCCTCCCTGTAGGCTAATATCCTGTGATATTAACCATTTAGTTATGTTCTACAAAAGCTGTAATCATGTGTGTCCATGTGACTCTATAATAGAACAGGAAAGGGAGGGACTGATCAAAGCTTTTCTTTAGTATTCATATTTCTACCTGATCTATCTGTCTCTCATCATCTTGGCTCTCCTTCAGGGTTGAATTGCAGTCACTGCTGTCTGTCATTGCACTATGCCCTCAGATGGCTGTGCTGGAGATGGTGTGATGAGAAACATGGTGGGACATTGGTGCCTGACACACTGAAATGGAGAGATACAGAATTTTTTTTTCCCTCCCATTTTTCTGAGATCTTCCCAGCAACTTCATAAGGAAACAAAATAGGAGCGAGAGCATGTCTCCTTTCAAGACACTGAAGCGAGCCTTGGACAGAAGCCTGTCAAGAGGCTGCTCATCTTTCTCGCAGGAGGTCAATAGGTTGGCTAAACTATTCAAAAATTGGAAAATGGAGAGAGTTCATACTTCCAAAAAATTCACTGCAGGGTGGTCTGGGCTACAGTCTGTATTCCATTATCTGCAAATTATATGGTGCACCTACACCATATGGACTGCAGTGGTTCAAGAAGGCGGCTCACCACCATCTTCTCGAGGGCATTTGGGGATCGGCACTAAATGCAGGCCTAGCCAGCGACGCCCACATCCCATCAATGAATTTAAAAAAAATTGGAGATACGCTCTTGTGATGTAGGACTGATCTATTTGCTTACTATTTTTGATGTGAAATATGGAAGTTGTTATTTTAAAACACTATTTTAAAAATACCAGTGCAGCTATTGAGTCATTTGCTGTTGTCAAATCTCATGTGATGTAATTTCCTTACACTTCCCTCCTTGTCCCTCAGTTCCTGTAAACTTTACTCCCCCCTAATTTTCTGACCACTAGCAAATGAGGCTGTACATCAATATATCTGTTGTATTTGCCAGACTATGGCATTGGTATCGAACTTGGGTTCTGCTGTATCGAAGTAAATTAGTAAGTTTTGTTTTCTGACAGCTGTTAAATATGTTAATTAGATAATTGGCGATGACAAGTTAGCAACCACACTGTGGTTCCTTCGTGGAGTTACAGTATTACTCCTGAAGTGATGTCAAGCAGTTTTGGGTGCACATTGGCATGGACTGTAGAGATACTGAAGCCAAAAGCTGTGAGATTATGTTTTGTAGTGTAAGAATATGGGCTTTTGAGGGTATTTTGAGGGATCAGGCATTGCGAGAGTTAAATGACCCTAAGCTTTTCTCTCAAAGCATAGTTCTGAAGAAACACACTGCCTTGGACTTGCTGCTGACTCAAGGTCCTAAGTTGCGTACAAGTGACCTTATTATCTCTTATCTCCTGATAGGCATCCCATCCACTATCTTAAACATTCACTCCCTCCACTACCGGCGTACCGTGGCTGCAGTGTGTACCATCTACAAGATGCACTGTAGCAACTCGCCAAGGCTTTTTCGGCAGCACCTCCCAAACCCGTGACCTCTTCCACCTAGAAGGACAAGGGCAGCAGGCGCATGGGAACACCACCACCTCCAAGTCACACGCCATCCTGACTTGGAAATATATTGCCGATCCTTCATTGTCGCTGGGTCAAAATACTGGAACCCCCTACCTAACAGCACTGTGGGAGTACCTTCACCACACGGACTGCAGCGGTTCAAGAAGGTGGCTCTCCACCACCTTCTCAAGGGCAATTAGGGATGGGCAATAAATGCTGGCCTTGCCAGTGATGCCCACATCCCTTAAACGAATTAAAAAAAAAAAGTCTGTGGGATTGTCCGAACTCTTGCCAGTCGTTGAAACATAGTCAACTAAAACCTTTTTACTAATTTTCAGTATTAAGCTTTGCTAGTCCATGGTTTAATATTAAAATTCCCAGTTTATAGTTTTTAATAAGCTAGTATAGGTTTATTAATTTAACTTATCTCTGTTAGAATTAGGGGCAAGCATGTTTTTAAAAAAAAAACAGAACCCGTTGTTATCAAGGTCCTGGGTTGTGTCATCACCATGGAAACAGAAACCAGGAACAGAAAAAGCTTATGCTAACACTGAAAAGCAGATAAGGGAGGCCCAAGGCCTCTGCCTGGACACAGAGCTTGCCGGGCCCATGATTGGGTACGATAGGATTGGATAGATCTTTCTGTAGTTCCGTTTTTTGGGGTATATCCTAGTGGGTTTGGGTCATTCTGGGCAGGTGCAGATGCGTATGTGAGTAGAAGGAATGAGGAATGGGCCACTTCTACTACCGAAAGAACAATAACCGGTAATATAATTCTCAATTGTACTTTGTAAACTGCTGCACAAATACTGAGTGTATTAAGTCACACTTGTGCTTAAATAAAATTATATCTGTTACCAATATGGAGTCAGCTTTGAACCTTTGAACAAACAGTCCAAAGGGACTTCCAATTTCTTCTTAGTGGCAAGCCAGCCAGGAGTTGATTAACGGTTATTGATATATTTTGGTCTAAGTGTCATCGTAGGACTATTTGTGGTTGGCCAGCCTAGCCAGTTAAGGAAGGAAAACCTTCAGGAAGTTAGCACCGTTGCCTCACAGCGCCAGAGACCCGGGTTCGAATCCGGCCTCGGGCGACTGTCTGTGTGGAGTTTGCACATTCTCCCCGAGTTTGCACATTCTCCCCGTGTTTGCGTGGGTTTTCTCCGGGTGCTCCGGTTTCCTCCCACAGTCCAAAGATGTGCGGGTTAGGTTGATTGGCTATGATAAATTGACCCTTAGTGTTAGGGGGATTAAATACGTGGGGTTACAGGGATAGGGTGGGATATGTGTTGGTGTAGGGGTTACGGGGATCGGGTGGGATATGTGTCGGTGCAGGCTCAATGGGCCGAAATGGCCTCTATCTGCACTGTGGGGTTTCTGTGATTGACTTTGACCTACCAGCAGTATTAATTGTGGCAGTTCATTAAGGATTGTGTTGAGAGGGCCCACATCAATGTTGAGAGGGCCCAAGATAAGAAATTTGAGTGTGTGTGTGTGTGTCATGATTACGATCTAACGTCAGCTATCTGGAGATTGAAACTGCAGGCGTGCTCATGCAGAATTCCGTTGTTGTTGAGCTCAGTGAAGCATGGAACTGGCAGCGTAACACGGGTTCGCTGGCTGTCCATCACGCTGTATAGCTACGAATCTGAGACGAGTATCTGTCGTATAGAGAGCAAACATTGGGGCTACATGATGAAACTCGGCCCCATCGAAGGGCAGCCCCGGTAATCTTCTCTGTCTTATTAAATGGATTTCAAGTGGAACCGATACATGAAGTGTCCAGCAGCACAGCTCTTATCCAAATGTCTCCCATTGTTTTGCTTCTACAATCTACTTCTCTTAATTCAAAGTCATTTTTTTGCTTCAAAAAATTGTATCTAGCAGTACAAATTAAACACTTTTAATAAAACAGCACAGGAGATTTTCTTTTTACATGAAAATGCATCGTGGAGAGAGAAACGGAGTTAACGTTTCGAGTCGATGACCCTTCGTCAGAATGAATGTCTGACGAAGGGTTATCGACCCGAGACGTTAACTCTGTTTCTCTCTCCACGGATGCTGCCTGACCTGCTGAGTGTTTCCAGCATTTTCTGTTGTTATTTCAGATGTCCAGCATCAGCAGCATTTTGCTATTGTTTTCTTTCTTCCAATACTGTTACTCAGTAGCCCAAACACTTTCTCCACATGAACCTCCCCTGTTTTTGTTGCTCAGGATGGAATATCCTCTGTATTGGGGGAGAGAAACATCAAGTGTGGGTGACTGCTTTGCTGAATATATCTCTTCTGTATATAATCATGATCATAACTTCCTCATGACTCGTCAGTTAAGTTTGAACTCTCCTTCTCACTCTGGGAATTTGTCTTTGATCCACACTGCTCGAATGAAAAGGGAGTTCTAATGAAGAGATGCAGTGTAACTGAACATTCTTTTTCAAATTTTTATTTTAATTCGTTTATGGGATGTGGGCGTCGCTGGCAAGGCCAGCATTTATTGCCCATCCCTAATTACCCTTGAGAAGGTGGTGGTGAGCCACCTTCCTGAACCGCTGCAGTCCGTGTGGTGAAGTTACTCCCACAGTGTTGTTAGGGAGGGAGTTCCAGGATTTTGACCCAACGACAATGAAGGATCGCTGATATATTTCCAAGTCAGGATGGTGTGTGACTTGGAGGGGAACTTGCAGGTGGTGGTGTTCCCATGCGCCTGCTGCCCTTGCCCTTCTAGGTGGAAGAGGTCGCGGGTTTGGGAGGTGCTGCCGAAGTAGCCTTGGCGAGTTGCTGCAGTGCATCTTGTAGATGGTACACACTGCAGCCACGGTACACTGGTGGTGGAGGGAGTGAATGTTTAAGGTGGTGGATGTGGTGCCAAGCAAGCTGGCTGCTTTGTCCTGGATGGTGTCGAGCTTCTTGAGTGTTGTTGGAGCTGCACTCATCCAGGCAAGTGGAGAGTATTCCATCACACTCCTTACTTGTGCTTTGTAGATGGTGGAAAGGCTTTGGGGAGTCAGGAGGTGAGACACTCGCCGCAGAATTCCCAGCCTCTGACCTGCTCTTGTTGTCACAGTATTTATGTGGCTGGTCCAGTTAAGTTTCTGGTCAATGGTGACCCCAGGATGTTGATGGTGGGGGATTTGGTTATGGTAATGCCATTGAATGTCAAGGGGAGGTGGTTAGACTCTTGCTTGTTGGAGATTGTCATTGCCTGGCACTTCTGTGGCGCGAATGTTACCTGCCACTTATCAGCCCAAGCCTGAATGTTGTCCAGGTCTTGTTGCATGCGGGCATGTACTGCTTCATTATCTGTGGAGCTGCGAATGGCGCTGAACACTGTGCAGTCATTAGCGAACACCCCCATTTCTGACTTTATGTTGGAGGGAAGGTCATTGATGAAGCAGCTGAAGATGGTTGGGCCCAGGACACTGCCCTGAGGAACTCCTGCAGCGATGTCCTGGGGCTGTGATGATTGACCTTCAACCACCACAACTATCTTACTTTGTTGTAAGCTTTTTATTTCGACTGGCATTAAATTGACAACAAGACCAATTCTTGTGAAACAATTTGGAATAAGTTTATTAAACACACACACATGCACATAGCCTATCGGACAAAACAATCAGTCTATTGGTATTCTGTGGACTCTACTTGATTACAACAGGTAAGGTAATGGGTTACAGATTTAAACAGACTTATACTTCCCTCTGAGTCAAGCAATGCATGCGACATAACGACAGAAAACGCTGGAAAAACTCAGCAGGCCAGGCAGCATCCGTGGAGAGAGAAACCGAGTTAACGTTTCAGGTCGAAGCCCTTTCGTCAGAACTTGCTTCTTGGTCTGGTCTGTAGAGGGGGGCTTCCTGCTTTTCCGCTTGGTCATGGAGAGAGAGAGAGCTTTTGGTTTGCTTCTTTTATATCTTTTAAAGTCCATTGTCTCTAGTATAAATTGCTAAGACCCCAGGATTGGCAATTCTTAATTGGCTTTCCTTACCCATGTGTCTGTCTGCAGCAGCTGGTGCCATTTCTTGATTAAGTTAATCGTTTTGTTAACACCTTTTAATGGCTCTGAGTTTCGATGGGTTTGTTTACCCTTAAAATCACGCTGTCTCAGGGGGTTTATCTTGTTATGCAGGTTTCTTTTGTTAAGTTTCACACCGTTGCCTTGAGCCCTGCCCACCCAGGGGAGAGCCATACACATCTTGTATTAATAGTCTCGAGTCCATCACACATCATAATTTTGACAAAACATACATTTTTATTCGTCCTTTGTGCTAGGTATGACTCCAGCCAGTGGAGTGTTCTCTTCCCCCCCCCCACCCCTCGATTTCCATTGACTTCAGTTTTACTAGGGCTCCTTGATGCCACACTCGGTCAAATGCTGCCTTGATGTCAAGGGTAGTCACTCTCACCTCACCTCTGGAATTCAGCTCCTTTGTCCATGTTTGGACCAAGGCTGTAATGAGGTCGGGAGCCGAGTGGTCTTGGCGGAACCCAAACTGGGCATCAGTGAGCAGGTTATTGGTGAGTAAGTGCCGCTTGATAGCACTGTTGATGACACTTTCCATCACTTTGCTGATGATTGAGAGTAGACTGATGGCGGTAATTGGCCGGGTTGGATTTGTCCTGCTTTTTGTGGACAGGACATAGCTGGGCAGTTTTCTACTTTGTCGGATAGATGCCAGTGTTGTAGCTGTACTGGAACAGCTTGGCTAGAGGCATGTCTAGTTCTGGAGCACAAGTCTTCAGCACGATAGCTGGGATGTTGTCGGCCCATAACATTTGCTGTATCCAGTGCGCTCAGCTGTTTCTTGATATCACGTGGAGTGAATCGAATTGGCTGAAGACTGGCTTCTGTGATGGTGGGGACCTCGGGAGGAGGCCGATATGGATCATCCACTCGGCACTTCTGGCTGAAGATGGTTGCAAACGCTTCAGCCTTGTCTTTTGCACTCACGTGCTGGGCTCCACCATCATTGAGGATGGGGATATTCATGGAACCTCTTTCTCCCATTAGTTGTTTAATGGTCCACCACCATTCACGACTGGATGTGGCAGGACTGCAGAGCTTTGATCTGATCCGTTGATTGTGGGATTGCTTAGTCCTGTCTATAGCATGCTGCTTCTGCTTTTTAGCATGCATGTTGTCCTGTGTTGCAGTTTCCCCAGGTTGGCACCTCATTTTTAGGTACGACTGGTGCTGCTCCTACACTCCTTATTGAACCAGGGTTGGTCCCCTGGCTTGATGGTAATGGTAGAGTGAGGGATATGCCAGGCCATGAGGTTACAGATTGTGGTGGAATGCAATTCTGCTGCTACTGATGGCCCACAGCGCCTCATGGATGCCCAGTTTTGAGCTGCTAGATCTTTTCTGAATCTATCCCATTTAGCACGGTGGTAGTGTCACACAACACGATGGAGGGTGTCCTCAGTGTGAAGACGGGACTTCGTCTCCACAATGACTGTGCGGTGGTCATTGCTACCAATACTGTCATGGACAGATGCATCTTTGACAGGCAGATTGGTGAGGACGAGGTCCAGTAGGTTTTTCCCCTCGTGTTGGTTCTCTCACCACCTGTGGCTGGCCCAGACTGGCAGTTATGCCCTTCAGGACTCCGCCAGCTCGGTCAGTAGTGGTGCTACCAAGTCACTTTTGGTGATGGACATTGAAGTCCCCCACCAAGAGCACATTCTGTGCCCTTGCTGTTCTCAGTGCTTCTTCCAAGTGGTGTTCAACATGGAGGAGTACTGATTCATCAGCTGAGGGAAGGCGGTAGGAGGTTTCCTTGCCCATGCTTGACCTGAAGCCATGAGACTTCATGGGGTCCAGAGTCAAATGTTGTGAACTCCCAGGGCCACTCCTTCCTGACTATATACCACTGTGCCGCCACCCCTGGTGGGTCTGTCCTGCTGGTGGGACAGGACATACCCAGGGACGGTGATGGAGGAGTTTGGGACACTGGCTGAAAGGTATGATTCTGTGAGTATGACTATGTCAGGCTGTTGCTTGACTAGTCTGTGGGACAGCTCTCCCAATTTTGGCACAAGTCCCCAGATGTTGGTGAGGAGGACTTTGCAGGGTCGACTGGGCTGGGTGTGCCGTTGCCGTGTCCGTAGCCGGTGCTAAGGTCGATGCCGGGTGGCCCGTTTCATTCTTATTATTATGTTTCGTAGTGGTTTGTTACAACTGAGGGGCTTGCTGGGCCATTTCAGAGGGCTGTTAAGAGTTAACCACATTGGTGTGGGTCTGGAGTCACATATAGGCCAGACCAGGTAAGGACGGTAGATTTCCTTCCCTATTTAGTGAACAAGATGGGTTTTTACAACAGTATTACTGATACTAGCTTTTTTTAAATTCCAGATTTATTTTAATTAATTTAATTTAAATTCCCCAGCTGCCGTGGTGGGATTTGAACTCACGTCTCTGGATCATTAGTCCAGGCCTCTGGATTACTAACCCGGTGACATTACCACTACGCTACCATTCCCATCAAATGCTGACTAATTTTCTGTACTTTCCAGTATTTCTCTTTGCAGTTATTAATTTTGCCTATTTTTGTAATTACAGTGATAAAGTTCCTGATCAGGAATGGAGAAACCACCCTTTAAGCAGGTTCAGACGTGTGGGCCATGGGATCTAAAGGAGCGTCTTGGAACAGGAGGCTTTGGACATGTCTATATGTATGAACATAAGGTAAATGTTATACACCCCTGATAAATCTGGCTTTTGTGGCATCTTCTACAAAGTTTTTTAGATTAACCAAAAAAAGAACTTGATGACAAGATTTATTTTTGGGGGAGCATGTGATCTACAAATCTAATGTTCTCCCTGTCCCTTCCATGTCTTCAACTGGTGAATTCAAGATTTCTCCTTCGCCATTATTGTTATGGCTTGTAATTCACTACACGAGTTTGTCATGAGACAAGTTGAATATTCTCTGATTTTCATTCCCATTTGGTTGGAATGCTTAGCTTCCCTGAAATAAACAAATCAACAGAAATTGCATCTCCTTCCAGTTAGTAATTTGTGTGACAGGAAACCTTGGTATTTGGGTCTATATCACTGTGGTAATGCAACTGCTATGAATCTCCGAGTCATGCACTGCAGCTAAGTGGGCGGTTAGCTTGCTTCCAGCTGTCGCCATGCCAAAGAGTGACCTGGGAATAAGTTTATTTCTATGGGGAACAGCGAAGTGTCTGAGGTCAGGAACTCATTGAGAGTTGGGGAAGCAAACTTGGTTCTCATTGCTTCATTATGCTGAGCTTAATGCTATAACGTGCTAAGCCGCCAAACTGTCTGACTTGCATTATTTTATATGTATATAAGCATGTATGTGCTCTGTGGTAACTGTTTTGGAAACTTAGGTTTGATCAGAATAGCCTCAAGGAGCATTATAGAGATCCAATCAACACCAATGGCTTGGTAGTTTCTTCTCTCTGTCAGTTTAAATGTTAAATTATGTTTCTGCCTAGGTAATTTGGTTGGATAGAAAAAAGAGGCTTGATTTATATCTCTCCAATTTTATTCTCATCATGCAACAATTCTGGAATATAATGTGCAGTTTTATAGTGCCTTTAACGTAGAACATGTCCCAAAGTGGGGGTGAGGGGAGAAAAGGAAGAAAGCAAGCAGATAAGAGGAACGGAGAAAGGGACATTGAGCCATAGGTGTTAGTCGAGGTGACTGAAAGTTTGGTCAAATGGATGGGCTTTGATAAGGTTTTTAAAGAAATAAGAGAGGCAGAGGGATTTAGTTAGGTTGTTCGAAAGAGTAGGGCCGAGATGGCTAAAGGTTCGGTTACAAATGGTTGGATAAAGTCGCGTGTGGCGGGGATGCATAAAAGACCAGAGACATAAAATTGAATGGTGTGGGTGGGCTGAAGAAGGTTTTAGAGATGAGCTGGGGCAAGGCCATGGAGTGATTTAAAGTCTAAGACAAGGATATCAATTTTAATACTTTGGGGAGAGGATCAGTGAGGACAGGAGTGATGGATGAGTAGGACTTAATGCGGGAAAAGATATAGATAGCTGATTTTTGAACAAGTTGGAGTTGAGAGAGGACAGCAAAGAGAATGGGGGAGAAATTAAGTCCACAAGTGAGAAAGGTGTGGTTAAGGGTTGCAATGGCAGTGGGATCAGGTAATATGATGGCGATGAAAGTGAGCAGTCTTGGTGATGGATATGATGTGAGGTTTGATGTGAAGTTTGAAGCTCGGGTTCCTCAACTGGTTGCATTCTGAAGGAAATTCTAAATTCTAACTCCCCTGCTCCCCCACGTACAGACCAGCTAGATGCTCTTCCTAAGACATGTAAACACATTCTTTTTATGTTCATTTCAAAATTTCCCTTCACATGAAAAATATTTTAAATATCCTTTTGATTCATTTTAAAGTTTTTGACCAAGATTGTTTTCAGTTAAGATGATCACTTCTCGGTAGCTCAGTAAGTTGAGCCCACTGAGTAATTCAGCCATGCAGACGAGGGGGATTCCCGGTTTGATTTCCTCCCAGTCTATGCTGGATTAATTAATCTGTCAGAATGGCGATAAGGATGTTCCAGTTGGTCTCCGTGTCCTTCGGCTGGATAGGAAAAAATCAGTCAGGGTTCCTACTCCCAATCATGATTCCACAATCCACTATTGTAAGTGTTCTTATTTGGATGTCAGATGAAGAGAAGATTGTGCTTGGCTGCGATGCCTAATATCTTGCTAACATGCAGCACACATGGAACCATACCTGAGTAAGGAGCCCCTGCTTTAGCTTCTCTGCTGTTGAAACCCTCATTCATACCTTGCTCACTACCAGAATCGACTACTGCAATCCTCTCCTGGCCAGCCTCCCAACCTCCAACTGCCATAAACTTCAGCTCATTATAAAACTCTGCTGCCTGTATCCTAACCCGCACCAAGGCCCCTCATCCATCGCCTATGTGCTTGCTGACCTAAATTGGCTGCCAGTCCCCTAACGCCTCCGATTTAAAAATTTTCATCTTCCTATTCAAAGCCCTTTATGGCCTCGGCCCTCCCGATCTCTGTAACCTTCTCCAGCCCTTCAACCTTCCAAGATCACTGCATTGCTCCAACTCTGGCCTTTTGCGCATCCTCCCCACTCCCTTTGCCCCGCCATTGGCGATCATGCCTTCAGCCGTCCAGGCCCTAAGCTCTGGAATTCCTCCATTAACCTCTCTGCTTTTCGATTTTCCTTTGCTCCTTTAAGACCCTCAAAATCTACCTCTTTCACCAAGCTTTTAGTCACCCCTCCTAATATCTCCTCCTTCAGCTTGGTGTCAGTTTTTGTTTACTTATGCTTCTGTAAAGTGCCTTAGAACATTTTCCCACCTAAAAGGTGCTATATAAGTACAAGTTGTTGTCGCCTTTGATTTTGTCTTGCGCATCCAAGATTTTAATCACTCCACCATTGGCGGCCGTGCCTTCAGCTGCCTCTGCCCTAAGCTCTGGGCTTCCCTCCCTAAACCGCTCTACCTCTCCTCCTTTTAAGACACTCCTTCAAACCTACCTCTTTGACCAAGCTTTTGGCCACCTACTCTCTCGTGTGGCTCAGTGTCAAATTTTGGCTCCTGTGAGGTGCCTTAGGACATTTACTATGTTGAAGGCGCTATATAAATGCAAGTTGTTGTTGTATGATTCAGAGATGAGATTCTGATTTCACTTCATGTACACATTTTTTTATATAGGTGTTGTCATAAAGGTGTGCATCCATGGACATCTGTAAGATGGTCAGATAACTTAAGTTTGACCCTGGTGATTGTTGGGAGCAAACAAAAAGATTTGGAAAAAATGTCGTGGGATGCCAACAGGAAGGCCACAGATTTCCTAAAGCCTGATGTTTGTTCCAGCAACCCTGGTTCATCAGGTGATGGTTAACTGCATTTGAACTTCTGTATACAAGAGATAGAGTTCCTCTTTGGAAACCATCTCGAAATATTCTGCATGCAACAAAAATGGGGGTAAAGCTTCAGTGTTAGCATTTGTGTGAACTTTTTGGGATCCGAGTAGCTTCAACAACTCTTTTTATTTGTTTATGGGATCAGGGCATAGCTAGCAATGCCAGCATTTAGTACCCATCCCTTGTTGCCCTTGAGAAGGTGGTGGAGAGCCACCTTCTTGAATCGCTGCAGTCCGTGTGGTGAAGGTGCTCCCACAGTGCTGTTAGGTAGGGAGTTCCAGGATTTTGACCCAGCGACAATGAAGGATCGACGATATACTTCTAAGTCAGGATGTTGTGTGACTTGGAGGTGGTGGTGTTCCCATGCGCTTGCTGCCCTTGTCCTTCTAGGTGGAAGAGGTCGCGGGTTTGGGAGGTGCTGCCGAAGAAGCCTTAGCAAGTTGCTGGAGTGCATCTTGTAGATGGTACACACTGCAGCCACGGTACGCCGGTGGTGGAGGGAGTGAATGTTTAAGGTGGTGGATGGGGTGCCAATCAAGCGGGCTGCTTTTTCCTGGATGGTGTCGAGCTTCTTGAGTGTTGTTGGAGCTGCACTCATCCAGGCAAGTGGAGAGTATTCCATCACACTCCTTACTTGTGCCTTGTAGATGGTGGAAAGGCTTTGGGGAGTGAGGAGGTGAGCCACTCACCACAGAATATCTAGCCTCTGACCTGCTCTTGTTGCCACAGTATTTATGTGGCTGGTCCAGTTAAGTTTCTGGTTAATGGTGACCCCCCCCAGGATGTTGATAGTGGGGGATTCAGCAATGGTAATGCCAGTGGAGGATTCAGCAATGGTAATGCCATTGAATGTCAAGGGGAGGTGGTTAGACTCTCGCTTGTTGGAGATTGTCATTGCCTGGCACTTGTGTGGCGCGAATGTTACCTGCCATTTATCAGCCCAAGCCTGAACGTCGTCCAGGTCTTGTTGCATGCGGGCATGGACTGCTTCATTATCTGTGGAGTTGCGAATGGCGCTGAACACTGTGCAGTCATCAGTGAACATCCCCATTTCTGACCTTATGTTGGAGGAAAGGTCATTGATGAAGCAGCTGAAGATGGTTGGGCCTAGGACACTGCCCTGGGGAACTCCTGCAGCGATGTCCTGGGGCTGTGATGATTGACCATCAACCACCACAACCATCTTCCTTTGTGCTAGGTATGACTCCAGCCAGTGAAGCGTTTTCCCCCTGATTCCCATTGACTTCAGTTTTACTAGGGCTCCTCAATGCCAGACTCGGTCAAATGCTGCCTTGATGTCCAGGGCAGCCACTCTCACCTCACCTCTGAAATTCAGCTACTTTGTCCATGTTTGGACCAAGGTGTAATGAGGTCGGGAGCCGAGTGGTCTTGGCGGAACCCAAACTGGGCATCAGTGAGCAGGTTATTGGTGAGTAAGTGCTGCTTGATAGCACTGTCGATGACACCTTCCATCACTTTGCTGATGATTGAGAGTAGACTGATGGGGTGATAATTGGCCGGGTTGGATTTATCCTGCTTTTTGTGGACAGTACATAGCTGGGCAGTTTTCCACATTGTCGGATAGATGCCAGTGTTGTAGCTGTACTGGAACAGCTTGGCCAGAGGCGCGGCTAGTTCTGGAGCACAAGTCTTCAGCACAATAGCCGGGATGTTGGCGGCCCATAGCTTTTGCTGTATAAAGTGCGCTCGGCTGTTTCTTGATATCACGTGGAGTGAATCGAATTGGCTGAAGACTGGCTTCTGTGATGGTGGGGACCTCAGGAGTAGGCCGATATAGATCATCCACTCGGCACTTCTGGCTGAAGTTGGTTGCAAACGCTTCAGCCTTGTCTTTTGCACTCACGTGCTGGGCTCCACCATCATTGAGGATGGGGATATTCATGGAGCCTCCTCCTCCCGTTAGTTGTTTAATGGTCCACCACCATTCACAACTGGATGTGGCAGGACTGCAGAGCTTTGATCTGATCCGTTGATTGTGGGATCGCTTAGCTCTGTCTATAGCATGCTGCTTCCGCTTTTTAGCATGCATGTAGTCCTGTGTTGCAGCTTCCCCAGGTTGGCACCTCATTTTTAGGTACGCCTGGTGCTGCTCCTGGCATGCTCTTCTACACTCGTTGTTGAACCAGGGTTGGTCCTCTGGCTTGGTGGTAATGGTAGAGTGAGGGATATGCCAGGCCATCAGGTTACAGATTGTGGTGGAATGCAATTCTACTGCTGCTGATGGCACACACCGCCTCATGGATGCCCAGTTTTGAGCTGCTAGATCTGTTTTGAATCTATCCCATTTAGCACGGTGGTAGTGTCACACAACACGATGGAGGGTGTCTTCAGTGTGAAGACGGGACTTCATCTCCACAATGACTGTGCGGTGGTCACTGCTGCCAGTGATGTCATGGACAGATGCATCTGCGACAGGTAGATTGGTGAGGATGAGGTCAAGTAGGTTTTTCACTCGTGTTGGTTCACTCACCACCTGTCGCAGGCCCAGACTGGCAGTTATGTCCTTCAGGACTCGGCCAGCTCGGTCAGTAGTGGTGCTACCAAGTCACTGTTGGTGATGGGCATTGAAGTCCCCCACCCAGAGTACATTTTGTGCCCTTGCTACGCTCTGTGCTTCTTCCAAGTGGTGTTCAACATGGAGGACTACTGATTCAACAGCTGAGGGAGGGCGGTAGGTGGTAATCAGCAGGAGGTTTCCTTGCCTATGCTTGACCTGAAGCCATGAGACTTCATGGGGTCCAGAGTCAATGTTGAGGACTCCCAGGGCCACTCCTTCACGACTGCATACCCCTGTGCCATCACCCCTGGTGGGTCTGTCCCGACGGTGGGACAGGACATACCCAGGGATGGTGATGGAGGAGTTCGGGACATTGGCTGAAAGGTATGATTCTGTGAGTATGACTATGTCAGGCTGTTGCTTGACAGTCTGTGGGACAGCGCTCCCAATTTTGGCACAAGTCCCCAGATGTTGGTGAGGAGGACTTTGCAGGGTTGACTGGGCTGGGTGTGCAGTTGCCGAGGTCGATGTCTGGTGGTCCGTCTGGTTTCATTCTTCTTATTTTGTTTCATAGCGGTTAGTTACAACTGGGTGACTTGCTCAGCCATTTCAGAGGGCAGGTAAGAGTCAACCACATTGCTGTGGGTCTGGAGTCACATATAGGCCAGACCAGGTAAGGACGGCAGATTTCCTTCCCTGAAGGACATGTGTGTATTGATATAAGCATCGAGGTGCAAGTGCTAACAACTCTGCTCCAACTGTAACCTTCTGAAGGACTGTCTGACTACATTGCTCTAAAGTAAGAGATGTAGGGGGAAAAAGTTGGGTGGTGCCCATTTTGGGGTGCTAACGTCGTTGGGGCACTAATTTTAACACCCCGAAAAAGTTAGCGCCCCCCTCAGCCGTAAATTCAGTAGTATTGCCCCAAGCAGGAGGTGGGGCACTACTGGAAAGCGCTCCACCTCCTGCTGGGGCGCTGCTACTGAATTTCACGGCACTATGTGCCGCCGCGTCATTGCAGGCCTCCTCTCCTGGTTAAAGTGGAGCGGCCGAGCGTTGCGTGCACCGGGGCCCTGCCAGACCACCGGGGCCCTGCCAGACCACCAGGGAGCGGGGTGCCATGAAAACAGCCCGGCACTGATCGCGGCCGGCACCCCACACACAAAAGTGAAAGGGGGCAGGTGCTGGCAGCCAGCCAAAATAAAAGTGGCTGCCTGACGCTTGCCCAATATCTTGCGCCACCGCCGCTTCCAAACCACCCCCGATCCTGTCGCACATATCGTGCGGCGATAGGTCGGGGGCACAAGGGAAGTTTGCGGGTGGGGCGCGGCGCACGGCGATGATGTCATCACCAGCGGCGCGGGGCGCTACCGCCAACCTCCCGCTAACTTTCGCGGGAGGCATTAGCAGCGCCACGCCCGGGCGCCAGAGGATTTGAGAGGCGCAAACCAACCCAATTTTTCCCCCATGGTCCCTGGAATGAAATAGCTCATCCTTAAAAAGTCCATTGGGCTGCAGGCTTCAGACTGAATAATGAAATTGCTGATGGTGACAAGTAAGCCAAGTTCTATAGATTACATTTTTGATCATCCTCATTTAAAAGAAAGAAAAATCTTGCATCTGTATGGCGCCTTTGACGACCTTGGCACCTCCAAATCACTTCATAGCTGATGACCCACTTCTGAAGTGTAGCCACTGTTGCTTCTTTGTCCCAGTGTAGCTCAGGTGTAGTATCTTAATGGATAAAATTAAAATTATCAATATTCATCAAAGACTACATCATAAATTAGTGAGTTACTTCTTGGCTGTGCTTCCTTTTAAGTAATAAACCTTCTACAGGAAACTCTCGATTTACCGGCACCTAAATAACCGGAAATCTCTGTTAACCGGCAAAATTCAGGAGTAGGTTCAGGTAAGTTTGACTTCATATTAGTGGCCGTTCCTGGATCTGTGGCCGTGTAACCGGGGTTCCTGCACCTGTTGCCATGCAACGGGGACGCCTGGATCTGTGGCCGTGTACGGGGCTCTCGGACCTTTCACTATACCTCTCTGTAATCCGGACTTTGATAAACCGGCACCACGCTGGTCCCATCGGTGCTGGATTAAAAAAAAAAGTTTCCTATATTTTTATTTAAGTGCCTATTTCCATTTGTACTACAGGTTGAGCGTCCTGAATCCGGCAACCTCGGGACCAAGGCCGAGCCGGTTTTCGTGTTTTTCTGGGCTTCGGAACTTGTTTCTGATGTCCGGAAATATCGCAACCTGGGCTCGGGCGTTTCCGGACTTCGGACATCAGAAACACGTTCCGAGTCAGGAAATGCCTGGGCCGCTCCGCGTAGCGCTGACGCGTTTCTTTGCCCCTCCCCTTCTGTTAAAGGGGAGGGATGCTGCGAGCTCTGTAGAACATCTGATGGCCCACACTAGGCCACCAGGGCGGTGTGGTGCCGTGGCCGCAGCCTGGCGGAAACACTTAGTGGAGCTGTGCAGATTAAGGAGGATAAAACACAACACTAATGTTTTATTGCATCACTTGCATTTTTCATAGGATTTTTCATAAAAAGACAACAAAAGTTAATGGCTTTTTGAAGTACAGGCTGAGCGCCCAACATCCAGAGTTCCGGATTCCGGAACATTTTACAGATTCCGGACGACCCTGCCACCGATCATCCCAGAGTCCGGATTCCGGAACTCCGGATTTTGGATGCTCAACTTGTATAAAGATTGTCAATCAGGTTACATCGGATATACGGCACAGAAACAGGCCAACCAGTCCATGCTGGTGTTTATGCTCCACTCGAGCCTCCTCCCGTCTTTCCTCATCTAAATCTATCAGCATAACCCTCTATTCCCTTCTCCCTCATATGTTTATCTAGCCTCCCCATAAATGCATCGATACTATTTGCCTCAACTACTCCCTGTGGTAGCGAGTTCCACATTCTCGCCACCCTCTGGGTAAAGAAGTTTTTTCTTAATTCCCTATTTAATTTCTTGGTGACTATTTTATATTGATGGCCTCTAGTTATGCCCTTCACCACAAGTGGAAACACTCTCTGTGTGCCTACTCTATGAAAACCTTTCATAATTTTAAAGACCTCTATTAGGTCACCACTCAGCCTTTTTTCAAGAGAAAGAGACCCAACCTGTTCATCATTTACTGATAGGTGTACCCTCGCATTTCTGGTATCATCCTTGAAAATCTTCTCTGCACCCTCTCCAGTGCCTCTATATCCTTTTTATAACATGGTGACCAGGATTGTACGCAGTACTCTAAGTGTGGTCTAACCAAAGTTCGATACAGGTTTAGCATAACTTCACTACTTTTCAATTCTATCCCTCTAGAAATAAACCCTAGTGCCTGGTTTGCTTTTTTTATGGACTTGTTAACTTGTGGCGCTACTTTTAGTGATTTGTGTATTTGTACTCCGAGATCCCCTTGTTCCACTACCCCACCTAGACTCGAACCCTCCAAGTAATAAGTGACCTCCCTATTCTTCCTACCAAAAATGTAATACCTCACATTTATCTGTGTTGAATTTAATTTGCCTATTATATGCCCATTGTTCAAGTTTATTAATGTCTTCCTGTAATTTGTTGCAGTCCTCCTCAGTATTAACTATCCCCGCCAATTTGGTGTCATCCGCAAATTGTGTTTTTGATTCCAAAGTCTAAATCATTAATATAAATTGTGAACAGCAGTAGTCCCAGCACTGATCCATGTGGAACACCACTACGTACCTTCTGCCACTGTGAATAGCTACCCTTTACTCCCACTCTCTGCATTCTGTCTTGAAGCTAGCTAGCTATCCATTCTGCTACTTGTCCTCTGACTCCGCATTCTCTGACCTTATTCATTAGTCTATTATGGGGTACCTTATCGAAGGCCTTTTGAAAATCTAGATAAATTACATCTACTGCATTCCCCTTGTCTATTCTCTCTGTTACCTCTTCAAAAAATTCAATGAGGTTGGTCAAGCAAGACTTTCCCTTTTGAAATCCATGCTGACTATTCATTATTATATTTTTGGCTTCTAGATGTTCTTCTATTTTCTCCTTTAGTAGGGATTCCATTATTTTTTCTACCACTAATATTAAGCTGATTGGTCTGTAGTTCCCTGGACATGTTCTATCTCCCTTGTTAAATATAGGTGTTTATCAAATTTCAGCAGGAATAGTTTACAAACCAAGGGTTCAGATGAAAAATGAACCAAAGACTAACTGAATGAAGAAAATAAGACTACATATATTGTTACAATATTTTAGTAAATTTTATTAACTGTTTATCTTTTTCCCTTTTATGCAAAGAAATCTCTTTTTACTTCCCAAATAAACCTACAAATTCAAACTTCTGTTCCAGAACACTGGAGAAAGGATTGCAGTTAAAGCCTGTCGGTTGGAGTTGAGCACAAGAAACAAAGAGAGATGGTGCCATGAGATTCAGATTATGAAAAAGTGAGTGCACTTTGAGATCTACAGAGATTTCATTAGCTACGCATTCAGATCTTACCAGAAAGATTTAAGATATTTTTGGTCACCATGGATAAGAATAATTTTGATTTATAGCTGTTTGTATATGGTAGAAAAATGTATCGCACATAAGCCATTGGTGAAGCATTTTGGGAAAGACTAATATAGGATTTGTGATTGAACATGTAGCTATCATCAAATTGGATAGGGGGGGATTCCACATGTTAAGTACTGTGTCCAGTTATGGTCACCAAGACACAAGGGAGACTTTGAAGCCTGGAGCTAGCTACTCCCTCGTGTATGAGGAAACCCAAGGGAAGCTTGGACTTTGTAACCTTGAAAGGAGGTGATTGAGACATGGGGCCCGATTTTTGGCTTGTGTGGGATGGGCACTAAATGCAGGCCTAGCCAGTGACGCCCACATCCCATCAATGAATAAAAAAAATGGTCGGGTTTCCCCGAATGTGGGGTTTCTGACACACACAAAAATGTCAGCCAGCTGCATGCAATTTTCCCTTAAGTGGCCAATTAATTCCCAGCATGTGGGCAGCCTTGCTAATTGTCCATTTCCAGTCAGAAAGCCCCACAATATGATGTCATCATTCATGGTGCTTTTAAAGTGTCCAGAAAGCTTCTCAACCACTCCTGCAGAATGGCAGAGGAGCCTGCACCAGCTGCTGCCAGCGGCCGAGGCGAAGCAGCCACCAAATTCGACCAAACGTCACTGGAGACACTGATCGATGGGGTGAGAGCCCACAGGGAGGTCCTGTACCCTCGCTCAGGGAGGAAGAGGCCTCCCACAGAGACCAAGGATGCCTGGATGGAGGTGGTTGCAGAGGTCAACTCTCTGGGAGTCACCCGTTGCACCTGGCTGCAGTGCAGGAAGCGCTTCCACGACCTTCACCGCACAGGGAAAGTAAGTACGAAGTTTCCATCACCCTCAACCTGATCCCCATTGCCTTTCCCCAACAGCACTCAGCTTCAGCACTCTCTTCCTCCACATCCCACTTCACAGTCACATCCATGCACCCTTACCCATTCCCTCTCTCTCTCTATGCTCACATTCACATAACTGTTCCACCATGCAGCCCTCACACTGTCTCTCACTCTGATGCTTGGAACACAACTGACAACACACAGGGAGGGCCCTTGGTCTTGCAGCCTCACAACATCTTTGTCTCCTTCTAAGCATCTATGCTATGCAATCTCTACACTCACTCCTGCACTCTCACTCAAACTCCACTTGTCTCACTCATTGCAGGAAAAGAGAGCTCACAATAGACGAGAGTGTGCGAGGACTGGAGGAGGATCACCCTCATTCGCCCACCTGAGCCCCTGGGAGGAAGCGGCGCTCGAGATTGCTGGGGCTGACGTGCCTGTGGATGCTGGGGAAGGAGAGACCGGAGCAAGCCCGCAAGCTGGTGACAGAATAGTTCCCCATCTTTCTCATTGACATAGCATGAGTTGCTGAAATGATTCTGAAGCCACATCATTTGGACTTATGAGCATATGCCAAATCCAATGTGCAAGTAGCCTTGCCATCACATCTCTAACTCTTTCCTTTACTCCCCCACAGGACCATCCGGAGCCCCCATCGCCAGTACCGAGGAGGAAGAGGCTTTGCAGACAGACTCCTCAGAGGAAGCTCCAACCTCTGAGGGCGCAGCGTCAGCAGAAGTAAGCGCACCCAGCACCAGCGCAGACACTCACACCTCGGTGGGACATTCGGGACATAGAGTAGAGTTGTCACCTGGTGTATCACAGCTCACAAGTGAGCATCAGCAGATTGTGGAGACAGGGACAGCAGTGGAGAGTCCTCGTCGGAGGGCGCGGGGCTCTGCCAGCTCAGCTCAGCTGCATGTCGACCCTATGCCTCTGGGTCCATCCGCAAGACAGGAGGTGATGGATCTCCATGCACAGATGCAGGAGTCTCTGGCAGGTTTTGTCTCCAGGGTCACTGCGAGTGTGGAGCGAATGGAGGAGTCCATGGCGAGCATGAGCAGAGCCTTACTGGAGTCAGTGGCGCATCAAAGCATCACCACGGAAAGGATGGCTACCTCCATGGCAATGCTGGCTGCAGCCGAGGAGAGGAGGGCTGTGGCCAAGGAGAGGAGGGCTACGGCCATGGAGGAGCTTAGTCGCCAGGGTATGGAAAACATGGTGAGTGCTCAGAATAGAATGACATCTCTTGAGGAGCGATGGGCATCTATGGAGTACCGAAACCAGACCTTCGTGGAAGTCCCTCTGAGCAGGACTTCCAGTACAGATACGGGTCCCCATGGCCCCCCTGATGTGCAGCAAGGTGCTCTCCAGCCATTTGCAGGCGCTGAGGGGGAGCTGACCCATGAGAGGGAGGTTGTTGGCACACCTCAAGGAAGTGGGGGCTCCTCTCCAGGCGCTCACACTTCCATGCCACTTCAGAGCCCTCGGTCAGACCCCCGCCGGAGTCCACACCCCAGTGAGATAGGAGTCTCAAGCCCTGCACAGCCGCAGGAGCAGCAGACTGCTGGCGAGCCCTCACAGGCTTGCCACCCCAGAGGACGCCCGCCAAAGGTGTCGAGACAGGCGCAGCAGGAAAGTGAGCAAGGGGCCTCCACATCTGCTGAAGCCACAGGGGTATCACTACGTAGGAGCACGCATAAGAGAAAAATAAAGCACCACTAATCACAAGGGTAGTCACTTGGGTGAAAAGTCTTGTAAATAGTTTTAATGCCATCAGTTTCCTTTACATAAAAAATCTGGTGGCAACTGCTGCAGTTATGGTGTCTGTCATTTGGCGAATGGGGATATCACATAGAGGCCTTAGGATAACTTGCAGATGTCAACAAGCTGGTCAAATAGGTAGGAATGTGCAGGCATGGGCCACTGTCCATGGTCAGTTAAGAAGCAGTGAGGCTGCAGTGTTTGATGTACCAGGCTATGCAAATCTGCCCAGGATGAGTGCGTTCCTTGCATTCCGCCCAGCAATGTTCTCATGCGCTGGTCCCTTCTGGCCTGTGCTGCCCCAGGTGGCTGAGCCGCAGCCTGTCGCTCCTGCTGGTGCTGCTGTTGCTGGAGTTGCTCCAGCCTCCTCTGCTGTTGGAGATCCTCTAATGCCAGGAAGGGAAGGTACCAAAGGCCTCCCATGCTTCTGGCAGATGCCTCCGTTGAGGAGGCGCTGAGTTAGGGTGGTGAGAGGGGCTTCCCACGAGCTCACACTGGAGAAGTGTGTGAGGCTCCAACTTTCTACAGCTGTGCCTAAGCTTTCAACAAGTTCCCCTAAGCCTTCATCAACAAGGTCCTGCAGCCTGCAAATGCTGCCTGTTTAAATCTCTTCAGTCCTCATTGACCTGCAGCTGCAAGCAAGCAAGCCAACTGTTTTCATGCCAGGTCTCATCAGCGGGGTTCCCCGCAGGCGTGTTTCACGTGGGGAAAGCCCCAAAATCGCAACGGCCCCTCAAAATCTACTTAAACAAGGTAATAATTGGTGATTAGTGCTCCGACGGCCAGTCCCGCCAGCGGCGGGCGGGACTGAAGCGGGTCGCGGAGAATCGGTGGTCCGAAAGTTGGACGGGGCAGGGAATCAGGCGGGGGGGGGCGTCGCGACCCGCTTTTTCGGCCCCTGGCCGCCTGAAAAGCCGTCCGACGGCTGACAGAAAATCAGGGCCATGATCTTAAAGACCTGCATAAGATAGTAAACAGTAGGGAATAACTAAATCCAGAAAATAACTTCAAACTAAATTATAAGAGGATACCTGATTGAAATTTGTAAAAGGCAAATTTAGCACTGATTTCAAGCAACTGCTTACACAAAGAATGACCAACACCTGGAATGGACTATAAAGCAGAGTACTGGAAGTGGAAATCCTGGAACCATTCGAGGAAAAAATGAGATGCCACAGTTGGAGGGAATGTGAGAATCTTAAAAGGGTTTCTGGATCGATAACCTCATTTGTATTTATTGTGATTATACTGCTGTGCTTTTTAATATTCAGCATTGTATGGATTAATTTTGTCATCTGATTAATATATTATTCTGGTTGTTTAACTTTAAAAAAAATATTTCCTACCTCACCCAGTGTGTAGTGTTTCGCCATGCCAAGTACTGCTTACAAGAGTGTGGCCAGTAACCTGCTTCTCTGATTTTGCTCATGCTACTCTGGATTGGTTGGTTCGAGTGCACAACTAACCTTAAATTTTGTTAGTCGATTCTTCCAATTCTGTTGGTCGATTTTGCTTTTGTTTGTGCGGGGAGGCTATTTTCTTTTTCCCCTCCCTGTTTTTGGGAAACAATGATTCCAACTGACAGTTGGAATGTCTATTTCTTTTGAGGAATGGATAGAAAACATTCCAACCAACAGTTATTGACCTGCTGTTTAATTTTTATGCTTGCTTCCTGTTTCAATAGGAAAGATATTTTTCTTCTTCTGTAAGTTGAGTTGAATTTATTTAATGGATTTTGCACTCATGCAGGAGGATGATAACGAAATGTCATCATAAACCACTCTCAGTTTAGGCATTTTAATAAAATAGTCTGAACAAGGTGGGTTTCACAGAACCCAGAGACCTAATTTCAGCATACCATTAATGAAATCATTGGTTTTTTAACCTGGAACAACTATTTGCCTCCAAGGATAAATTCCTATTGAAGGGATGTATGAATTAATTTTAATCCATAAGACTGAACATAGAAATATTTTTTATTATTATTGATGTAGATTCTAACAATGTGAAATAATTATTGTGGACTATTTCATTGGGGTGTTCAATTACGTAATTGCAGAAACGGTTTTCCTATGGCCATTCATTCAAAGAGAATTAAAGCACCATTAAACAAAAAAAAGACTACTTTTGCACTGCCTCCTAGTTATACCGAAACTAAGCCACAAAGCAATGTGGTGCATCATAACCCCTTTTTTATACGTGTTTATTTAATTGCCTTAATGATTAACACTGCATGTTGAAAGTTGATCATGCAGCAAAATTCACTGTGAAGACTGATGGATGTGATCTCTATCATAACTTTGTTGCTTGTGAATAATTAGGTCAAACCACTTCTGGGGCATTAATCCTGTCTCATGGATCTTAATGCATCTTTAAAACTATTGTGTTCTACTTGGTGTAGAATAAATCCTGTGTATTTTTTGCAAATACCGTGCATCCCGGTTTTGGAACACAAAACACAGCATGATAATATTGCAAATCATCAAGTAGTTAGGTCATGTTTTTCAAAGCATAATTTCCGCCAGCCACGAGTTGCTAACTGTTGTTTGAACCTGGTAACCATGCCATCACCAGTGAAATACTGCGAGTAAAATGGAAATGCCATGCGAACAGCAACAACAGTCCAGGACAACACGTCGTGGCACTTGTCAGTCAAATTTGCTGGCCAACTAGAGCAACACAATCCAGTTCTTGGCAGAAATCGTCTGAAATGTCACCATTGGATTGGGAAGCTAGTTTGAAGGTGTATTTGCTAACATGGGCATTTGAGAGTACCACCTATTATGATACTTTAACTTTGATGCCCTCTTCATTTTGTTCCCTACAATGTAGATGTGCAGGCCACTAGATATACAAAACTTCTTGACAACACAATGTTGAATGGCCTACTAACTGTTATATTTAATAACTGAAGAAGTTTGGTTAGGCTTCCAGTTATTTGACTCGGTGTTTAATTATTTTCACAATAGTAAAGTTTGTAAAATGCCCAAATTGTGAGTTTGAATGCTCCAAAATTGAACAACACTTCTCATTTTTATGTTCTCGTGACATGTCTCCTTGTGTCTTCATGTGTGACATTGAGAACCTCAATATCTCGGTTAGCTGCAGCAAATTTTACTTAAGTGGGTACATGTGTGTGAAAATACATTTTTGAGAGTCATTTAAAATAAGATTCCATATAGCACGCAAAGGGGCTTTTTACCTATTATATTCAGATTTGCACTGTTTTTGTCATTGTATAGTTAGTATAGTTCGAGTTCCCTTACGCTCAGTAAGTTGAATACAATTTCATTAAGATTTAAAATATTTTTCACTTTAAGTCTGCAAAATAGCCAAAAGTTAATTAAGAATTCCTCAAAGTATAAATATTTCGAATGGATTTTAGCAAACACATTGAGCTAATGAAAAGGCGGAAGATGTAGCTTTCATGTTTTAATGAAGTTAAGAAAGGAAAAAAGGTGCACTTTTACAGTAGCTTTCACATCCTCAGGATGTCCCAATTAAGTACTTAAAAAAAAAAAAGTATTGTAATGTAGGCAGATGCGTCAACCAATTTGCAAGGTTCCAGTGAGAGAAATTATGAAATGATCTGTTTTTGGTGGTGTTGTTTGAGGGATAAATGTTGGTCAGGACACTGGAAGAATTACCCTCCTCCTCTTCATATAGTGTCGTGGGATATTTTGCATTCATCTGTGAGGGCAGATTTAATGGCTTATCTAAAAGACAGCACCTCCAACAATTTAGCACTCCTTCGGTACAGCACTAAAATGTCAGCATAGATGGTGTGCTCAAGTCTCTGCGATGGGATTAAACCCACGATCTTCTGACTCAGTTGAGAGTGCTACCACTGAGCCAAGGCCGACACCTGAGATCTGGTATATAGCATCAAAAATCCATGGGCCTTTAATCCCAGTTGAACTGCTGGGGCTGGCGCACCAGTGACCTATGGCGCTGACCGTTATGGAGTATGCAGGGTCAGGGGAGGTCACCTCATTATAATATTGATGGTAGGTGTCCTTTCCATTGGCAGTGCATCTTGGACGCCTGCCAGAAAACCCAAGGTTTAAAAAAAAGACTCATTGTTTATTATCTTCTGCTGTCCAGGCAGTGACCCAGGAATATACCCTGTCCCCCCCCAACCCCCCACCTTGTGCAGGCTGGTACATCATCTTTCACTTGGCAAACTGGCCCAACGGTGGATTTTCGGCAAGGGTGAGGGAACCCTTGGCCTAGTATCCCATCCCCTGATCACACCACCTCTGAGGTGGACGCCTTGTTTGGGCAGGGTGAGGCTCCAAGTGGAAAGTGATGGGCAATGCTGAGCCCCGACATACCCATACCATGGCCAAATTCGCTGCCTTCCACCAGGCTCCTGCTGGACTTGGGGCAGGAATGTTCCATAAAAGCCATGAATTTTGTGCATGCTTCTAATCAAGGCTGATTAAGAGGTATAGTAGCTCTCTATTTTATGGATAAATGATGGCAATAATTAACCACATTCCCTCTTATTGTCAAATCACAAGTGTAATAAATTCAGACAATGGCGTTTTCAGGACCTTGCGTAAGTAGTTTTTTTTTGCTGCAGGGAATATATATTGTGACCGCTTACCAATAAGGGCCATTGTAGATTGATACTTGACTAGCTTATTTTCAAGTTTAATTTTTTTCATCTTATTTCACTTGTATGCAATTGACTATCAATTGAGTGTACGATGAAAGTCATCTGCATCACTTTCTCTCTTACTCTCCTTTTCCAAAAAAAAGGTTAAGCAACCCAAATGTTGTAACAGCATGTGAAGCTCCAGAAGAAATGCAGGATATTGCCTTTAATGATGTCCCGCTCCTTGTGATGGAATACTGTACAGGAGGTGACTTGCGTAAGGTAACTTTTTAAAATTTGTACTGAGGCCTGAGTGAGTGGAATGTTGAACCTAATGACAGCTAATGCAGTTGCTGCAAATGTTTTACAAAATTATATTTTGCATTAAACACCCTTGCAGTGTGGCTGGGCAGGGTCTGTGCCTATAATAAGAGAATATTTCTCTTCACTTCACTATATTGTACTTTACACAGGCTCACTTTTAGAATGAGAATGGTGGGTACTGTCCTTGTGTTCAGTTCATGTGATTTTAAATGGTGTCACTATCAAATTCAGCAAAATGCAAAGTGCTGTTTGTAACCACTCCCTTCTTTATTCCTTCAATGGACCAGGCTGATTTCCCCCCCCCACCTCCCCCCACCCCATATGATTGGCTCCCTAAAGCCATGCTGATAATCTTATATCTGTAATCAAAATTTGTATAACTATGATTAGAACAGATGCTCCCAAGATGCCGGGAAAAGAACTTGGACTCTCTTTCTTGCAGAATGGTTCAGGTGTATTAAATCCAGTGTTTTAAGGGCATTGCAGGCTGTTCTATCTGGTTTAGCTGAGTGTACCCACTTGGGGAACATCTGCTAATTTTCTGCTTCTAAAAGTGAACATCAGGCCTTCAACAAAACCATTTGTTCTAGCATTGGAACTGAACACCATATTCCACAGATGTATGAGCCTCTGCTGCAATGGCCTTATAATTATCCTTAGAAACTCCAGCCTTGGCTAGTTGCGTTGACATAGCTAAATGAGCATGAGCTGGTCGATTTACACCCACATTCAAATGATGATTTAAGGTGGGTTTTAGAATGCCATCTCTCATTTAAGGATATCATCCCTTCTTTCCATTGAGCACCTTACAGGGCTAAGGATGAGTACATATTGCACATTTGGATGTAAATAGTACCTGTCTTAATTTGATAAGATAGAGAGCCTTAGTAATTTTCCCAGTTGCTTGTGTTCCAAGAGATCAAGGATCTGGTGCCACTATTTCCAAAAGTGGCTAATATATTGGTTACCAAATTCAGGGTATGAAAACTTTTTGGGCATTGTGGGAAGGGGTATGTATCATTCTGCGGGAGTTCTTATCGCAGAGGAAGTGCAGTGTGAATGAGTGGTATGATTTAAGCTGAAAAAGACAAATTGGAAGGTGCTCTAATAGTGTATGAGGAAGAAAGATAATGTCTTCTGTCCTGAAGTATCTTCAAAGAGGCAGGCATCTCCTGATATTTTCCTATTTGGGTTGGCTACTTTACCCATGGTATTAAAGTATGTTTTTGTGTGGAAATAATGTTGACTGCTCTTAAGCTTATTGATGAGTAATTTATCTTTTATGATATATTAGGAAAAAAAGGTATTTTCCTGTTTCGTTTCAACACTGTTGCAATTCATTAGGCTTCAATGTTTACTCTTGAAAATTAAATTCTATCTGCTAACCATAACTTTTATATAGCTAAAATTGTACGTAAAACCAGGGTACATTTAAAGCATAATTTGTATGATGTTTGACATCTAAGCTTCAGGTGTTTTTTTTTTTTTATTTTTTTGTTTTTTTTTTAAGTGTTTCATATTCTGTTCTGCATTTCATATGTTCTATTTTTTGAGGATTCTGAAGAAAGCTTTTATTTTGCCTTAGTGGTTATTTAATATCTTCATTGGGCAATATATTTTTTGAAGTTGGTTTATACTGCATTATTCCATATTTCTGCAGGATAAACGTGCTACAGTTTTTGATTTTTAAAAATTTATTTTCCCTAGTCGTTCTTTGCTGATTGTGTGTTTTATGTTTCAAGTTATTAAACAAGCCTGAAAATTGCTGTGGACTTAAAGAAAGCCAAGTGCTTAGCTTATTACAGGATGTTGGTATGTAACATTTTTACCATCTATTTATAATTGTTATATTAAAATTCTTGCGTATAGTGTGCATTTCCTGTGTCACACATCCTGGCACGCTTTCTCCATCACACTTTGCTGATGATAATGTTTGTTATTAACACCATGGGAGATCTGGTATAAAATTCCTAGTTACAGTAGCAAGTATTGATTCCCATACACCTCCAAAGATTAAAGTAACTCTCTTTAACTAATTGTACTCCTACTGTAATGTATACACTGAATATTGGAAGCCTTCATTTCTGTGGTGTAGCATATTGATTAACCAGTGCTGTAGAGCAGGGGTTCTCAACCTTTTTGCTTCTGAAGCCCCCTTCCTGTGTTCTAAAAATTCCACGGATCCTGTGTAACACAAGTATTTTTTGTATAAAACATAGTTATACAATTATTATATTTGTTTTACAACTTGACTGTTATCCTCCAGTCTTTCCCCTTCTTGGCCTGAGATTCTCTCTTCTCTACACTCTGACTGACCAGAGACATCGCACATAATTATTCTTCCAATTTACAAGCTCTTTGTACCTTAAGCAAGCATTTTGTTAAAAAATGCATATACTGTATAAATAATGTACTGGACATAATTCTAATTCCCAATGGTACAGCAGACAGTAACTCAGTTGCAGCTTTCCCACTCTTGTAAATTCACTCATGGAATTACAAAATCATAATATACATAATCATAATATATATACACAGTATCTGCATAATACAATTCAGTTGCACAGCAATTGTAACCAGCCCTGTCTTGACCAGTGTTTTCCCCCTCAAATAGCACATGCGTACACTCACTCCAAAGACATATAAACATTTTTCCAAATTTTGGGCTTTTGTGCAGTGGCTGTATCCATCCAGCACAGGCCGAGTCCTTGCTTTACGAACAACATAAAAATAAAATCTTTACTTACAAGGACAACATTTGTTAAGTGCAGTTGCTTTATTGATAACTAGCTGGGGGGGCCCGGC